>NW_026061920.1:0-600000 GCF_023897955.1 Schistocerca gregaria
AGTACCTCTGTGTCACAGGAACAAACTGGCTTCAGAATTTTCCTCTCCAACATTCATAAGTAGTACATCTGGTAATTCAGAAATTTCAAACGGTTTTTCTTCTATACTCTCTACTTCATAAACATTATGTATATGCTTGCACGTATTTAACTTAATGCTATAACCAATACATGCATAGTAATATCTATTAATTCTTACTTTACAGTCAGTGCACACTAATTTGGAGTTACAGTGGATAATATTTTCTTCCACAAGGTAAACTTCAAGTGATTTTGTGGCTGGTACTTTCCAACCTCAGCCTACCTTTCTAGTTGAGTCCTTATTCATCAAAATACTGGATTCGTGCTTATGGTGGATGTTTTCATTTTACTTGTTAGTTTTGCTTTTACAATGACAATGAGCCTGTCAAACAGATTTGCTGTTACAAGCAACGTGAATGCAAGTACACCTTTATCCAAATGTTTCACCTGCTTTGCATTACCATGTAGAGTAAGTGGTGGTAATATGCACCCCCCCCCCCCCTTAATATCTTAATAATATTTAGCTGAACTCTAGTAGTGTATTAACATACCATTATTGGTTAATACTTAGTAGGTTGCATCTAAGTATTGGCAACAGTTTCAAATAGATTAAAAGTATGGTATTATTGCATTTTTAAGCTGTCTACACTAGTTTACAAGGTGTAAGTGTAATGTGGACCTCAGGGTCCATATTATAAGCAGACCGTAAAATGTTTTTATTTCTGTTTTCAGATGCCTAGGACTAATCTGGCACCTAAATGAACCCGTAAAAGGCAGGTGTGGGATAAAAACAAAATGCGAGAGGCAGTGTCTGCTGTTGTAGTAAAAATCATGGGAGTTAAAAAAGCAAACATTGCACTGTCCCAAAAACAACTCTGTGCCAGTATGTGTATGAGGCTAATACCTGACAGATGTTGAAACTAAAAAGTTTGGAAGAAAACCAGCTGCCCTAGAAAGAGAACTAGTGGTTTACATACACTATATGGAGGCCAAATTCTATGCTTTTACTAGTATGGATGTTAGAAAAATGGCCTACCAACTTGCAGTTGTGAATGGAAGGGCTTGTCTTGGCCATTTTCTTCGACGTCATCAAGATAAGCTTTGGATTAGAAAGCCAACTGGAACATCATATGCTCGAGCAAAACGCTTTTCGCATGAGAGAGTTAACTCATTCTACGACTTGCTATAAGCTGAATTCTGGAAACATAAATATCCAGAAGATCGTGTATGGAACGTTGAGGAAACAGGCCTTAGTGTAGTTCAGACTGATACTGCAAGCAGAGGTAAACGCCAAATTTGTTCTCTGACTGCTGCTGAGTGTGGGTCTCTAGTAATGGTCGTCTGTTTGCTGAGTGCAGGAGGTTCTTACGTTGCCCTGATGTTCGTATTCCCGAGAATGGATGAGGGGAAAGACCATTGTTTCAACTGATTTGCTGTACAAAAAAGAGTTAGAAGTCATTATTAAAGAAAAGAGAGGAAAAGAACTTTGCCAAAGACCCCCTAGTGAGATAAGCTTCTACATCCTTACATTTGTCCTCTAGCCATCCATGTCTGCTTAGCCATTTTGCGCTTCCTGTCGATCTCATTTTTGAGACGTCTGTGTACCTTGTTGGCTGCTTCATTTATTGCATTTTTATATTTTCTCCCTTCATCAATTAAATTCAATATCTCTTCTGTTATCCAAGGATTTCTAATAGCCCTCGTCTTTTTACCTATTTGATCCTCTGCTGCCTTCACTACTTCATCCTTCTACTGTATTTCCTTCCCTTGCCAAAGAAACACACTATATCATAGGATCCAACAAGTTTGCTTTCATGGAGCATCCACTGCCAAATATTCTCGCTGTAGTGAGTCTTAAGTGCACCCATAAATGTACGATCTAGCAGTTGCAGGACTAGAACAATTAGCCTCAATAACTTCGTCATTCTTGGGCGGCAGTTCATAGTTACAATTCGCTGAAACCTGCCAGCTTGATCACCCAACCTGTTGGCGTCGTCTTTTTACCTGTTCAGCTCCAGATACAATAACCTCTTTATCTGACGGCCTCTCAAGTCCGATGTCAGTTTTGTCTTCCGGGAGGAAATCTGCATCGGTGAATACGGACTGGTCCGTGGGCCATACTCCAGTAGCTTTCAAACCTTTAATAGCAAATAGCATTGTTGCACTTTTGATGAAAAAAGCGTTGAAATTTGAAAGACCACCGCGGCCTGCACATCCCTCGGTCCATACGCGGAGTCCATACGGAGGGGAGAGGCGACAGGTATATATACCACACCGCCCGCCGGCATTGGACGTCAGTCAACAGGAGTAATCTGATGATGATGGCACGCTACGCCGTGACTGGAACACGATAGTGGGAAAAGGAAGAGAAGGAAACGTAGTAGGTGAATATGGATTGGGGTTAAGAAATGAAAGAGGAAGCTGCCTGGTAGAATTTTGCACACAGCACAACTTAATCGTAGCTAACACTTGGTTTCAGAATCATGAAAGGAGGTTGTATACATGGAAGAACCCTGGAGATACTAAAAGGTATCAGATAGATTATATAATGATAAGGCAGAGATTAAGGAACCAGGTTTTAAATTGTAAGACATTTCCAGGGGCAAATGTGGACTCTGACCACAATCTATTGGTTATGTCCTGTAGATTAAAACTGCAAACAGGTGGGAATTTAAGGAGATGGGACCTCGATAAAGAGAAAGAACAAGAGGTTGTACAGAGTTTCAGTGAGAGCATAAAGGAACAATTGACAGTAATGGGGGAAAGAAATACAGTAGAAGAAGAATGGGTAGCTTTCAGAGATGAAATAGTGAAGGCAGCAGAGGATCAAGTAGGTAAAAAGATGAGGGCTGCTAGAAATCCTTGGGTAACAGAAGAGATATTGAATCTAACTGATGAAAGGAGAAAATATTAAAATACAGTAAGTGAAGCAGGCAAAAAGGAATACAAACGTCTCAAAAATGAAATCGACAGGAAGTGCAAAATGGCTAAGCAGGGATGGATAGAGGACAAATGTAAGGATGTAGAGGCTTGTCTCACCAGGGGCACCCAAAATCAGTTGCCTGTTACCTGTCTAGCGGCGTAGATCGGCGTGCAGTGGTGTACAATACGTCGTTTCTGTTCGTGAGATCCTTGTTGCCAGCATCAGTCACTGACATACTTCGGTATCTGGAAGTGCTGGATAACAGCGTTGCATTGCAAGAAAATTGCAGAAGACGAAGAGGAGCTATTTGCGGAGTACATTTCCCCATCATGTTCTAGTTCTGGGTGGAGATTTTAATTTGCCAGATACACCAGGTGACCAAGAAGTCAGTATAAATTTGAAAACTGAATAAATCACGGAATAATGTAGATAGGGAGGTACAAATTGACACACATGCTTGGAATGACATGGGATTTGATTAGAACAAAAAAAAAAAAATACAAAAGCTCAAAAAATGTCCGACAGGTGGCGCTTCATCAGATCAGAATAGCATGACAAAGCAAAAATGATGTTCTTTACAGGAAATGCTCAATATGTCCACCATCATTCCTCAACAGTAATTGTAATCGAGGAATAATGTTGTGAAAAGCACTGTAAAGCATGTCCGGAGTATGTGGTGAGGCATTGGCGTTGGATGTTGTCTTTCAGCATCCCTAGAGATGTCGCTCGATCACGATACACTTGCGACTTCAGGTAACCCCAAAGCCAACAATAGCACGGACTGAGGTCTGGGGACCTAGGAGGCCAAGTGTGACGAAAGTGGCGGCTCAGCACACGATCATCACCAAACGACGCGCATAAGAGATCTGTCAGACATTTTGTGAATTTGTTTTTTCTAATAAATCCCCATGTCATTCCAAGCATGTGTCTCAATTTTTAACTCTCTATCTACATTATTCCATGGTTTATCACTTTTTCCAATTTATACTGACTTTTTGACAAAGAATCCAGTGAAATTTTTTTAAAGTGCTTTATCTGAAAAACTACCTTGAGCAGTTAAACAGAGAACCGACTCGTGGCGATAACATATTGGACATTCTGGCGACAAACAGACCCGAAACAGTTAACGCAGAACACGGAATCAGCGATCATAAAGCGGTTACTGCATCACTGATTTCAGCCATAAGTAGAAATATTAAAGAAGGTAGGAAGATTTTTCTGTTTAGCAAAAGTGACAAAAAGCAGATTACAGAGTACCTGACGGCTCAACACAAAAGTTTTGTCTCAAGTACAGATAGTGTTGAGGATCAGTGGACAAAGTTCAAAACCATCGTACAATATGCGTTAGATGAGTACGTGCCAAGCAAGATCGTAAGAAATGGAAAAGAGCCACCGTGGTACAACAACCGAGTTTGAAAACTGCTGCGGAAGCAAAGGGAACTTCACAGCAAACATGAACATAGCCAAAGCCTTGCAGACAAACAAAAATTACGCGAAGCGAAATGTAATGTGAGGAGGGCTATGCGAGAGGCATTCAATGAATTCGAAAGTAAAGCTCTATGTACTGATTGGCAGAAAACCCTAAGAAATTTTGGTCTTATGTCAAAGCAGTAGGTGGAGCAAAACGAAATGTTCAGACACTCTGTGACCAAAATGGTACTGAAACAGACTGAAGGCCGAACTACTAAATGGCTAATTCACAGAGGAAGACTGCACTGTAGTTCCTTCTCTACACTGTCGCACATATGACAAAATAGTAGATGTCGAAAGAGATGGCAGAGGGATAGAGAAACAATTAAAATCGCTCAAAAGAGGAAAGGCCGCTGGACCTTATGGGATACCAGTTCGATTTTACACAGAGTACGCGAAGGAACTTGCCCCCCTTCTTGCAGCGGTGTAGCGTTCCGAAAGATTGGAAAAGGGCACAGGTCATCCACGTTTTCAAGAAGGGACTTCAAACAAATGTGCAGAACTATAGACCTATATCTCTAACGTCAATCAGTTGTAGAATTTTGGAACACGTATTATGTTCGAGTATAATGACTTTTCTGGAGACTAGAAATCTACTCTGTAGGAATCAGCACGGGTTTCGGAAAAGACGGTCGTGTGATACCCAGCTCTCGCTATTCGTCCATGAGACTCAGAAGGGCATAGACACGGGTTCACAGGTAGATGCCGTGTTTCTTGACTTCCGCAAGGCTTTTGATACAGTTCCCCACAATCGTTTAATGAACAAAGTAAGAGCATACGGACTATCAGACCAATTGTGTGATTGGATTGAAGAGTTCCTACATGACAGAACGCAGCATGTCGTTCTCAATGGAGAGAAGTCTTCCGAAGTAAGAGTGATTTCAGGTGTGCCGCAGGGGAGTGTCATAGGACCGTTGCTATTCACAATATACATAAATGACCTTGAGGATATCATCGGAAGATCACTGAGGCTTTTTGCGGATGACGCTGTAGTATATCCAGAGGTTGTAACAATGGAAAATTGTACCGAAATGAAGAAGGATCTGCAACGAATTGACGCATGTTGCAGGGAATGGCAATTGAATCTCAATGTGGACAAGTGTAATGTGCTGCGAATACATAGAAAGATAAATCCCTTATCATTTAGCTACAATATAGCAGGTCAGCAACTGGGAGAACGCATTAGGAGTGATTTAAAATGGAATGATCATATGAAGTTGATCGTCGGTAAAGCATATGCCAGACTGAAATTCATTGGAAGAATCCTAAGGAAATGCAATCCGACAACAAAGGAAGTAGGTTACAGTACCCTTGTTCGCCCACTGCTTCAATACTGCTCAGCAGTGTGGGATCCGCACCAGATAGGGTTGATAGAAGAGATAGAGAAGATCCAACGGAGAGCCGCGCGCTTCGTTACAGGACGATTTAGTAATCGCGGAAGCGTTACAGAGATGACAGATAAACTCGAAGACTCTGCACGGAGACGCTCAGTAGCTCTGTATGGGCTTCTGTTGAAGTTTCTAGAACATACCTTCACCGAGGAGTCAAGCAGTATATTGCTCCCTCCTACGTAGGTCTCGCGAAGAGACATGAGGATAAAATCAGAGAGATTAGAGGTCACACAGAGGCATACCGACAATCCTTCTTTCCACGAACAATACGAGACTGGAATAGAAGGGACAACTGATAGAGATACTCAAGGTACCCTCCGCCACACACCGTCAGGTAGCTTGCAGAGAATGGATGTAGATGTAGATGTAACGAGCGTGTGTTAAGGAGGTGACACGAAAAGAACTGTTACCCGTTCCAAGCAAAGGGCTCCAATTTATGCAAACGTCTGTCACGCCTAAGGAAGGAAAGCAAAAATAAACCGCGTGGTTTACAGGGATCGCCACGAAGGAAAACTAGTAATTTTGGGAGGAAACCCGTCGTCGTAGACAATTTCATAAAATCGATCCTTCCACAAACGATAGAGGGCTTTTACATCAATCTAAAAATAGTGCCGACATTACGGAAACTACAAATTGTCGTGAAACAAAAAACTCCAGTTTTACTCGTAACAGGCTCGCCAAAAGGAATATTTAACTTTTCTAAAATTCCATACTCTTTATGTAAGAAAGATTCTCTAATCTGTTTTTACACAAAACAAATAATCGTTGATGCTACCAAAACACATGTATCCTTTTTGACAGCTGACAATAGAGCAAATAGCCAATGGATATAACATTGTCCACATACTTTTCACGTACGTTTACGAAGGCAGTGACAAAAAATGTAGTGCAAATCGGACTAGTACAACACAAGAAATTGTAAATTTCTTGTTACTTTTTAAACACTCATCGTGTTGCAAGACCTGTTAAGTTTCAACGCAATCCTTCAAAGAAAACTTCTATCCTTTAGTAGAAACACAAAGTGAGAATAATTCTTAAATTCTACAGTTTCATTGCGCTTTATGGGGTAGAAGTAGAGGAACGTACATTCACATGAACAGGCATTCGGTTCCATGTTTGTAGTAAAATCCCGACTTACGTTCATATGTTAATATTATTTACTCTATAGCGTTATGTTTCGGAAGAAGCTATCGTCTTTTGTATTCTTTACGGTACTAAAACACTTGTCTAAAAATTAACGCTGCCGGGCCGTGTATGCAGACGGCGTCGCTGCCGATTTAAAGCGCGCGCCGCGGCAGGGCGGTACTGCGTCGTGAGACAGCCTGTGGAGGCGCCCGGTGACGTGGCTGGGTAGCCAGAGTGGGGACAGACTGTAAACGGGCACAGTGAGGATCCATAAGAAACGCATTGTCGTTGATACAATCTGTCATATTTCAGTGTCAGTTAATAACGTATCTACCATTAAAACTTTCAGTAGGTCAGATTCAATGTATGACCATTCGACAGTCACAGTCGGTAGAGCGAAATGATGAGGTAGCTGGTAATGTGATTCTTGTTTGCGCCTCAGTGGATCCGAATATTTTTATTACTAGTCTTCGCTTTTTCTGTTAGGATCTGATACTTTTATTGCACCGAAAAGAAAGTATATTCTCTAATATTCGATGTTACATATGTACGTTCCATCTGAGGATGGAGTTTGTTCGAATGGTTTAATCTACAAGACAGATTGCACTACATGCAGTAAGATATAACAAGAAAGTGTAAAACAATTCTTTTTTATTTCACATGTTGTGAAGATTCTGCTGCTGAATAGGAACAAATATAAAGTAAGACTTTGAATCGCGCTATTTGTTACGGAGCTTCTCTTTCTGCCTTATAACATGTCCGTGGACACTACACGCAGAACAACGTGACTCTCACGTGGACAAGAGAGGAAAGGCGCGTTTTAATAGCGCTAGCTTAAGAATTTTACGCCCATGCATTTTGTAAAGTGGGTGATAGAGAGAAACGTGTGACGAGGGCCTCCCGACCGCTCGCCTGGTGCAGGTCTTTCGACTTGACGCCACTTCGGTGACATGCGCGTAGTTGGAGATGAAATGATGACGATTAGGACAACACGACACCCAGTCCCTGAGCAGAGAAAATCTCCAACCCAGCCAGGAATCGAACCCGTCTGTCACGCTGACCACTCAGCTACCGGGGCGGACAACCGGGTGATGTGTGACCCAGATGCTGCCGCTGCGGTCGCGTGTACCACGTTGACACGCACATGCTGTATGCACAAGTCAGAGCGTTCGGCAGCACTTTCAACTTGGCACGCTCAAGACTGACGTTCACAACACCGTCCGTGTAGTGACGGCATTACACTTTCCTAAAACAGTGCACGGAGATCGGCGTAAATACTGTTGAGTGGTACTTAAGATAGGGAAATAAATTAGTGAAATCAAGGTGAAGTGAAGTAGAAATTTAAAATTAATGAGAAACTTCGTTTAGCTTAGAAGAGTTACACTCTGGCAAACAACGGGCAGAGCAGAGGAGGCAATGACCGCGAAGTGAGCACATTCAGGAGAAGCTATCGTCCTCCCCCACGTAAGCAGAAGCTGTCGATTCAGCCGTCAGGGCATCGCCCGTCCGGCTCACGTGTTCCTCAATTGTCACACGTGATCAAAGGCTCTCGCCTACATTCCGAGAGCCAATGACCGACGTTAAGAAGATTCTTCGCGAAGCTTTTCGACGTGACAAAAGAGGCAACGACAGCGATGTTGTTCACCTCCAGTGAAGTGAAGTGAATAAGTACGCGAGACGCAGTGGGCCCGACAGGAGTAGCTTTCAGTTCAGTTCCGGTACAGTCGGTGCTCAAGACCGTCATGCAGGAAGATACTACATCGTACACAGAAGCACCGAGTCCGCCGCTGTAATGGAATAGCAAGCAGCAGCCTCGGCGCCAGAAGACAGATGGTATTTGAGGCCAGATTTTTATGTACCCGAGTGACTCGTGAGGACGGGAAGGAGACAGCGCACATCCGAGTCGTCACCGTCCGATTCACGACTTCTTCCTCAATAATTAAACGGACCACCTCGCGATGCGCGTCTCCAGTCAACTGGGCGAAACGGCGACACGAGATACACACCGCCGTGCGTAATCAGACGCCGCCGCTCACGCAAGCAGAAGGCTTCGCAAACGACACAGTTGCCAGTATCCCAGCCAGAAACCCTTGTACAAAACTTTCAATAAAAGTTATCTTATGTAAAACTGCTGTTTCATTCTACCTCATACCTGAGGCAAGGATGAACCCACCCTGCAAAAATGTTGTTAAGAGAGAAAAAGTAATTTATTTAGTGTTTTTCACCCTGACATAATGCTTTAGAATCAAATGCCCTTTGCAGTAGTGCTCATCCTGACAGATGACCATCACAAACAGAGAAAACCCAGTTACAGTACGGAGTAGAGAGGAGCGGAGAGTATTCGTTGTGAAGGGGTGCCGTCGAGAATAGATACGATGTGTCAGGGGACGAAAAGCAGTTCGCTATAAAATTAACGAAGAATGCCAACAAGTTAGGAATTACTACAATAATAGTGATTGCGATATTTCTCTCGGCAGTTTAAACCGAGTAGGTGAGCGAGTAAGGTAACCAGGAAAATAACAATAGCTACAGTTGTATGCTATAGCATACAATGTAAAGAATTTCAGGCAAATAGTTACCACATGTTACAGGTCCTGTACTGGCCTTTCTGGATACAGAAAATTTTCGACTGATGCCCTGGCCAGCACATTCTCCAGATCTCTCACCAACTGAAAAGGCCTGGTCAATGGTAGCCGAGCAACGGGCTCGTCACAATACTCCAGTCACTACTGTTGATGAACTGTGGTATCGTGTTGAAGCTGCATGGGCAGCTGTACCTGTACACGCCATCCAAGCTCTGTTTGACTCAATGCCCAGGCGTATCAAGGCCGTTATTACGGCCAGGGGTGGTTGTTCTGGGTACTGATTTCTCTGGATCTATGGACCCAAATTGCGTGAAAATGTAATCACATGTCAGTTCTAGTATAATATATTTGTCCAATGAATACCCGTTAATCATCTGTAGCAATTTTAATGGCCAGTAGTGTATAAGAACAGTAATAGGACGGACCTGCAAAATTACAGTCCAATATCGTTGACATCCATTTGCTGCAGAATTCTTGAACATACAGCTACGGAAAAAATCGCAACACCACAAGCAGTTGTGAGAGATAAACGAAAGTTGGTAGGCGTGTTTCTACAATTGAAAAATGGTGTCGATTTAAATTTCGCGCCATTCGCATAAGAATGGTGTTAGTAGGGGCACTGTGAGGGTGCAGATCAGGTCTACTGTAAATACACGCCGTGGCGGTTGTGAGCGTTAGTTACCTTCTAGATTGGACGTGGTGGTTTGATCTTAGCCAAGAATGCCTTTGAGGAGACAGAGGCGCCATTACGATCATCTTAATGAGTTTGAACGAGGTCGTGTAATAGGGACACGAGAAGCTGGATGTTCCTCCAGCGATTTCGCAGGAGACTTGGCAGAAATTTAGCACTGTATACTGGCAGCGGTGACCGCGAGAATGTACGGTCGCAAAAAGCTCGAGCTCCGACCGGTCACGTGGCGCTACCAAGAGGGAAGGCAGTCGTGTCTGGCGTACGTCTCTGGCACATCACATTTCTTCTGCAGTAGCAATTCGAACAGCAGTCGGCGACATAACGAATTAAAAATCGATTACTTCAGGGACAGCCCCGAGCCAAGGGGCCCAGTAGCATGCATTTCACTGACCCCCAAACCACCGGCATTTGCGACACAAAACTGACATCGCACACCATTACAACACAATGCGTGCCCGTTTCAATGCTTGCATTCAACATTCTGATCGTTACATCTGTTATTAACTTACCAGCATGTCACTTTTGCAACGGCTTATTTCGCGCTTACGTTGCCCTGTGATGCTGCAATGTTAATTACTTAAATATCCTACATAGACAGACGTATTCCCGAAATTTCATTACTCTACATGATTTTTTGTTCGTTTGTTGCTATGATTTTTTTTTTATCGCCAGTTCATTTGTCCAGTCGCGGAAGCCGTCAGGCTCTAATGCCACCCTGCAACACACCTCTGCCAGGCAGGCTGCATAGAGCATAGCCCCTGTATATCAGTAACTGCACAGTCCAGCGAGCTAAGAAAGTTGCAGCTCGGTCCGCAGAGGTCCTTCGTGTACACGAGACACTAGAACAGGTGGTGCACGCATCCGCGACAGGGTCACTGCTGCTATGGACCTTCTGCTGCATCCACCGTGACACGTGCGGCCACGTGAGTGTGCCTCCCGGGCAGTCCCGTCGTAGCCGACAATTGGTGCCCACCGCTACGAACCCAGCATCGCCTCCGACTGCACACCGCCTTCGCTTCCTGTCCACAGTGTTAACTATACAGACGGCGCTTCTATGAAATCGGCAAAAAATCTCATACACCATTTAAAGAGTATTATGTCTTTGAAGAAAACTACACTGTCAAAAATTCCCTTTAACTAACAGCTAAAATTAAAAACATTTCCAATTCCTAATGATGGTAATTTCGTATCCTTTAACGTAGTTAATTTACTTGCTAACATTCACATTTTTGAGACTATTAAAATTACTGATGAGAATCTTCTCCAACACATAAACCTAATGTACAAGAAATTAAAGATCTCATTAGGTTATTACTTCTGATACTCTCCTACAACTATTTCCAGTTTAACGCTGAAATATATTTTACGACCGTAAGCCTATGCCGTGCCCATTTGTATAACAAGTACGCTTGCCAACAGTATTGTTAAACATCACAAAAGGCAGTACTTTAACAAATTGGTGTGGCCTGAGCAATTTTCCAGTCTTTAGGTACGGATCTTTCTGTGAGCGGTTGTATATAATTACTAAACATGGAGCTATTGTATCAGCACACTCAGAGGAACTTGACTGGTATACAATCTGGAACGGAAACCTTGCCTTTAATAAGTGATTTAAGCTGCTTTGCTACACCGAGGACATATGCTTCTCATTTTGGCACTTTCTGTTGACTGGGCTTCGGGAAGGCTTACTTCGTATTCTTTGCTGAAGGAGTTTCGGAAAACCACGTTTCTTAACTCTACTTTAGTGGCACTGTCATCAGTAACTCCACCGTTACTTTCGCGCAGTGAAGGTACGGATTGCGTCTTGACACTGGTGTACTCTATGCATGAACAGAATCTCTGGGTTTTTCGCCAGATTTCGAAACAGAGTTTTGTTGCGGAAATTATCAAGAGCATCTCGCACTGTAGTAACCGCTATATTTAGAACTTCTGCAAAACATTGCCAGTCTTCCGGATTTTGGATTCTTTTAGATTTGGCATGCTTTTTCGTTACTTCTGCAACAGCGATTTCACCCGTTTTGTCCATGGGGGATCAGTACCATCACTTATTAATCTATGTGGTATATATATCTCTCAATTGCAATCGATACTATTTCTCTGAAATCATTCCACATCTTTTCTACGCTTACATGATCAGATCGGAAGGAGTGGAGGCTGTTTCCTTAAAAATCGTTAAGAGCATTGTCAGCTTTTTTTAAACAGATGTACTTTAAGTTTCTTTTTGATGGTTATAGGTGTTACAGTATTCAGTGTACAGGCAACTGCCTTGTGGTCGCCAATCCCTGTATTCGTCAAGTACGCTTTCGTAACCATTTATGCTTCGAGTGGGCTCACGAACTAATAGTTCAAAATACTTTTTTTAGAAAGCATTCAGTACTATTTCAGGTGACGTTTTAAGCCTGCCGCCGGCTTTAAACGTGTAAATTTTCCAGCATATCGAGGATACATTGAAATCACCACCGACTATAATTGTGTGAGTGGGGTACCTTTTGAAATGAGACTCACGTTTTCTTTGAACTGTTCAGCAACTATATCCTCTCACTCGGGGGTCGGTAAAACGATCCAGTTTAGTCCGATTGACAAGTACAGCCTCTACCCAAACTATTTCGCAGGAACTATCTACTTCAGTTTCACTACAAGGTAAACTACTTCTGACAGCAATAAATACTCCAGCACCAACTATGTTTAATCTATCCCTTCTGAACGTTGTTAGGTCGTTTGAAAAAATTTCGGCTTAACTTATTTCCGGCTTTAGCCAGCTTTCCGTACCTATAACTGTTTGAGAGCTTCAGTGCTTTCTATTAGGGCCTGGAGCTCTGGTTCTTTCCCAACACAGTTACGATAATTTACAACACCGATCGTTTCTACAACCACCTTACTGTGTGTTACCTGCCCCCTTTTAGACAGACGCCATTTCTATGTTTTCCTGAGACCCTCTAACCTACAAATCCGCCCCCGCTACCCGTGTAGCCGCTTCCTGTGTATAGTGGACTCCTGACCTATTAAGCGGAATCCAGAAACCCACTACCCTATGGCACAAGTCAAGGACTCTGAGGCCTACACAGTAAGATAACCACCCGAGCCTATGGTTCATACCTTTCACTCGGCTCTGCACCGAAGGATCACAGTCAGTTCTGTCGATGATGGTGCAGATTGTGAGCTCCGCCTTAAACTCGCTTAACCATATCCGCTAAACAAAACCAGAGAGAATCTCCTCCAATCCAAAGCGACACACGCCATTGGAACCGACTGGGGCCACCACCTGCTATTGGCTGCGCCCTGTACTCTTCATGGCATCCGGAACACTCTTTACAAATCAGGAATGACTCCCTCACCTTGTGCACACTGCCGTCCTTCCCCTCCTTGGCAGCCATGTTATTAAGGGGGCCCAATTACTCGCCTATTATTGGAGTTCCGAACTACCAGCAAATTCACCTTCTGTGAACGCCCAGAATTTGCGTTCCAAGAAGCTTCCTCTGGAGGCCCTACGATCAGCCCCTCGCAAAGTCGTTCGCTGCCTGCCACACTTTGGAATGATCTCTCACTCGACCACAGGTGAGGGATCAACCTCAGCGCTGTAGACCAACATAAATTTAGGCTAATGGCACCAGTGCTGCTCAGAAATCTGCAGTCTGAGAAGACAATTCACAAATGCAAGGGGAAAAGACACAACAATGCTGTAAGTGAATATCAGAGACTTATCTATTATAAAGAACGTTCCTAGATGTAGAAAGCGACCGAAATTGTTAATTCCACTTATGAGATTCTAAAAGAATTAACTTATATGGTAAAATAAACCAAGTCTGCTTTTCTTCATGGTTACGTGACGTTACGTATATATCTGTTTTGTATTTTTATTCGTCCATGCCTTTCGTTTAAGCACTCACTCAAGCTAAACAGGTCTCTGCTGCCAAGTCATTATCACTTGTCATCGATGAGGGGTGAAAAACAAAGGAAATGTATTCACTTTCTTTTGCCTGATGGCGGATTTAAGGAGTGGGTATGCATAGCAAAAGCGCATTCTTACGCAAATTTGGTAAAAATAAACGTACGTTTATACCGTAACAGCGTTGCGTACGTGGATTAGGACTCTAGAATCATATTGATATACTAAGAAGGACAACCAAATCAGCATCCGCTGAAAAGTGGATAGTAGCACGAGGAGATTTATTTTTACTTTGCAGACTCTAAAAAATTCGAAGCCCAAGGGCCAGTTACAATCGAGTCCGCACAATTCGAAGGATGTAAGAAAAAGTTAGAATTAATTATTCTATTTAACTCGCCTTCATTCCAGATGGAATCAGGAAAAATCGAAATAAAATTGCGACTTTTTTTCTATTGTGTCCCCAGTTTTCTTACATGTTATTTCCTTTTGTATTTGAAACGGAAGGCACGCACAAATCTTCAAAAATACATAAATTCAGCTTCATTCATTTTTCAATATTGAACAAACTGTTACGAATGGATGCATTTTGTGAACTAAATTTCTTATAAACCACCTTATGTCTTTGGATTTAGCGTGTCACTTCTTATTTGTATCTGAGACTTCGGTTCCCAGACTAACCGTTAATGATTTAGCGTTCCGTTAAGCTATAACCTCAGACAAATACCCTTGCTACCCTGCATTGAGTAAGCCAATTCCATAAGCTTTCAGCAAGAGGCGGGAACTCGCCTCGCCGGTCTGCTTGCTCCCGCCTTTTAACAATTATCAGCAACATTATCTTTCTGCTCGATGATCGTTTGCAGCATGGATAGTAAAATCCCGAAACAATTCGTCACCTACTACTTCTCGAAGCATTCCACAGCGTCGAAACTCGTTTCTGTTTTACGAAAGTCGAAAACTTCCTGGAAGGTATTCTGACGTGAAAACGTCTAGTTTCTCCTTGGTCGGAGTTTCTTATATGACAAAATGGCGTCAAATTTGAATCACTATTAATTACGAGACCGACAGTGCGCAAACAAAGGTTAAGTCACGTGGTTGTCGCTTATTGCCTGTGTTGGCATATGCGGGTCATTGTTAGGAATCATCTTAGTGTAAAGTTGTAAGCTAGGATTCTCATTCGTGTGTCATTGCGATGAACAGCTTAGGGAGCGCCGCTAGGAGTAATAGAAAATAAAAGTATTTGCCGGAATATAAACGAAAATCTATATTGAGTTTAAACCTACGACACACAGGAAGAGTTCGTCTCAGGACTTGTAAATATGCTCTAAATTACAGAAAACGCGAGAAAAGCCTAAAAAGGGCAGCGCTGAGAGAAGGCGACAGCTCCCTCAGAGTCGGAAAAAAAGGAAGAAATTGCGCAACGCGATAACGTACTCAAAGGCTATATCGTACCCCAGCCACTGAAAAGTCCAAAATTGTGAGTGTGAACACTGTGATAAAGATATTGATAACTAAATTTCATATTAATATGAAACACATGTTACGATTTTATCCCGACGTTCTCACGAAAAATCTACGGCGCAGACCTGAACTGCACACACAGAAATTTATTTGCAACGGATTAATAATATGCTGTGGTATTTCGTGCACTGTTAAAACAACTGATGAAACAGACAGAATTATCTGGTGTAAGCTAGGCGTTGACTTGTAATTACAGAATGTCTGCGGGTCGCTCTGTTATGACAGTCGACTCGATTAGTGAAGAAGTTGCTTCGGTTTTCTCGAGGCATTTGGGAACAGGTTGAAACAAACGATTAACAACCGTCGACTGCATACAGTCGCAAAGGCTGATGTCTTTGGTAACTGTAAAGCTACTTCACCTGGGTAGGGGGGACAGCTACTAGTCGGAGGTAAACACTTCCCCCTCACAGCGTTCTAATGTTGCCGGCTACACTATGCCACTCAGCGTCCGATGTAAACACAGCCGACAACAGGAAGTGTGACAGGACTACCAAACCGAGTTCAGAGCAGGAAACGGCCGGGGTCCCCGGTGGTCTAGTGGTAAGGGGGTCTGGAACGTTCCAGCGCCTCGGCTGGGGCTATTCGCCCCAGCTGGGCCGGGGTTCAATCCCCGGCCGGCGCTGGAATTTTCAGATTTCCGAACACTAGCCTCCACCTCTGCCCTGGCATGTGGCGCATGCCGGGCACCCCCGTGGGGTCCGTGCTTCGGGTCCCACGTGGAGCTCACTCCCTCACTACAAAATATACCTCGTTATGCTGCTGCAATCACTTATTTTAAATTTTAATACGCACACTTTCTTCACCAGACCACATCTGCATATATTTTCCAGGTACTTTCTACATATTATATCTCACTGTCAAAAGAAACAGCATAGTATCATGAACATTTGTAGGATTACAACAATGAAATAATATCCTTACTAAAAAAACTAATACGTTTTATTTTCGTTTTTGTTCTAAATGCTGCTAAGATAACTACAAGAAATTGGAAGCTGTTTTGGTATTTAATAATCAGTAATTAGAAAAATAAATTTGGCTATAATACTGATACATATATTACATATTTACTTAGTACATTCTCAGTGCAGGAACAGGATAAATTGTTTCAATGTCAAAAGAAATGCAAAATATTATATCAAATTGTTTTTAATTATTCAAGAGTCAAAATGAGATTATGATATGACACAGGTCACTAATGAGGTACTCTCTTTCTTTGTATGAAAGAGGATAATTATCCTGGTTTTATGTGAGCTAAATGTTAAATTAAACAGATAACATTTAACATTTAAAAAACGAATTTCTTGACGATTTTACTGACAGGTCTACATGTTTCATATTATATTTCTGACGGTAGTTAGCTGACATCCTCTCAGGCTCAGCTTTATATGAAAGTATCTTGCAGGTCAGAAAATAAATTTTATTACTACCTCTACAGATTCAGTTGGTGTATTGTTGTTGTACTATTGTTGCATTGCGAGAGAGAGACTGCTACTATAGCTGTTTTCTTTTTCTATTAAATTCCGTGCCATATCTCCATTCTAAATGCTAAAAATCGTGGATAAAACTTTTAGCAATACTATTTCCTTTTCACCACATCGCTGCTAGGTGTCGCTACTGGTCCCTCACACAGTCAGTTGTCTGTAGCGCAGGGCTTCGCTACCAGTGGACTCACTCTGCCGGGATTTGCTGCTTCATTCCTGAACGAGTACGCCGGCTGAAATACCCGCTAAATCCTCACACTTAACGAGAAGCGTAATAGCACCAATACCAAATAAGGCAACTCGTGGTCAGTGCGAATATTTTCAAACCACCACTATGATAACTCCTAGCTGAAAATACTGATACAAACTATTTGCAGAGGAATGGAGCACCTTACAGAAGCTGATTTAGAGGAAAATCAATTTGGAGGGTACAGCACCCATATTCATAACATCTTTCGATACAGAAAAAACTTTTGACGATGTTGACCAGAATATACAGTTTGAATTTAAGATGCAACCAGGAATAAAATATAGCGAGCGAAGCATTACTTAGAACTCCACCAGAAACGAGACAGCAGCTGTACGAGTTGAAGGACATGAAAGAAAGGAAATACGTGACAAGTGAGTGAGACAGGATTCTAGTCCATTCCCTGATGTTATTCATTCTTTATACAGGGTGTTTCACAAATCATGCTTCACACTACTCAGGGCTGTTCAGGGGACGTAACTGATGAAGTTTTACATAGGAATCTACTTCTGAAAACGTCAGCCAGCGACGCTACAGAGCGTCAAAGTTATAGATACCGGTGCCTACAAAAATAGAGGGATCCCACGAAGATGTTACAACCTTTCTAAGATGATGCAGATGGAAAAATGCATAAATTTGAGATTATGTCCTTGTACCGGAAAATTATAACAGAGAACCTTTCTGTTACCTCAGTATGTACCGTTATCGTTGTTGCTAAGATGTAGGACAGGAAACTTTCAGGTGTGGTGGTACGGAACGAGAGAAGAAAACAATGTGCAGTACACATAGGCTGTTACATGCATACATCAGGAACCATGAGCACTTGTTCATCTTCGCTAGCGTTCTTTGTAGGAACTATATCGCTTCTGTCCGATATTTTGAGAATGATACAATTATTTTTTCCTAAAACCTAGCAGCTGAATAGTGCTTGAAACGATATAAATGGTACTTATGATTTATGGTATGGAGACAGAAACGGTAGTTCACTTTAATGATAACAATATTCAGTAATGTTTCTGCAAAATGCCATAACACCCAAATCCTGAAACATAATCGGATATTTCGAATGTGGTACGACACCAGCTGTACAGTTTACTGGACAGATACAGAGTTTTCCGAAATTCTAGCACTTTTAGAGGGAACTAAGCAACAATATTTTTAATTTGAACCCCGTACGGAAACGTATACTTTCCGTGCTACAGCCGTTTGAATACATGTTTGCTAGGTGGGTATGCAACAGGGTAGCCATCGTGGGATGGCGGAAGGGGTGGGGGAAGATGCTTACGTCGGATGTCATTCACCGTCAGCCCTGCCACTCTGACAAGGCTCGTGCGTCACTCAAGTGTCTGTCAGTATTAGAGCAATATTGCGGAGTGCACTTTTGCCGAATACACCGATATGATCCTACTGTATGGCGAAGTTCGTCGCCTTTATCAAGCTCGTTCTCAGCAGCGTCCAACTTCACGGCATACGCTTTTCGCCACAACTGCGCAACGACTTTGAGATAATGGTGCGTTCACCGTCAGCACGGGTGACTGCAGTGCTACAAAGAGACGCAGCGCACCTAAGTTTCAAAAGGCCGTATTGTAAAGAAGAGTGTTTCTAAAAACTTATCAAGTTTCCTTTCAATGAGTGGAATTGTGGGACTATCGATGTACTGGGTCACAGCTAATGACTTACTTGTACAAGTGGTCGCGTTACTAACATGTCATGTTTTCCGACGGCTGTAGCGAGGAAACGGTGCGTTACAGGAGATGGGTTCCAATTCAGAATACGAGTACTGTGTACTGATTCCCCATCTACACTAGGAGTTTGTAACGGAAATTTCGGAACATCGTGCATGTTTCCGGTATATTGTACAGTTGTTGTTCCACCATAATAGAAATTTCGAATACATTTCATAATTTCTGAGAGCTCATCAGGCGCGACTACCGTGTCCGCAGTATAAAACCCAGGGGGCCTCTTGCGTACGGGGGCTCTGACGCCCACGAGAACAACTGTAGGTAGAGAGCGCAACACAGCTTCTTTGATGGACATTTCACTCTAATGCTGCCAGATGTGTCTATTTTTAGAGGTATCTTGAACCGCCTCGCACCAGCTTTAAGCTCAAAGCCGAATGTCCCAAATTCTGGCCACTGCTAACATTCTGAAATACACTATCGGATCAAAAGTATCCAGACACCTGGTAGTGGACTTCAATATGCGGTATGACCACCTTTTGCCATTACGAGGGGTTAACCTCTGCTGGGAACGCTTTCAGTGTAGACGATATTTTATGCATCACACATGTTGAGAGTTTCATCTGTGTGTACGTACGTGACAATACACTGGCCAACAAGATCTCCACCTCTCTCCCCAATTTTGGAGCTATATGGGATTATCCTTGCAACCAGGTCGAGATTTTGACGATGTAACAAATCAATTGAACTGAATATGGTACGACATCCGTCAGGAGGACATCCACCAACTTTATCAATGAAGATCAAGTCGAATAGCTGCTTCCTTAAGGGCCAGAGGTGGCCCAACGCGTTATGACTTTCTCCTGAATGAGTCACCCAATTTAACAGCAATTGTTATCATTTGTTTGCCTTTACACGTACATCACATCTAACGATTTCCTTCACACTGGGATAATTTATTGGTGGTACTGCTTAGGGTGTAAATATGCAGGGTGTATCAAAAAGGATCAACCGATTTTTTTTTAAAAAAAGTAACTATTATGTTATTCGACATATGTGCGTGAATAGCGTACTGCTGGAAAGAGCAAACCCTACGGCTTTACATGGTTACCGCTTGGCAGCAGCACTGTCCGACCATTTCAGTCCTAGTAAAAATGGTGTCGCGGCGTCAGGAAGCGTTTTGTGTTCTGCATTTTGCGCAGTGTGGGCAGTAATAAGTGTTCGACGTGACTTTCGTACAAGGTACGATGATGATCCTCCTACAGCACAGAGCATTAGATGATGGCATCAACGATTAAGAGAAAGAGAAGGTTTGCGGAAAGGCGAATCGCCGGCCGTCCCCGAATGCCTGACACAGACGTCAAACGCATCCGCCACAGTTTCACGAGGGGTCCGCAGAAATCCGTTCGCCGTGCAGCTCGAGAGCTCAGCACGTCCCCGATGTCCGTCTGGCGTCTCTGCGTCGACGTTTATGCATCAAACAATATTAAATTCAGCTAATGCGAGCTGTTCGTGAGGGCGATACATCGTGTGAAGTTCCATAATTTCACTCTTGTCAAGGTGGAGGATGGCCGTTTTCTCCCACAGTTAGTGTTTAGTGACGAGGCAACACTCCATTTACACAGAGAGGTGAACTGTCATAATGTGACAATATGAGGTACGGGACAACCACATGAAGGTGTACAACATAAAATAGACTCTCCTAAATTTAATGTATTTTGTACAGTTTAGAGGGAAAATGTGTATGATTCATATTTCTTTGCCGGAAACACTGTTACAGTAAGCATATATCTCGATATGCCTGAAAACTTTCTCTTCCCACAGTTTGATTCGAACGACTTCATTTTCCAATGCGATGGGGCACCGCGACAGTGGCATCTGGAAGTGTGGGAATTTCTAAATCAAACGATTGCTGAACGATGGATCGTTCACACTGGACTAAATCACTCACCCTTAGACTACTAGACTCCAAGGTCACCGCACCCGACTATATGTGATTATATATGTATGGTTTTGTAAGAGACTCTTTATGTACCTACATTACCAACAGCAATAAATGAACTGAGACATCGCATAACAGCACCTGTGGAAACTGTAACTCCAGACATGCTTGCTGCAGTGTTGGTACAATTTGAACACCGCATTGACATGTTCCGTGCATCTCAACGATGCATATTGAACACCAATGAAAAGGATGAAAATAACTTTTTTAGTTTTCGTACATCAAAGGACAAAATTCATTGTATATGTTTCTTAGTTCCAGAAATATAGACGGCCCAGGTCGGATGATTGTTTTTGATACACCACGTATAGATAATGCACTTCAAAATCTCCCAATAATTAGGCCACTACCAAGATGGGAGACAACAAGTAGTCACACATGCGTCTTTGCATGTGTTGGATAAAAAGTGGTAGCACAATGCCATAATATGACGGATGTGAGTCATTCGGTACGCACACTTTCTGTTGCTGACAGATGGTGGGCTGAAGTAGTAAAGTCAGCAGCACAAGTCGTGTTTGAGTCAGTTGCAGTGTGTACTCTCTCAGAGTTGGAGAGGCTAGCTCGAGTGCCTTAATAGTATGTTTGGGAAACACGAAAAACGTGCTTGGGTGCAGACTGGAAGGGCACGTGGTCGGAGCGCGCAACAATCTTTCCCTCCAGTGCTGCATTCTACCAACTTACACGACGCCAAACGACGAGCCCTGTGCAGGAGCACCGCATACGTGGCAGCGGGACATACTGGGACATCCACCGTATTCATCCGGTAGAGTCCCCCCAATTATGGCCTGATCACCCAAATGAACGAAGTATTTCGTGGCACGTCTTACAGCAAATGATAAGACACCATATGGCGGTCCTAGCGAGACATCATCACAGATGGATGCACAGACAGTGTATGACATCTTTCATGTGGGTGTGGAAAGTGATCGAGACGCGAGACGGAAATGTGATAAAGTGAATTTTAGTCAATGAAGACTGACATGAATTATAGCCAAACTGCCACTACTTTTCATTCACCTCCATGTATATTACCATACCCGTTTATTTTTACTCATAAAAATTTGTCAGTAATCTTGTATGAAATGTTTTCACAATTTTGGTTTGTTTTCTAGATGTATAGCAATTCGGTAAGAAAAATGGAAGAGTTTGATTTTTACTTACAATACTGCTCTGGCTGCACATTTTTCTGGGATCGGAACTGATGCCCTTAGCGTGAATGTACTTTGGCTTGCACCACAGCACATTTACTTGACGCAAAATACGACGAAATACTCTGCCAATACAGTTCGATTACCGTCTCGTAACTGTTGGACCTGGTGGTCTACCGGCACAGCGCGTGCCTGCAAATCGAGAATCTCGGGATCGAATCCCAGATGAACAAATAAATTTTTCTGTCTGCTTTTAATACAGCCTTCACCTCTCAATGATATGAGGAGTCGGTAGAAACAACATGTGGTGCGGATTCCACGTTAAACTGCCGATTCCCTTTCCCCGGTTGGACAACTGGAGTACGTTAATGATAAGCATGTCTTCAAAGTGCCGTCCAATTGAAAGACTTAAACGAGGGCACTGAAATAAGCGAAATTTATTATTATTATTACACTGTCCAGTCGCAGTAATCTGACCACGTGTTAAAATACCGAATAAACACCTTCTGCAGCACGAGACGTACAGGAATAGAGTCAATGATGTAACGACAGTCATAAGAAGCCATTCCTACCCCAGTACTTGTCATGCTGCGATAGAATTCTATCGATTGAGGATCCGTGGCACAAACTACTCGATCGAGGTGACCTTTCAGATTCTCGATTGGGTTTAAAGGCGGAAAATTTGGTGGTGAGGGCAGTACGGTAAATTCATCCTAGAGCTTTCAGAACCACGCACATACACTGCGAGCTATGTTACACGTGCATCTAGGGGTGTATTTGGTCCCCAAGGATAGGTGCGTACTAGGGTTGATCCATTGTGCCTTTCAGAACAACGAGATCACCCAGGGAGTGCCACGAAAACATTGCCCACACCATAACACTCCCTCAGGGTTGCAGGGCGTTTGCTTTCAATCTGTCCGATGGAGCACAAAATGTGATGAATATGGAGAGGCCACCTGTAGCACTCAGTGGACTTTCAGTTGTGGTACCGGCGTGCAAATGGAAGCTTTCAACGCCAATGAAGAGCAGTCAGCGTGGGTGCAGGGACCAGGTGCCCACTGCGGAAGCCCATACGTTGTTGAGGAAACATTGGTGGCAGCCCTCGGTTCGCCTGGGCTGTCAGCTGCACAAAAGTTGCACGTCTTCTCGCCAGCACACACATCTGCAGCTATCGTTCACCTGTGTCGCCTACTGCCCGTAGTCCAACACACTTGCCTTGGAGCCGGATTAGAATACCGAGATTTTGCCACTCACGGTTTACTTTACATACAGTGGCATCTGAAAAGATTACAGATTTTGCCGTTTCGGAAATGCTTCCACCCTTGGGAAGAAAGCCAACGATTATGCCCTGTTGGACGTCACATAAATCGCCCCTTTTACGCATTATGACAACGACTTCACTGTTTCCAGCCTCCTCCCCCCACCCCCATTCATCACCTACTAATGCTATCTCCTGGAGTCTATGGGTTATTACACGTTGACCTCGAAAATAGGAGTTGGTCATATTAATATGACTGGATCTATTATTATTATTATTGAAACTTCCTGGCAGACTGAAAATGGGTGCCGCACCGAGACTCGAACTCGGGACCCTTGCCTTTCGCTGGCAAGTGCTCTACCAACTGAGCCACCCCAGCACGACTCACGCCCTGTCCTCACAGCTTTACCAGTGCCTCGTCTCCTACCTTGCAAACTTTACAGAAGCTCTCCTGCGAACCAATTATTGTTATTATTTCGTTGTTGTTCAGTTGCCTACAGTAATTTACTTGCTACAGTAACATTTTCTTTGCCTTTGCTGGAGTTGTCTTTCAAGTTTGCAGGGTCCGGCGCTACTGGACTGCGATATTACTGTTATTTCAAAATGAGCCGTTTGTTACTCTTAAAACTAACAAGGAGAGCCCCCAGCGGTGGGATCGACTTTTTGAATCCAAATAAGCCGTAGTGCAACTTAAGATCCCTGCATCCAGGTGGCCCTCAGTTTGAAAGTAACTGACGGAAAAGATTTCAAAATTTTGCGTGATGCTACATAGCGTGAAGGAAGTCGTATTCCACAGTCTGGTTACGTGTCATAATGGTTACGATAGAAGCTTAACCATGCCTCGTCAGGTGCAGTAATTTTTTTTAAATCTTTATAGAAATGACTTTGATGTTTATTTGTACTCTATTTATTGGTTTAAATGTAATTTATTTCGTTCTATTCTTTTGTCACATCGTTTTAGTCACCGTATGAACTTTTCCATTTGTTTAATTTTTCTTCCAATCGGAATTTTTGTGAATGTGTAATTTATTACACCTATCTGTTTGACTATTGAATTACTTCAAAACTCCGATAAATGAATTAAAAAACAAAAGACGAAATAATCTATTTATATTGACTGTGCATTAATGTGAAAAACGTTTTTCTTTGGGAGACGTGCCTTTTTTTGCATGGTAATCGATATACAAATATTTAAAACATAACATAAAATCTTTGTGCACTATGGAAATTATAGTGTAGATGAGGACATAAATGAGAGAATGTTTTCTAAGTAAAATAAAATTCAAGCAAAGTGAGAAATCGATATAATGTACACAATAACGTAGATGAAAATACAGGGTAATAAAAACAGGAGGCATTAAATCGGAATTGATACATGAAGATAATTAAAAGTTCACAAACAAATATTTCCAGTGGAGAAGGGATGATAAGAAGAAAAACCAGACCAAATGAAGAAGTTCATATCACTATTGAATCACGTGACCCAGGAGTGGAACTAAAAATCTATATATATATTTACATCAGTTGAAGGAATATGATTATCAATGTCACTTCGATAAAGACCTAAAATAGATTTATTTCTCTGGTGAGATTCGAACCCACAACCTCATGCATGTGAAGCTAGTATCCTTTCAATTATCCTCATAACCAACTTATGTCATTCGGCTTTCTTCATACTATCGAGTCTCACACAAAATTCCGAATTTCTTTTCTCGTCACTTCCTCGCTAACGTCGACTCACCAGGATGAATGGCTGCAGTGTGCGATACTTGGGTGCTTAACCTACATAACCGTATAGATGGTTCCAAAAAGTCGATCCTACCGCTGGAGATATCTCCTTGTAAGGCATGACGAAAGAGGGCCGCCGTTTCATTATATACCCTGATATGGTGGTGGATACACATTTAGTAGTGTAGCAATACTAACACAATCGGTCTGAAACCTGCACGATCTAAGCAACAAGGAACGACTTCATACTTAGTCCAAAGGAAAATCTCCAGAATTACTAGAAAACTTATGGCCAATGCATCGAGTCCCCTGCAGTCATTTAGTCCGCGGCGACTGCTGAGAACCTTCAGAGCAGTCGACTACTTCGATGTTACACGTTCGGTGTCCTACTCTATGGAGCTGAGTCATGGACTCTATTAGGCATTTGAAATGCGATCGTATCGAAAAATATTAAGGATACCATCGACAGAGGGGTAAAATACAGGGAGCGAAAGGATATTTACAATTTGTACAGAAACCAGATGGCAATTATTAGAGTCGAGGGGCATGAAAGGGAAGCAGTGGTTGGAAAAGGAGTGAGACAGGGTTGTAGCCTCTCCCGATGTTATTCAATCTGTATATTGAGCAAGCAGTGAAGGAAACAAAAGAAAAATTTGGAGTAGGTATTAAAATTCATGGAGAAGAAGTAAAAACTTTGAGGTTCGCCGATGAAATAGTAATTCTGTCAGAGACGGCAAAGGACTTGGAAGAGCAGTTGAACGGAATGGACAGTGTCTTGAAAAGAGGATATAAGATGAACATCAACAAAAGCAAAACGAGGATAATGGAATGTAGTCAAATTAAATCGGGTGATGCTGAGGGGATTAGATTAGGAAATGAGACACTTAAATTAGTAAAGGAGTTTTGCTATTTAGGAAGTAAAATAACTGATGATGGTCGAAGTAGAGAGGATATAAAATGTAGACTGGCAATGGCAAGGAAAGCGTTTCTGAAGAAGAGAAATTTGTTAATATCGAATACAGATTTATGTATCAGGAAGTCGTTTCTCCGAGTATTTGTTTGGAGTGTAACCATGTATGAAAGTGAAACATGGACGATAACTAGTTTGGACAAGAAGAGAATAGAAGCTTTCGAAATGTGATGCTACAGAAGAATGCTGAAGATTAGATGGGTAGATCACGTAACTAATGAGGAGGTATTGAATAGGATTGGAGAGAAGAGAAGTTTGTGGCACAACTTGACTAGAAGAAGGGATCGGTTGGTAGGACATGTTTTGAGGCATCAAGGGATCACAAATTTAGCATTGGAGGGCAGCGTGCAGGGTAAAAATCGTAGAGGGAGACCAAGAGATGAATACACTAAGCAGATTCAGAAGGATGTAGGTTGCAGTAGGTACTGGGAGATGAAGCAGCTTTCACAGGATAGAGTAGCATGGAGAGCTGCATCACACCAGTCTCAGGACTGAAGACAACAACAACACCATCGACAGATATAGTCAAAAATATAGCGGTACGAAAATGCAGAAATTCTCAACAGCATCCACATAGCAAAACTCGATTGTTTTGGTAGCGCAATTTCGCAACAATAAATAAAACTTGTTGAAATTAATAATTCAATGAAACATTAATGGCCGGCCATTGTGGACGAGCTGTTCTAGGCGCTTCAGTCTCGAACCGCGCGACCGCTACGGTCGCAGGTTCGAATCCAGACTCGGGTGTGTGTGTGTGTGTGTGTGTGTGTGTGTGTGTGTGTGTGTGTGTGTGTGTGTGATGTCCTTAGGTTAGTTAGAACTACTTAAACCTAAGTTCTAAGGGACTGATGACCTCAGATGTTAAGTCCCATAGTGCTCAGAGCCATTTGAACCATTTCTTTGAAAGATTAATGGCATACGTGACCCACGACGCACAGGATTATCCAGGCTAAATAACTCAGACCAGCAGTTTGGGTTCAGCACTGAATCAATGGTCTGAAAAACCATGGACGGACAACAGATCATGCTATCGATCGACAGTGTTACTGGAAGACGAGGCACTTAAGAGAGGAAGAATGACAAGGCAGAGAATGTTTAAAAATTACATAAATGCTCACCATTAAATCTAATAGTCCACTCATATAATCGCGCTAGCTGCCATTAAAATTAATCTGCAATTGGCATAGAGTTAAAATTTTTTGAACCTAGTGCTGTTAAAAGCATTCATGTTAACACTTATTTTGATCAATGTACGTATTTTTTGAGACATCCATTGTACGAGGACGTACAGAAAAGTAATGTTGACAAGTTTTGAGTGAAAAGTCACAAAGATTTTTAAATAAAACAAACTTCATGAACATTCTGCATCGGTATTCTTCACGTCAATAAATTTAGTTTTCAACACACTCACCCTCGGAACCAGCACAATTTCCCCAACTAGATACTATTTTGTTGACACCGTCACAGTATATTGTTCGACTATGTTAACAGAGCCACAACCTTACCTCTGCTTGCACCGCTTGAAATAATTGAAGTGCTCGAAGGTTTTCTTAGTTTTGCACATAGACGAAAATCGAGACTGTGTGTAGGATGATCGACGGCAGTGAACCAAGGACGTCGGCTTGCTGCAGATGCCGCAGCGATCGTGTGTAGTTTGGCACTGCCGTGCTCAAGGAGAGTGTGCTCCACATGCGGACGAAGTCTTCGAATTCGTGCTTTTAGTGTTGTGAGCTTTTTCTCACCCCCAACATAGTCACGTCACACACCGCTATGTAACGCGGTACGAAGCAGAGGGCTGCAGATATCCATAGTAAAGATGTGGAATGTTACTGACTTCAAATAAAACAGACCGAGTCATTATCTTCTCAGCACGCCGTCGTGTTATAAGCACAAAAATCCAAAAAATTGTTTCAGAGCAAAGTATGCTGTATTTTTAAGTGAAGATCTTTGTAACGTACATCTGTGGTAAACGTTATGCTTGTGATATATGGTGACAATTCGTATTTATATTTACAATGGAAAGAGATTGACCAGTGGCCAACAGACAACTAAAACGCAAGTTGCTAGATGGATATTAACTGCAATAGCGCCCACGCTGCCACGGTAAGTAGGTGTTTTGGTTTCGCGATACATGTCGCCGTTTAACTGCCGCTCGTGGCGATACATTAAAGAGTGCTCTGTCTTATTGTCAAAGAGCCAGTACCCAGATTCAATCTAAAGAAATAAAGACGCGAATTCTGTGCGCCACATTTTCAGATGTCCCTCAAACGGTTCCAAAACTAGTTAACTCGAATTAAAAAAAATTCAAAAAGTGGGTTGTGTCAGTTTTCCACATTTATGTTCAGTATACATTCACAGGCAGTTGAACAGTGGTTCCCAGCCTTTCTTAGACCGTTGCTCCTGAGTGTCATCAGACATTTGCCAGTACCCCCTGTCCTACCCCCCCCCCCCTCCCTGAGGTCTGTGGCCTTCCCTCCCCCACATTATCACTAACTTTGGCACATAAATAAACTGTACAGTGAACAACTTTTCTAGGAACACTTTTATTTTCAAAATCATGAGAGGTGGAGGGTATTGTGTGTGTGTGGGGGGGGGGGGGGGGGGGGGAAGGCGATATTAGACTGAACGACGAAGGAATTCGTGATGCATGTCAAGGGCTAGCCACAATTACTTCTCAGATAAGAAAGCTAACTATCCAAAATAAGGGTAAACACATGTTCCAAACGCTTCTCTTGCTCAACCTCTCTACAGTACGGTACTTGCTTGATCTGCACGTTGCAACCTCAATTAAAATCAACCGAGCAAAAATGTGTGCACGTACTGTTCATAAATCACTTGATTGTTACGCTCCTTGCTTCTGAAATATAAGACTTCAGGCTTTTAAATTTTGGTATCCGAACACAACATGTGAAGCTATTATCCTTTCCATTACACCTCACAACCAACTAACGTCACTCAGCTTTCTTAATGCTACGGAGTGTCACAGAAAATTCAGAATTTCTTTTCTCGTCAGTTACTCGCAAACGTGGAGCCACCATTTTGAGTGGCTGCAGTGTCTTAACCTACATAACCGTACAGATGGTTTCAGACCAAGTGTTACTTGCAGAGCAGTAGGATAACGAGCTATCGGCCTGGCAATTGAGTTTGAGTTTGGCCGAAGCAACTTTAGGCACGAAGGGGATAATGATGTGTCCCTCCGAGAATAATTTCGCGTGGGCTGTAAGCGGCGCACAGCTCAGCGTTTACATAGTTTTCCAATTACATCTCACACAGGGAATATTATTATTAAGCCCAGTTTCAACAGCAGCGAATGGAAGCGAACTCAAGCGTACGAACATTTGCAGACCACTTGCCTGTATTCATTACCTTTCGTCTAAGAGGTCTGTTTAAAAAATTCCGGAACTTTGTCCACAAAAATTTTCTACGCTTACCTTCACATATTTGTATATGATCACCCCCACGACTGATAAACCGTTTCCACTTCTGGGAGCAGACTTGGTTCGCCTTTCGCTGGACCGTGCGTCTATCGTTACAAATCTTCGTCCTCTCAACTTGGTTTTCAACTTTGAAAATAAATGTCTGCAAGGGCCAAGCTGACCTGACAAGCTATTTTATATGTTGATCGTTCAGAACATTTCCCTACACATTGTGAAGATTGAACCTTCATGACAACGTCATAACTGCAGACCCATCACCAGTTATAATTTTCTTAAGGAACATCTCGTTCTCATTTGGGTGATCCTAAGGCTCTTCTCAGATTGGGAGGTGGAGGTCTTTCTGCTCTTGACTCGTGAGCCGTGGCACGAACTTGGCGGCAACACGATACATTGCAAGACGCTGTATTAGGATTTCACGATCCAACTGCAATGTTACATTCTTCTGCAATCTCTCGGACAGTCAGTCTTCGTTCAGCACGCACAGGATCGTTGACGTTCCTGACACAAGCGTTGCTGGCAGAAGTCGGAGGACGAGCGTCGTCTTTAGCTTCCGTCCGGCCGTTCTTAAACCGTGTGAACCATCCGTAACACCGAGTGCGGCTTAAGCACTCATCACCGTAGGCTTCCTGCATCATTTGGCGTGTCTCTGTAGAGGTGTTCTTGAGTTTAGCTCTTATGTTCCTATGGGACCAACTGCTGATGTCATCAGTCCCTAGGCTTGCACCACTTACACACACCCACGCCCGAGGGAGGACTCTAACCTCCGACAGAGGGGAGCCACACGAACCGTGGCAAGGCCCCTAGACTGCGCAGCTACCCCGAGCGGCGGTTTTCTTGAGTTTCACGCAAAATTTATTGCAGGCGCTTTGCTCCTCTAACTATACCCTCTCGAAGTTCGCCAACTGTGCGACACAACGTTCTAGTCAATACAGCACTGAACAATAAGCTAACAGACATGCAACAGTGAAACTTCCCGCAGTTACACATTAAGCACACGCGCGTGCAGGGATGTCAACTGCATTTCGCCCCAACACGCCATTGGCGCGAAATTACGAACGTTCCCAATTTTTTTTAACACACCTCGTATATTCAAAATTTACGGTATGTTCTAGAAATTTGGCAAGTAAGCTTTCTCGGGATAGCTTATGTGTATCTTCAGGCATCTCCCAATTTCTTCAGCATCTCTGTTACATTCTCCTGTGAGCCAAACAAACCTGTGCTGTCTTTATTATGAACAGTTCAATATCCCCTGCTACTCGTATATGGGACAGGTCCCACACCATGGAGCAATATTAGAGTATGGGTCGCACCAATAGTTCAAAAAAGATCATCTTTGTGCACTGATTATATTTCTCTTTAATTCTAACAATAAATTACAGTTCGCCACCACCATTATCTTTGACCGACACGATGTGATGGTTCCATTTCTTACTTCGTTATCACCAATGTTAAGACTCTCGCTTTTCCCGTTTATGCTTCATCTCATCACTATTGTCTTTGATTTACTCTGACCCCTAATTCTACACTCATTATATTGTATATTTCATTCATCAGATCCTGTAGTAATTCACTTTCACTGACAACGATAATATTATCAGCAAACACTGTCACTGATATCCTTTCAACCCGTATTTCAGTGCGAATCTTGAACCTCTCTCTTATTTTCTTCATTGCTTCTTTGATACAAACATTGAACAGTATAGGCGAATAACTACATCAAAGTCTTACTCTCTTTTTAATCCTTGCACTTCGTTCTTGATCTTCCACTCTTATTTCCTCTTGGGTCTTGTACTAATATATACCCGTCTCTGCCTAGAGCTATTTTCTTCACAACTTCGATCTTGCACCATTTTACATTGTCGAACGCTTATCCAGGTGTAGAAATCGTTTGAGTTTTATTCAGTCCTGCTTCCATTCCGTATCCTTACAATGTGTTACACCGAGGTATTTGTGTGAGCTGACCGACTGAAAATGAGAGTTATTGATGCTGTAGTCATAGGACACTATGATTTTTCGTTTTGTGAACTGCACAATTTTAGGTTTTCGAACATCTAAAGCAAGCTGCAAAAACATCCGGAATTCTGTTTGAGTCTACGTACAAAAATGCATTGTTAGGAAAACAAACTAAACCAAGGAGGGACAAAATATCAGTAACGAACAACGTAGAATCTCTGTGGCTAATCTGGATTAAACTGCTCCATCATCTTCAGCAACAACCAGGGCACAATCCAAGGAGGGATCTACACCCACATGGATATTGTGCAAATCATATCTAAGTGCCAGGCATAGGGTTTATCGAATCACCTTCACAATTGTCTATTATTCCAACTTCATGTCTTGAACTGCCCAAGGTGTGGTGAAGACTAAAACGAGTCTGTCACGGAAGACTGTATTGAGTGTGATGTCTGCTCCCAACAGTGGCATGAAGAATGCACAGTTTACGAAAGTCATGGTGCATTTTCTTGTTATTGGTGTTAGTGCGTACTCTTGCCAGATGATGCAGCTACGAGCAGTGTCATATATATGACATTTAAGGTTTGGGTTAAACGTTACTCAGCTGTATCTGATAAATGTTGTTCCTAAATAAATGAGCAATGGTTTGCTACTTGTTTGTTTTAACTTTCTCATCAACTAGAAATGACCGACTAAATACTAAGCGCATACTCCTTCGTGAGTTTCCCCTGCAAAGCAAATTAATGAAGTCGAATAGTCCGTAGGAAGAATTTTTGTAGTTTCATGACTTTAGGATGGCATGACTGTGATGAGCTAAGAGCGGCTGACAAAAAATAATTGTTTTATTTATAACCTTAATGTTGCAATTGAGAATGGCGTGTCTGGTTGAAGTTTCCACATTAACTGAGCAACGTTCAACGATGCGTTTTCCCTTTCAGAAGGCAGAAAACGGCCGAAATATTTTCTCTAACGTTTTTTCAGTATGGTCGAAGCTGTGCGAAAGACGGAAATTTTTGATAAATACGTAGGACAGTTCAAAAACAATCTAACTTCAGTGACTAATAAAAAAACACCGTGGCCGGCCAATTGAACTGTCTCCTCCTTCGCTTAAAGCCGGCTCTGACGACATTACTCCTGATGGCCGACGTGTTGCAGTAGAACTGAATAGCAAAATAGCTGCAACAGGTAGTGGCACAGTCCACAACGTCGTCATTGACATGCTCAAGTACAGCGAAACAAGTCCAACGTGGGTCCCGAGAGAATTCACACAACACAAGGAAACAAAGAGTGCTATGAACGTGAAGGTGAACCTTTTTCGAACGAGATTTTAACGTGTGATTAAACTTTCGTTCAAAATGGGGAACCCGACTCGAAAAGACAAGGAGTGAAATGGAAGCACACTAGTTCACCTGTCCGAAAGGAATTCAAACTCGAGCATCAGCGAGGAAAGTGATGCTGGCCATCATTTGGATGCCAAAGTAGTTGTATTTTGGTGATTATTTGGAAGATCAGCGTACAGGATGCAGCGCTGACCACTCACACATAGTGATGAGCAAAGTAAAGCCGAAAACGAGAGGAAAGGGTCGCCAATGTCAAAGAAAAGACGTGATACTATTACACAACAACGCTCGCCCAAACATAGCGCAGCTGATCCAAGAAACCACTGGAAGGGAAAAGAAACAGTAATGGGTTGGGAGACTCTGCGTCATTATCGCTACAGTCCAGATTTGACTTTCGTGAATTTTCATTTTCATATTGCTGATATTATGGAGAATGGAAGCTGTCTGCATTGTACTTGACTGGTAAGAAAAACTTCAAAAGTCAACCTCACTTGTAGAGCATTTATTGCTACCTGTTTGACCCGCTCAAGGACGCATCGCTTGGAAAGGATTCGGCGACAGCGAAGAAATTAAAACAATTTCAGTTTTACTTACTTCATTCGCATTTATCGCCTTTCTCTTGCCCAGCAGTATTTCGCAAAGGACTGGCAAAAGCGCAAGTTGCAGCCGTATATAACGAGATCAATATACATTTGCCTTCTGAATATTACACCTGTAATGGGTCCAACCTAAGGCAGTTTAAAAAATCGCAGGTGACACTCGTGTAAAAGAAGAGTAACAGAAAGGATGTGCAAAATTACAGACATCGATTTTCTGCAGAATCCTAGAACGTATTCTAAATATGATTATAATAAATTTCCTAGACACCGAAAAGCTTACGTCCAGAAATCAGCACGGTTTTAGAAAGCTCGTGTGAAACGCAGCTTGCCCTTTTCGCACATTATATACTGCGAACCACGGATGAAGGGTCCCAAGCACATTGCACTCTCCTATATTTGAGAAAAGCCTCTGGCACGGTGCTCCACTGCACACTGTTAACCAAGGGCCTCGTATGAGCATACGGAGTCGGTTCCCAGATATGAGAGCGGCTTCAAGTCTACAACAGATACCAGTACGTTCTCGACGGTGAGCGTTGATCAGACACAAGGATATCGTCAGGAGTGTCCCAGGAAGTGTAACAGACAGCTGTTATGCTGTATAGACATAAATGAGGTGACAGGCTGAGTGAACAGCAGTCTGCGGCTGTTGATGATGCTGACGTGTACGGGAGAGTGTCGTCATTGAGTCACTGTAGGGGGGTACGATTAACGGGAAGCGCGGACAACTGAGAAACGCGCAGGAGTCAGTGAGGTACTGAGCCATGCCGACGCCGGTGCCTTAGTTAGCTGCGCTACGTTTTTCGGTTGAGGACCCAGGATACGAAGAGCTTCATCGAGGTGGTCCCCCATATTCTCGATTCCGGGAAGCCTGGTGGTCGGCGGAGTACAGCAAACTCATCCTGGTGCTTTTCACACTGCAAGCTGTGTCACAGATTTAGTTGTTCTGCTGGTAGATTCCGAGGGAAAAAAGACTCGATGTAGGTGTGGCAACGGTTCCGACCGATATTTCTGCTCATCCACTGTGCCTTCCAGAACGACTGGAGTGTCACGATAACGTTTGTGAGATCGTAACGATCCTTCCTCCTGTCCTAACCCTGCCGCCGACTGTTGCAGGGTGTTCACTTTCAGGTGAATCGCGCCCTACACGCCAACGCCTGTCTGTCACTTGGAAAGCCCGCAGGTCACCGTTCAGTGGACGCCCAGTCGCAGAACTGGCGTGAAAATTCCAGCCTTCGTCGCGGACGAACAGCAGTCAGCATAGGTGTGTGGACCAGGAGTCTGCTGTGGAGACCCACACATAGCATTTTTCGCTGAGTGGTCTTAGAGGAGACACTGTCGGTAGGCTCTTCGGTTCACGTGCATGGTCAGTTGCTCAGCAGTTGCACGTTATTCACCTGCGGTCTCCTTTAACTCCTGTCCTCTGTGGACCGTGGGGCACCACAACGGCCTCAGCGTCGGCTCTCGACAGCGCCATGCTCGGAGTGCTTTAAATATGGCAACACGCCAACATTTTACGAACTCTGCCGTTTCGAAAATGCATCCACCTGTGGCCCGAAAGGCAATGATCACGTCCTTTTGGATGTCACATAAGTGGCTGAGTTTCCGCGTTACGCATACCCTACTCATTAGCGTCGGACACAGGCGGTGATCACGTTAATGTGACTGGAGCCTGTGGTTAGAAAAAGGAAAGGAAAAGGAAACAGAAAGGGGAAAGGATGGTAAGCGGTGCCAGGAGCACCGGAAATGTGGTAATTATACGAATTGCTTGTACAGGAACTCCGAACGGAATAGGAGCAGCGGCAGTTTAAAAATTGTAAATGGTAGAATCACGGCTCAACTGTAAGTTTCTCGCCCAACCTGACGAAACAGATGTGGAGATTGAGAAACGAATGCATAACTGCTGGGAAACAGTCTGCGGTGAGTAGACAGTGCCTTTTTTCGGAGGGTTTAAAGAGCAATTTCAAGATTTGCGAGATAAAGGTTTAGATTACGTCGCAAGTATAACGACTTATGAGAAAGACTGCACTGTGTAAGGGAAGCTTCTGGGATGTCCCATAACCGTGGCAGTAGTTCAGGGATTCGGCAGCACGAAGATATTTTGAAAGTGACTGAAGTTTTTTTGGAGACTGATAATAACCCTGTTCCTGACAAATGAATCCTGGTGATCAGTTACGAAGAAGGGGAGAAAATGTTTGAAAATAAAGCTCTTCTTATGGACGGACGTTTCAGAGGTGTTCGAAACAACTTGTTGATACCTGAAGCACGGAAGACTAGCTTTTTTACCAGAGGAAAGTCAAAATAATTGTGAAATATTTTTTCTCAACCGAGAAATGTCATAACTTGGTTGTCATTTAAAACTGCATTGCTTTACTTCGAAATGATTGCAAATTAAACTATGAAAACAGTGTTATCCGAGACATTTATTTTACAGTTGTAATTTTCATTTCAAGCAATGCCTGTGGAAGACATACAAGAACTGCGATTAGTGGAGCAATACAGGGATGAAGAAGTAGTTCGTTTGTCTTGCCGCACGTGTGCTGTAGAGTCCATCTTCCACCGGACTGCCTTGATGAAGCATGGAGAGTAACAGCGTAGCAAGTGCCCAGTGGCGTAGACTATTTAATCAGTCAATAGATGGAAAATGCTAGTACACAACCTGAAATGTGGAATTGGTGAAGACAGACAGTCGACTAAAATTATTTCGAAATAAATTCACTCTTAGGTTGGCTTCAGTTGCGTTAGATAATACTTCGATACCTAACACTACTGTATCAAAGTTATCTGCGTTCAGAGAATTTATTTCAAAGTGATTTCAGTCAGCTATCTACCGTCATCAATTCGATGCACAGGACCATGAATGCTGTCGAAGTTTGGCATAGCAAACGATACTCAATAAGGCAAAGGTATCTTAACCTACAATTTCTGATCAATACGCTAAAGGAGAATGCAATAATACCAATACCTGAAATTGAAAAAAAATCTGTTGGTCAGCTTCTTCAGTGAAAGAGGTAAAAGATACATATGTGTTGAAAAAGAGTTAAAAGATATTTTAAGAATACATAATGACTCGGTGGATCTAAGAAGTTTAAAATTTATATCATTCCTACGATAAAATGTGGAGAGGCGTTCTTATTACAAAACGGCACGCAGAGCCTCCCCATTGTCGCGGCTTCCTTTGCACGTCGGAGAACCCGCAGCTAAAATGTATGTGGTCAGAAACACCGCGTTGGCTCACAGGTCGCCGAGTCCACGGCTGCAGAATCCCATGACACCCTTCAAGAGGCGGCGAGGCATCTTGTACAGTAGTTATTTGAGAGTGAATTTTTTTCCTCGCTCCTCAAGAGACGTCATCAAACGGATCTTCCTGCTTCTGGAGTGTCTACGCGACTATGAGGGAATCCCGAAACGTTACATCTTATTTTAGTTCTGCTCTCCGTTCCACACCTTCAAGGACCCACTTGTTTTCTGTGGCACTCGAACACTTGTACTTCTCCGATGTCATTTTCGCGAGGGATTTATGTACTGTGCTTATGCTTTATTAAGAAAACACGGGAATTTTTTAAGTGTATAGGGGTGAAACGATTATCTTAATAACCGATAAAACAACTCCAGATATCGAGTATTACGTACCGGCTGACACTTCATTACAAAATGTTTACGGGCTGTCTGTTATCCCAGTCGCTTCCGTTTATGAAATGTACCGAACACATGAGCATTCTTCGATAAACAGTTCTGACATGGGTCTTGACAACACGATCGAATTACAGAGGTTCAAATAGTGAGATGCGACTGCGTGCAACTGCATAGGCAGATTTTCAGTCCCTGCATGTAATTGTAACGGAACTAAGGAGATTATAGCGACACGAACGTCAGCCGGGTAAATAAGTCGTACACTAAGTGGACATCCAGCGGACGCAAGTAAACACTTCCTGTTACACCACGCCACTGCTGCCTCGGTGTAAACACGGAGGACAACAGGAAGTGCTCTACGACCACTAGCTGGACTATGGAGCAAGAAACAGCCGGGGTCCCCGGTGGTCTAGTGGTAAGGGGGTCTGGAACGTTCCAGCGCCTCGGCTGGGGCTATTCGCCCCAGCCGGGCCGGGGTTCAATCCCCGGCCGGCGCTGGAATTTTCAGACTTCCGAACACTAGCCTCCACCTCTGCCTTGGCATGTGGCGCATGCCGGGTACCCCCGTGGGGTCCGTGCTTCGGGTCCCACGTGGAGCTCACTCCCACAGTACAAACTAAACCTGGTTGTGCTGGTGCAAGCATTTTAAATTTTAATTCACACACTTTCTTCACCAGACCACATCTACATATATTTTAAGGTACTTAATATATCTCACTATGGTATCAGTAATATTTGTAGGAAACTATGAAACAAAAACCTTACCAAAAAAATGATTTTTGTTATCCTTCGTGTGCTGAATACTTCTGAGGTAAATACCCAAACATCTGCCATTTTCTTGTAGTTAACAATGAATATTCGAAAAAAGTTTATCATACTGATTCATATATTACATAATGTATTTTACTCATTCTCAGTGCTGAAAAAGCAGTAATTATTTCAAAGTCATAAGAAAATGCAAAATACTGTATCACAAGCCAACAAGGTGTTCTTTTTTGTATCATGATTTACTATGCGATTAATAAATTCTGTATAATAAATCGTTTCGTAACAATTGACAATACCTTTTAAAAATACATTGTTTTCACTTATTGCATTTTCAAAAACTAAAACAGGCCTTTTTTTCTCAAATTATTCTAGTGTCAAAATGAGATGTTTGATTTTACACAGGTCACTAATGACATAAACTGTTTTTTTTATAAAAACGATATTTCTCGTGGTTTTGTGTGAGCTGAATGCTGTATCAAACAGATAACACTTAAAATTAATAAGAGGAATTTCTTGGTGATTTTACTAACACGCCCATATAGTTCATATAATATTTCGATTAATAGTTACATGACTACCTCTCTGCCTCTACTTTTTGTAAAAGTATCTTGTAGATCAGAGAAAAAAATTGTATTACTACCTCTCCAGGTTAAGTGCAGTTCAATGAAAGAGATTGTAAAGGCCGTACCGAAGATGCAGAATATTACGTTCTCTGCAAGGCATTTGCCATCGGTAATGAGTGAAACTGTAAAATAGAAATAAGGGCTGAAAAACGCCTATTACTGTTGTACTATTATATCACTAACGTTGCACTGCATAAACTTACTTACAGTTCTCGTTGCTGTTCAATATTCTTTAACTCACTATACCGTGCGATTATGTTGTTAACATTTAATGTAACAGTAGTCCTGTTCCGAGCCACATATCCATTTTTAATGCTTAAAAGTGTGGACAAAACTATTAGTAATACTAAATTACGAAGAGGGAATGATGAATGTAACATGCTGCGTACATTAATGTCGCTCGAGATGTAGTTTGCATTATATGTTATCAGAACAGAACTATTTTGTAATGTGTGAAATACACAAAAATACGGTAACAGACTAACCGAGCAGTGATGCCGTAATCTGTTTTGTAATAATAGTGTAAAGGAAGAAATAAGCAGCAACTAGACATTTAAGTCACTCAATTTTCGCGGCCATTTTGCTGTTCATCACTTCCCTGCTAGATGTCGCTACTAGTTCCTCACACACTCAGTTGTCTGTAGTGCAGGGCTTCGCCACCAGAAGGCTCTATCAGCACCGGCGAGGACTCACTCTGTCGACGTTTGCTGCTTCACTCCTCAACATCTATGCTAACTGACGTGACTGCTAAATTTTCAGACTAAACGAAAAAAATAACACCAACACCAAATAAGGCAAATAGTGATAAGTGCGGATACTATCGAACCATCACTTTCATACGTCCTGGCTGAAAATACTGATCCAAAATATTTACACAGGAATTAGAGGAGACGAGCTAGAGGAAAATCGATTTTGAGAGAACACACTAGCCGCTAGAGATCGGTTGAAGAAATTCAACCCATATTTATAACATCTATAGATGTTACAAAATAACTTCTGACAATTTTGAGCAAAATATACAGTTTGAATTTAAGATGATGCAACCAGCGATAAAATACAGTGAGCGGCATGTTATCTAGAGCTCTGCCAGAAATCAGACAGCAATTTTAAGACTTAAAAGACATAAAGGAAAGCTGGCAGTTGATAGTTGAGAAGAGAGAGTGAGAGAATGAAAGTGAGAGAATGAGAGAGACAGAGAGAGAGAGAGAGAGAGAGAGAGAGAGAGAGAGAGAGAGAGAGAGAGAGAGAGAGAGAGAGAGAGAGAGAGAGAGATAATGGGAGGGGGGGGCGGTTCGGTTCTAGCCCATTCACCCATGTTATTCACTTTGCATACAGAATGTTTCACACGTCGTGCTACACACTTATCGCGTCTGTAGAGGGGACCTACCAGATGATGTTTTACATAGGAATCGATGTCTGGAAACGTCATCCAGCGACGCTACAGGGTATCGAAGTTACAGGCGCTGGAGTCTGTAAAATATGTGTACACAGAAAGATTCAATGAAGATGTTACCAATTTTCTATGATGATGGAGATGGATAAATGTATAAATTTGAGGTTATGTCCCTATAACGGAAAATTGGAAGAGAAGACATTCCTGTTGCGTGTGACAGTATGTACCAGTAGTGTTGCAGCTAAGATGTAGGGCAGGAAACTTTCAGAGGTGGTAGTATGGACCGAATGTCCAGTACACATGGGCTGTAAAATGCATACCTTAAGAGCTGTGAGGACTTGTTCATCTTCGCTAGCATAAAACATATCTCCACTGTTGAACAAGTGCTCATAGCGCCTCAGGTATGCATTTTGTAGCCCATGTTTACCGGACATTTTTTTCTTACTTTGATCCATACTACCACCTATGAAAGTTAGCAACAACAGTACCAGTACTTGTATTCCGCCGTCAGAGGTATGATAACGATATTCCCTTGTAACTTCCGGAACATGATACATGATCAAATTGATAAATAATCACGGCATCACACTCTACTTACATACATTCGCCGGGGCTGGTGCCTGTATTTTGATGCTCTGTAGCCTCGTTAGATGACGTTTGCATGCATGAGTTACTAGGTAAAATTGCAAGCTCTAGAAATGTGAAACACCTTGTATAAAGAAAGCAACATACGAAATGAACAAGATATTTGGGAAATTAATCGAAGATAAGAAAGAAGAAATAGGAACTGTTTCCAAATCGACCTTTCATTTCGCTGCTGCTGATTTGAAATTTCGTGGCATTTATTCGCTCTGAAGAGGATCGTTCAAACGATGGTCGGAATGTAGTTATTTTAGTTGTTTCACTGTTTTATAATGACATGGCCTAGAACCCAAAATGATTTTCTCCAAGTTATTTGTAGGAATTCTATCGCTTCTCACCGATATTTTCAGTATGGTACTGGTATTTTTTTTCCTACACCTACCAACTTTAATAGTGCTTGAAATGATGAAAATTGTCTCCATATCAAAAAGTATTAGGTACTGAGACGGTGCTTGGTTTTAATGATAACAATATACAGGAAAATTCAGCCATGTTTCTGCGAAGTTGCATTACGCCGAAATTCTGAAATACATCCGTATATTTCGAATGTCGTACAACAGCTGTAGGTAGGAGACGGGGTACTGCAGAAGTAAAGCTGTTTAGACGGGACGTGAGTCGTGTTTGGGTAGCTCAGATGGTAGAGCACTCGCCCACGAAAGGCAAAGGTCCCGAGTTCGAGTCTCGGTCCCGCACACAGTTTTAATCTGCCGGGAAATTTCATATCGGCCCACACTCCACTGCAGAGGGATCTAATTCTGGAAAGAACTGTATAGTTAGTGGAGAGATACAGGATGTGGCAAAATTCCCGTTAAAAACTTCTAGGGAACTGAGTGACGATATTCTGAAGAGGAGCCCATGTATGGAAAGGTATATCCGTGCTACAGCCGTATAAATACACCTTCGCTAATGTGGTATGCAACAGGGTTATAATCACTGGAGGGGGGGGGGGGTTACTTACGTCTGATCCTATGCTGTCATTTGACGGCTGTCTCCTCTCTGACCTGGATCGAGTCTCGTTCATGTGACTGTGAGTGTTAGAGCAACATTTCTGAGCACACTTTTGCCGAATACACCGACACGAGTATCCTGTGTGGCCAAAGCGCACAGTACTGGAAGAGCTGCTGGTCGCCTTTATCAAGATCGTTGTCCACAACGTCTGACTCCTCCCCACACGCTTTTCGTTGCCATTGCACAACGTCTTCGACTATGGGTGTCTTCACCGTCAGCAGGTGCGTCTGTGGTGCCCCGTGGAGACGCAGCGCACGCGAATTGGAAAATATATTTATATGGATATTGTGTCTGTTCTTCCGGACATGTGCGAAAGGACGCTGCGAATGTAGTGTGTGGACATACAAAGGTGAGAATGTGGGTCTCGCGGGAGGCGTGCGCGAGACAGTCCCTGTAGTCTCACTATCCTTTGTGCCGTCTGTGGCTCAGATGGATAGAGCGACTGCCATCTAAGCAGGAGATCCCTGGTTCAAGTTCCGGTCGGGGCACACATTTTCACCTGTCTTCGTTGATATCTATTAACGCCCGTCAGCAGCTGAAGGAAATAATATCATTGTAATTTCAAATTGGAAAACGCCCTCCTGTAAAACCAGTGTCTCTGAAGACCGATTTTTTTGATTCTTTGGTTATTAAAGAGTGAAACTGTAGAACAATAGATGTACTCGGTCACATCTACACTGAAATGCCAAAGAAACTATTATAATAATACGTATTCAAACACAGAGATATGTAAACAGGCTTAATATGGTGCTGCCGCCGGCAACGCCTATGTAAGACATGTGTCTACCGTAGTTGTTAGATCGGTTACTGCTGCTACAATGGCAGGTTATCAAGATTTAAATGACTTTGAACGTGGTTTTATACTTGGCGCAAGGCCGATGGGACACAGCATCTACGAGGTAGCGATGAAGTGGGGATTTTCCTGTACGACCATTTCACGAGGGCACCGTGAATATCAGCAATCCAGTAAAACAATAAATCTCCAACATCTCTGCGGCCAGAAAAAAAATCCTGCAAGAATGGAATCTGAAGAGAATCGTTCAGAGTGGCGAAAGTGCAACCCTTCCGAAAATAACTGAAAATTTCAATGCTTGACCATCAACAAGTATCAGCATGCGAACCATTCATGGAAACATCATCTACATGGCCTTTCAGAGCCGAAGGCCCACTCGTGTACCCTTGCTGACTGCACAGCACAAAGCTTTACGCCTCATTTGGGCCCATCGGTACGAACATTGGACTGTTGATGACTCGTAACATAATCCCTGGTTGGACGTGTCTCATTTCAAAATGTATATACAGTATGGACGTGTATGGGTATGAAGACAACATCATGACTCCATGGACCCCGCATGTCAACTGCGGACTGTTCAATCTGGTGGAGGCTCTGTGACGTTGTAGAGCGTGCGCATTCGGAGTGATGTGGGATCCCTGATACGTCTAGATACATCCTGTCTGATCACCTGAATCCATTCGTGTCCATTGTGGATTCCGACGGAAGTGGGTAATTCCAGCAGGACAATGGAGCGGCCCACACAACCACAGTTGCTACAGAGTGGCTGCAGGAACACTCTTCCGAGCCTAAACACTTTCGCTGGCCACCAAACTCCCCAAACATACTGTACGTTTCTAGTAAATTTTATAGCATTAACTAGCATATCTGGAATGCCTTGCAACGTGTTGATCAGAAGAGATCTCTGCTCCCTCTTACTGTTACGGATTTATGGGCAGCTCTGCAGGTTTTATGGTGTCAGTTCCCGGCAGCGCGACTTCAGCCATCAGTAGAGTCCATGCCACGGCGTGTTGAGGCACTTCTGCGTGCTCGCGGGGACCTTAAACGATATTTCTTTGGCTCCTCAATGTAACAAATTACTTATCAAAGTGACAGCGTTACCAACATGTTTTCAAGTGGTTCTAGTATACGGTACGTCTCGGGAGACAGGTTACAATTTAAAATAAGAGTATTATGTACTCAGTCCCCTCTACAAGTTGTAGCAGGTAGTGATGGGAATTTCAGAACATCCTGTACGTTTCCAGCAAACTGTATAGCCGTTGTCGTATTACAATTGGTATCTGCGAATACATTCCATAATTCGTGACAGATCGCGAGGCGCGACTGCAGAAATCCGTAGCGTTTATCCAGGGGGCGTCTCGGCTACGGCAGCTCTGACGGCTAGTTTGAAGGCCACTTTCAACTAGTGTTGCCAGAGGTGTCTCTTTTTAGAGATTCTACGACTCGCCCCACGTAAGCTTTAAAAAGGAAGACCAAATGCTCCAACTTCTGGCCTCTGCTAACATTTCGAAATACACTATCCTATCAGTGAGTGTACAGACACCTGTTAGTGGACATTAATATGCAGTGCGTCCACCCTTTGTCTTTATGGCGGCTTGAACTCTGCTCGGGACACTAAGTGAGGTGCCTACCGACAATTTACGCACCACACACGGATATCGTATCTACGTGTTTGTACACGCAAGGCAATAAATTGCTCAGCAAGATCGCCATATCTCTCATCAATTTTCAACATCTGGAGCACAATGGGCAGGTTCTTTAAAGCAGGTCGCGATTTTGAGGATGTAACGAACCAACTGAACTGAATTTGGTACGATATCCGTCAGAAGGGTATAAACTAACTTTATCAGTGAATGTCAAGCCTAGTAACTGACCGCGGAAAGGCCAGGGGTGGCCCAACACGTTATCGACTTATCAATTTGTGAAGCTCTTTGTCTTGAATTAATCATCCAGTTTTTCTTCAACTCTAATCATTCATTTGACCCTACACGTACAGTCATGCTCAAAACTATCCTAACGCCCGAATTGAATTTCGCCTGATTCACATGCAACCCACATAACGCAACTGTCTAGCAGGTCCCCTTATCGCTCCTTGGTACAGTCGTTTGACTATTGAAAATGGTTCCAACAAATCACCACAAGAAAACACTGTTCTGTATCGCAATAACTCAAGACGTAAAGTAATACCACGATACTACAAATATCACGGAACACCTTACCACAGATAAGACTGCCCTTAAGGCTTGTAGCTCACATTTATTACAATAAATGACATACCTGACATTTTACCACTCTCATTATTATTACGTCAGATAGGTAATGCACATTGTAAATTCGTCGAATTCATGATTTACTCTTCAAAGTAACATACCGTACTTATCATTGAACACAAAATGAGATTAAAAATTGAAGTTATTCACGGGCAACCAGTTGATAATATGTATGAACTTCAAATGACACGACGAACCGTCTCGTTCTGCTTATGGATGCAAACTCAGGTCATGCAGACTAAGCAATGATTTCGTGCCTGACGGATACTAACTGTCACTCCTGATTAGGCGTACAGAGAGTGATATACCTCGATTTTAGACAGAGCCAGTTTTCAAATTTCAACTTTAAATTACATATCGCAAGTATTTTTGCCGGACGCGAATTCCTACCCAGCACCTATTTTCACTGTTAACGAACGACGAGAGATGTTGAATCTTGGTTCTTAACAAGTAACTTAGTTGAATTGCCGTGAGGTAAGGCTTTGTACTGGGCAGGGATTCGAACGTATATCGGCAGGCAGTAACATCTCTTAGCTTTTGGTTTGGCAGCACTCGACAGCCATTTCTAGGCGCAAGTAATAGAAGAATGGCAGCGCGTTTTTGTTATCAAGTAACGTCTTCATCGATTACTTTAGTTTTAATGTAATCTATGAGTAATTGCTGATGTTTGATATTAACATGAAAAGAATTCTGTAGACAGAGAAAGAACCTCTTCTTGGGAAACTACTTGTATAGTGACCAAAAGGCACGAACTGATATTCAAGTACAGTGTTCCAGCAGCGGCATGAAGAAAATGATAGTAATAATGTCTGTAATAATCCAATTATCCGGTAACTTCACACTTCCCAGTGGATCTTCACGAACTAAGAAAATATCTGAATTTGTGAACATTTCAAAATGGCTTCACATCGAGCCTATGATGTCTACAAGGGTCTTTACATCCTGCTGACATGAGAATAGCATAATCTCCGCGTCAGAAGCTTTTTTCTACTTAAACATTTAATAGACTCGCGTTTTATCCACCGTGACTACTTTTGTAAGCTCAGCACATCATCCATTGCAGCTCACTCCTGGGGCTGGGAAATGTGGGCACAGTGGCCTGGTGGAACTATCACAGGAGCAATGCGTGGGTTCAGACATTTACTTTTAAGAAGCACAAACAGATTTACTCTGCGTCTGGTAACCTCAAAAGAAAGACGTTATAATCCAGAATTCGCAATACAAATCACGTTCCATCATTACCAACTGGGCAGAGCCAGGTTACGTTGGGAAATGACATAGCGGAAGTCATCGTAAACAGAAATACAGTCGCCAGTAAACTTACTTACATTAGAAAATTTTATTTTATTTTATGAACCGATAGCCATTTAAAGGATGGGGCTCTTATTTTACTTGTAATTGATTCAACTAGAGACGTTGAAAAATTTGGTGCTGGACTGTGATTCGAATTCGTTTCTCCTCTTTCGAGGATCTGAAGCTCTCGGGACATTATAGTTCAACCATTTCGTCCCTTTTCGCAAGACTGCAACCTTCTCTAGGTCTCCTCCAAAGGTAAGGATGTGGGTCCGAATCCTGATCCAATACAAAAATATTCATAGTTTCAGTTCAAGCCCTATAACGTGCACACCGTCCCGCTAGTGAAAACCAACGTGCGCTTTTAATGTCTATTCATGTGTTGCCAACAATCGCAATAGGTGTCATTATTTCTTGTCAAACACGCACACACCTTACCGTTGGTGAGTAAGCAACTGATATTTAAGCTATATTTGTGGATGCACGGTAGGCGTGTAGTTAGATTGTCACTTAGGTACAAAAGTTTGTATCCTTAGTTTAGATTCAAACACCTAGCAGCTGGTAAGGAAAAGCGATACGTAACATTTGATTTTACTTAATTAACAATACGATTACGTGTTGGGTTCGTATCTCCGTCATATAAATTCACATCATGCACTTAATCTTTAAATGCATGCGCACTTAGTTACTTGAGGTTGGAGGTATATCAGACATCTTTCGTGGTTAGTTAACAGGGACGAAATTGTCTTGTTAGGAGTCCAGGTTTATTACAAAAATTGTCGTCTTTTATTTTCAAGTTTAGATTTCATTACTGGTATTGGCAAAAATTTCGGTAATTCATGACTCTTCATGGATAGCCATCAATATGATATGATTAGATTACATTAGATCAATTTTTGTTTCATAGATCATGAATACGATATTTCGTAATGATGTGTAACGTGTAATTTTAATGAAAGATTTCTTTACATACCATGATTCAATTTCTTTACAACAATTTCTTACTCTCTCTCATTCTTTTTGATTTCTCTCTCTCTCTCTCTCTCTCTCTCTCTCTCTCTCTCTCTCTCTCTCTCTCTATCATACACACACACATTCTTTTTTTCTTTATTTGTTTGTTTTGCTCGACTATCGGCGAGGCATCAAAACGTCTCTGAATGAGCTTCTTAGTTTTTAGTACACTTACGAAATAAATATAAAAACAACTGTGAGAGTTACTGGTATATGATGCTTAGTTTTCAGTTAGTTTGGAGTATTATTAGTAACCACGCTCCAGTCCCTAAACCTAGTTACAGAAATGCGAATCAGACGCATTACGTATTCCAGGCCGTAGCAACCGCGACTTGGAGACACCAGCTATTGTCACTTCCCAGCCCGCTGTACGATCACATCGGTTCGTCTTCTTTCTGCTGGTACTGTAACTGAGATTTGACAACAAGGCAACGTATGTTTTGCAACTCTGTGTTCGACGAGTTCCTTCCTGGTGCGCACGGAATTTATCCTCAAAGTTCACTTGATTTTACCTGTCATTTCCATTGAATAATCTGATTTATTATCACGTTAGGTGTAACAAAAGATTGTAAATTTACGGTTTTCAGCCCAGAAAAGTCGTTGCACGTGGAAATCGCAACTAATCTCGTCCTTTAAATAGCGGTTTACGAGTGCTAGACATTATCGAACTCGTAAGAGTAAGCTAAGACACGTACTTCTACGCCAGCTCTATGGTAATGCGCTGACCTGAGAAATAGCATCTGTTATGGTTCGCACTTCCAGTCTCGCTGACTGTAACGTTTTTATCCCTTCTGTGAAAGAGCTACAAGCAGTCAGATAAAACATCGATAAGGAAATCGCAAAAAAATACTTTCGGCTCATAGTGCAATGGTGAAAACTTACAATGCTGCACAACGGGTAACTCCTCTTCCCGCAGCTGACAAACAAATTTTGGGTTTCTAGGAATACAAAACTTTACTTATGAAATGCGACATTTGCAATGCACGACGTTTTCAACAAAGAGATGGCGCAATACAGTAGCTCAAGTGGAAAGAAACACTTCCTTTTCAAATTTGTGCATCCTACACTGTTGGCTGTTCTGTGTAGGTGGCAGGTACGTGATTTTATTTCGGTGATTACAAAATAAAGTCGAATTTATGCACTGGGTAGTCGAGGCAGCTAGTTCATTGTGATTCGGTCAACCAAGTAAATGAATTTACTGAACCTGCTGCAAATTACTACAGGAAGCCTGTGTGTCAATTCTCATCCAGAGAGGTGCAACGGCGTTACGATAGAAAAATGAGCCACATACTTATAATATGCTTGTATATCTATGGACTGGGTTCGATTCCAACTTCTGTCAATGATTTTAGATAAGGAGAGACAGATTCCATTCTCTTCTGGCTACACCAAGTGAAGAAGATATAATGACATTGTGGTCTGAAATTAACATGAAAAATGATATTCCTTTACTACAAAGTAGACGTTAGGATGAATCACAATAAAGACTGGAGCGGCGACACGTAGAAACCTTTCTTATACTTGTTATTTATTTCTAGTGACGAAACAAACGCTATGTAGGCTCACAGGACATTTAGTCCATATTTTATCTGAGCTTCTGTATGTCGATAAAATCGGTTCTGAACTGGGAATGCAACTTAGACCGTACTTAACGCTCAATTTGATCCCTTCGTGAGAATACAGCACGGCTACAATTTGTTGTTTGTTCAGAACTGCAGATTCCTCAACATCTCCACATACTGCGCGTGAATGGGTTCGAATCCTGGCCCGGCACTATAGATTTCATTATGTATTATCAAGCTCTAGCATGAGAACACCTATCTGCTGGTGGATAATTATTTTAATGTTTAATGTATTTTCATTCGTTGTCAACACTAACGATATGTGACGTTTTTGACACCCAGTGAGACACAGGACTATTTGCGAGATCACTGTAAGTTCAAGATGTTAGGCCGAGCTGGACAAAAATTCGGAAGCTGACGTATCTTTGTGTGTAGTCAAAAGCGATATGATGTGTGGAGCTGTATTCCCAGTGAGCACTGAACTCTTCGTCATATTATTTCTAGTTCAAACACGCTCACATGTCGCTGCTGGTGCAACAAACCCATATTTAACGTTCGTTTTCTCTAGAATATAACAGCGATAGATGCCGGGTTTGAGTCTTGGGAAGGAAAAAAATGTATGTTTCGTCTCGTCATTTCAGTTAAAACATCTAGCTACTGCCGAGAAAACCCGAAATGTCACAGTTGATTGTGCGTCGATATCTATCCGATTAAGTTCTGAGTTCGAACCCCTGTCCAACACAAAGCCTTACCTCACGGCAATTCAAATAAGTTACTTGTTAAGAACCAAGATTCAACATCTCTCGTCGTTCGTTAACAGTGAAAATAGGTGCTGGGTAGGAATTCGCGTCCGGCAAAAATACTTGCGATATGTAATTTAAAGTTGGAATTTGCAAACTGGCTCTGTCTAAAATCGAGGTATATCACTCTCTGTATGCCTAATCAGGAGTGACAGTCAGTATCCGTCAGGCACGAAATCATTGCTTAGTCTGCATGACCTGAGTTTGCATCCATATGCAGAACGAGACGGTTCGTCGTGTCATTTGAAGTTCATAAATATTCTCAATTAGCTGCTCGTGAATATCTTTAATTTTTAATCTTATTTTGTGTTAAATAATAAGTACGGTATGTTACTTTGAAGAGTAAATCATGAATACGACGAATTTACCACGTGCATTACCTATCTGACGTAATAATGAGAGTGGTAAAATGTCAGGTATGTCATTTATTGTAATAAATGTGAGCTACAAGCCTTAAGGGCAATCTTATCTGTGATAAGGTGATATTTGTAGTATCGTGGTATTACTTTGCATCTTGAGTTATTGCAATACAGAACAGTTTTTTCTCGTGGTGACTTGTTGGAACCACTTTCAATAGTCAAACGACTGTACCAAGGAGCGATAAGGAGACCTGCTAGACAGTTGCGCTATGTGGGTTGCATGTGAATCAGGCGAAATTCAATTCAGGTCGTTCGGATACTATTGGGCATGAATGAACATCACGTGTATCGATTTCCATCGCGCTGGGGTAAGTCCTCCGGGGTACGTTTATTCTCCCTAGTGTGTAAATATATTTGGAGCATGTCATTCAAAAACGTTTGAAACGACATAGACGGGAGCGGGTTGTTGTTAGGAGAGCAGAATGTATTAGACTCGCGGATCATGTGGTGTTATTGGCAGAGAGCGAAAGTATGACTGAAATGTTAAAAGAATTGAACAAGAGACGTGAGTAAATTGGAATGAGAAATAATAAGAAAAACGCAAAATGTCCGGTGATAGGTGCAAGAAAAGCAAGAACAACTATGATGTTAGGCAGGAAGATACACAACAATTTAGTGTTTTTAGATAACTGCGACGTGCTATTATGGACGACATTGGAAGTAATAAGGAGGTGAAAATACGTATAGCAATTGCCAACGAGACGTTTCATAACAGGAGGCTTTTATGTGGGTGCGTTGATAGGGGATAAAATAGGCAGGCACAGTGAGAAATGAGGTGGTGTTGATTGGGAGAACAGAGAGAAATTTTAAAGGTAGCAGGATGAGCAAACACAATTGGCATGGACACTGAATGAGAAGAGATTGTTTATTGATGGTATGAAGGAAATGGTGAATGCAAGAAGAAGAAGAAGAAGAAGAAGAAGAAGACGCAGAACATACCAGGTGGTGGACAGCGTAAGAACAGAAAATAGTTGTGAGAAAACAAGAGGGTAAGAAATGATGGGACTGCATGGAGAACTACATGTGAAGACCTGCCCTAGGGCAGAACACTCATGGTGGTGGTGTTGATGAAGAGGAGACTTATGTAGGACATTTTGCAAAACGCCCATTTTCTTGTAATCCAAATTTAAACAAAACATAGGCAGCTTATAATTTGTAGTCTATAAATGACCGTGAATTGCGTGACAGATGGAACTTGCCAGTATACCAGTTATTAGGACTTATTCCCACTCCACTGACGTATGGAGCGTGCGAACTGTGGCTGCTTGAAAGCCTCTGTGCGTGCTGTGCTTAGTCTCTTCTGGTCTTCACGCTTCCTACAGTTACAATACGTAGGCGGTTTAAGTATATTCCATTCCTACTTTCATCATGTAACGTCAGTTCTAGAAACTTTCTAATTAGGTCTCCTCGAGATACTTTACTCTTCCACGGGATAGTCTGTGTCTACCATGAACTGTCCGTTAGTCAGTAAGTGGAATAACTGGTTTTCCGACACATGTCGCCATGTAACTGTCGCTCTGTCTCCACGCCAGAGAGACGGAAATTCTGTGTGCCACATTTGAAGATGAGTCTGTAAAGGTTACAAAACTAGTTAATGGAATTACAAATAGTTGAAAAAGTGAGTTTTTGCAGTTTTCCGTATTTACATTCAATGCACTAGTCACAGGCTCTAGGCGATCCTTAGGGGACAAGCTTAGTCGGTTGAGAGCGTGATGTGTCCCTCCGAGATTAATTTCACCTGGGCTTTAAGCGACTCACCGGTCAGCATTTACAGAGCTGCCAACTACATCTCACACCGGGAATATGACCAGGATTGGTTTGCATCGCAGCCTACGGAAGAGAACGCAAATCGAACGATCATTCGCAGTCATTCCCTCCTTTGACTACCATTCGCCTATATTCAACAGTTAAGGATTCCTCCGGAAATATTCCAAGTAGACTTTCTCTAGATATTTTACGTTTCTTTCCAAGCGCCTGCCTGTTCAATTTGATCAGAAACTGTGTGACATTCTCCAACGGGTCAAAAAACCTGTGACCATTCGTGCCGCCCTTCTCTGTATACATTCAGTATCGCCGGGCAGTTGTATCTGATTAGGATCCAAGAATCTCGAGCAATATTCGGGGATGGGTCGCAAGCGTGATTAGTAAGCAATTTCTTTTGTACACTGATTGTATTTTCCTAGAATTCTACCAACGAATTGCAGCCATCCACCGTATTTCCCTAAGACTGCGACTATGTGACGGTTCCATTTCAAATCTCTAGAAATTTTTACACCCAGGTATTCATGTGGGTTGAGCGATAGCGAGTTTGACTCGCTGCACTATACTCGTAGGATAAGGTTATATCGTTTTGTGAACCGAACAATTTTACATTTCGGGAACATTTAAACTAAGTTGTCATGCTTTGCACTACACTGAAATCTTATGAAGGCGTGACTTCTTTCAAACAGAACTTTATTACAGGCAACAGCATCATTTGCGAAAACACTGAAGTTCCAAATAGACCGCGTAACCACGGCCCCCTTCTCCCCTCCAAATTGCTGTCTGAAAACTGGAAGTCCCATTTGTAAAACACCTTCAGAAGTTCGTTCACATTCCGTATCAGTTAATGTGTTAAAAACTTGACCTGAAGAAACATAACCCTTTGCAGTTGAAGACCCTCAGTTGTAAGAGAAGCTAGTTTTTCGAAAACGTCTCAATATTTATGTACTGAACTAGGTGTTGTACAATTCTATAATTTTCAGGTACATTCGGCGACGTTTGTGGATACTGTCTGACAAATGTGTTGCGAATAAAGTGAGTAGTAAAGAAGTAATAAAGTGAAACATCAAGCCTGATGCTGACACCTTACTGCACGATCAGCGAAAATGTAGAAGTGATAAAAGTCTTTTTCCTTTCATCATTATGTCAGGGATGTCAGAGGGGAAAAAAAGTTTCGCCAAGTTTCGAAATTATGTGTGAAGTTTGTTGGAAGTCGCCACGTGCTGCCTTTCACAAATGCTCGGTGAATATAGTCTCGATAATTTGCGCGCCATGAAATTATGCTGCCTTAGACGAGTACGCAGTTTTTAACTTTTAACGCCCGACTTATTGCGTAAACCTATGCCTTTAAATGAAGGACGGAAGGAGGATTGCATTTAATGTGCTATCGATGTCGAGGTCATTAGAGACGGAGCAGGAGTTGGCACTGCGTCAGGGAAGGGTAAAAGAAGTCCGCCGTTCCCTTTCAAAGGAACCATCCCAGCATTTACTTGGAGCGATTCAGGAAAGTTACGGAAAACGTATCAGGATGGCCGGATGCGGATTTAAACGTCATCCTCCCGAATGCGAGTCTAGTGTACTAGTTGACAGCTCGTCGTGTAGAAGCTAGCGTTGTTGGTGATGGGATTCCGGGTTCGATTCACGGCTGGGTTGCTTTCTCCGCCCGGGAAGTAGGTGTCTGTGGTGTCATCATTTCATCATCATCCGTGAAGGTGGCGAAACTGGACTGTGTAAAGGTTGGAGCTTTGTACAGGCACTGATAACCGTGCAGTTAAGCGCCCCAAAAACCAATCATCATCATCATCATCATCGTACCATGTAATAACCACTGCGGCAGCTCGTTCGGTATACATTTAAATGAGCAGATTAAGTCAGCATTTTTAGTATTTACATTGACTTCGTTCTTCATAAATGAAAGCAGGAACTACGACAAGACAAAAGAATTGGGATAACGAATGAGAAATACCTGATTGTGCTTCTGTTTGTAGATGACATGATTCACGTTCACGAAATGACCTCCAAAGATCTATATACCACCTGAACGAAATATGCAATGAATACAACTTTAAAATTTCTAGGAACAAAACGAAAATAAGTGCACTCCGAGGAAAATACTCAGTCAGTTTAAAACTAGTTTTGGAAAATCCTGCTTTAGAACTGGTCTCTTAATCTTTCATTTAGGCTACGCTGTAAGATCTGATTTTTACTCTGATACTTAAAATAAATTACACAAATTCTAAGCTGTTTGTGACACTATTATCTGAATATTGGGCAATAAAGTACAAAAAGATTGTCCCGAAATTCTATAACGTGGTCGCGGTTCCTGTATTATGCTATGAAAGCGAAAACATGGTTTAAAAAAAAGCAAAAAAAAATCACACGGCAGAGATGAGGTTCCTAAGAAATTCGAAGAGCTGCACAACAAGAAATGATTAGGAATGAAGATACTAGAGAAAAATTAAGTATTTTCAACAGAAACTAAAAAATTCAAAAATATCGTGAAGACTTCCCCAAAATATTCTTAACTACAAGCGGAATGGAAGACGTGATATTGAAAGGCCTCGGACGTGGGAGCAATTTCGTTTGAGAGACTATCCCGCGCGGCGACTACTGAAGTACTTATACATTATAGAATTCTTAAGTTATACAACCAAAATAAGTAAGTTTTAATGTAGTTTACGTTCACTGATTCAAAAAAAAAATTCTTGCTTTTTAAAGTGGGCTATGTTCTTTCTAAGGGTTCAAACTGTCTCCATGACAAATTTGAACAATATCTGTTAAGCGGTTTGGACTCTAAAACGAAACAGACTGTGTTACAAAGTTGAAAAGCAACTGAGAGAAAGAAGCAGCGTCGGTTTCTGCAGGAGGCGGCCATCATTTTGTAGGACAATGTTCGGGCACGCTCGGTTCAAGTCGTGACTGATTTGATCGGTATATAGGGATGGGGAGCGCCGCATCACGCACCACACTCATCTACATCTATATTTATACTCCGCAAGCCACCCAACGGTGTGTGGCGGAGGGCACTTTACGTGCCACTGTCATTACCTCCCTTTCCTGTTCCAGTCACGTATGGTTCGCGGGAGGAAAGACTATCTGAAAGCCTCTCTCTAATTTTACATTCGTGATCTCCTCGGGAGGTATAAGTAAGGGGAAGCAATATATTCGATACCTCATCCAGAAACGCACCCTCTCGAAATCTGGCGAGCAAGCTACACCGCGATGTAGCGCGGCTCTCTTGCAGAGTCTGGCACTTGAGTTTGTCAAACATCTCCGTAACGCTATCACGGTTACCAAATAACCCTGTGACGAAACGAGCCGCTCTTCTTTGAATCTTCTCTATCTCCTCCGCAAACCCGATCTGGTACGGATCCCACACTGATGAGCAATACTCAAGTATAGGTCGAACGAGTGTTTTGTAAGCCACCTCCTTTGTTGATGAACTACAGTTTCTAAGGACTCTCCCAATGGATCTCAACCTGGTACGCGCCTTACCAACAGTTAATTTTATATGATCATTCCATTTCAAATCGATCCGCACGCATACTCCGAGATATTTTACAGAAGTAACTGCTACCAGTGTTTGATCCGCTATCATATAATCATACAATAAAGGATCCTTCTTTCTATGTATTCGCAATACATTACATTTGCATATGTTAAGGGTCAGTTTCCACTCCCTGCACCAAGGGCCTATTCGCTGCAGATCTTCCGGCATTTCGCTACAATTTTCTAATGCTGCAACTTCTGTGTATGCTACAGAATCATCCGCGAAAAACCGCATGGAATTCCGACACTATCTACTACCTCATTTATATATATATTGTGAAAAGTAATGGTCCCATAACACTCCCCTGTGGCACGCCAGATATTATTTTAACGTCTGTAGACGTCTCTCCAGTGATAACAACATGCTGTGTTCTGTTTGTTAAAACTCTTCAATCCAGCCACAGAGCTGGTCTGATATTCCGTGGGCTCTTACCTTATTTATCAGGCGACAGTGCGGAACTGTATCGAACGCCTTCCGGAAGTCGAGAAAAATAGCATATACCTGGGAGCCTGTATCTAATATTTTCTGGGTCTCATGAACAAATAAAGTGAGTTGGGTCTCACACGATGGATGTTTCCGGAATCCATGTTGATTCCTACAGAGTAGATTCTGGGTTTCCAAAAACGACATGATACTCTAGCAAAAAACATGTTCTAAAATTCTACAACAGATCGACGTCAGAGATATAGGTCTATAGTTTTGCGCATCTGCTCTACGACCCTTCTTGAAGACTCGGACTACCTGTGCTCTTTTCCAATCATTTGGAGCCTTCCGTTCCCCTAGAGACTTGCGGTACACGGCTGTTAAAAGGGAGGGCAAGTTCTTTCGCGTACTGTGTAGAATCGAATTGGTACCCCGTCAGGTCCAGTGGACTTTCCTCTGTTGAGTGATTCCAGTTGCTTTTCTACTCCTTGGACACTTATTTCGATGTCAGCCATTTTCTCGTTTGTGCTAGGATTTAGAGAAGGAACTGCAGTGCGGTCTTCCTCTATGAAACATCTTTGGAAAAAGGTGTTTAGTATTTCAGCTTTACGCCTGTCATCCTCTGTTTCAATGCCATCACCACCCCGGAGTGTCTGGACATGCTGTTTCCAACCACTTACTGATTTAAATTGAGACCAGAACTTTCTAGGATATTCTGTCAAGTCGGTACATAGAATTTTACTTTCGAATTCACTGAACGCTTCACGCATAGCCCTCCTTACGCTAACTTTGACATCGTTTAGCTTCTGTTTGTCTGAGAGGTTTTGGCTGCGTTTATACTTGGAGTGAAGCTGTCTTTGCTTTCGCAGTAGTTTCCTAACTTTGTTGTTGAACCACGGTGGGTTTATCCCGTCCCTCACAGTTTTACTCTACACGTACCTGTCTAAAACGCATTTTACGATTGCCTTGAACTTTTTCCAAAAATACTCAACATTGTCAGTGTCAGAACAGAAATTTTCGTTTTGATCTGTTAGGTAGACTGAAATCTGCCTTCTATTACCCTTGCTAAACACGTAAGCCTTCCTCCCTCTTTTTATAGTCCTATTAACTTCCATATTCAGGGATGTTGCAACAGCCTTATGATCACTAATCCCTGTTCTGCACATACAGAGTCGAAAAGTTTGGGTCTGTTTGTTATCAGTAGGTCCTAGATGTCATCTCCACGAGTCGGTTCTCTGTTTAATTGCATGAGGTAATTTTCGGATAGCGCACTCAGTATAATGTCACTCGACGCTCTGTCCCTACGACCCATCCTAAACATCTGAGTGTCCCAGTCTATATCTGGTAAATTGAAATCTCTACCTAAGACTATAACTTGCTGAGAAAATTGATGTGAAATGTATTCCAAATTTTCTCTCAGTTGTTCTGCCGCTAATGCTGCTGGGTCGGGAGGTCGGTAAAAGGAGCCAATTATTAACCTAGCTCGGCTGTTGCGTGTAACCTCCACCCATAATAATTCACAGGAACTATCCACTTCTACTTCACTACAGGATAAACTTCTACTAACAGCGACTAACTCTCCACCACCGGTTGCATGCAATCTATCCTTTATATCTGTCTGTACCTTTGTAAAAATTTCGGCAGAATTTCTCTCTGGTTTCAGCCAGCATTCTGTACCTATAACGATTTCAGCTTCGGTACTTTCTATCAGCGCTTGAAGTTCCGGTACTTTACCAACGCAGCTTCGACAGTTTACCATTACAATACCGATTGCTGCTTGGTCCCCTCATGTCCTGCTTTGCCCCGAACTCGTTGAGGCTGCCGCCCTTTTTGTACTTGCCCAATGCCATCTAACCTAAAAAACCGCCCAGCTCACGCCACACAACCCCTGCTACCCGTGTAGCCGCTTGTTGCGTGTAGTTGACTCCTGACCTATCCAGCGGAACCCGAAACCCCACCACCCTATGGCTTAAGTCGAGGAATCTGCAGCCCACACGGTCACAGAACAATCTCAGCCTCTGATTCAGACCCTTTACTCAGCTCTTTACCAAAGGCCCGCAGTCAGTCCTGTCGACGATGCTGCAGATGGTGAGCGGTGAGCTCTGCTTTCATCCGGCTAGCGAGACTGGCAGTCTTCACCAAATCAGATAGCCAGGAAGGGTTTCCTCCGATCCATAGCGACACACATCATTGGTGTCGACATGAGCGACCACCTGCAAATGGGTGCAACCTGTACCCTTCATGGCATCCGGAAGGACCCTTTCCACATCTGGAATGACTCACCCCGGTATGCACACGGATTGCACATTGGTTTTCTTCCCCTCTCTTGCTGCCATATCCCTAAGGGGCCCCATTACGCGCCTGACGTTGGAGCTCCCAACTACCAGTAAGACCACCCTCTGCGACTGCTCGGATCTTGCAGACTGAGGGGCAACCCCTGGAACAGGACAAGCAGCCACGTCAGGCCGAAGATCAGTATCGGCCTGAGACAGCCCCGGAATTGCGCCCTTCTGAGCTCAGCTTGATTCCTGACGTAAAGGTAGCGTTCTCGCTTTCCGCGTCTGGGTTCCCGGGTTCGATTCACGGCGGGGTCAGGGATTTTGTCTGCCTCGTGATGGCTGGGTGTTTTGTGATGTCCTTAGGTTAGTTAGGTTTAAGTAGTTGTAAGTTCTAGGGGACTGATGACCATAGATGTTAAGACCCATAGTGCTCAGAGCCATTTGAACCATTTGTCGAACTTTGGGGTATTCGGTTCGGAGCTGTTATGGAGATACGTCAGACAATAGACCGCTCCATTCGAACTACCTATACAACTGGCGTAGTTAGGGGTATCTTGCTCTTTCGACATCACTGGCGATGGCTTATATACATGAGCTGTTCAAAAAATATCCGACCTTTTTTAATTGTTGAAATCAACAATGGTATCAGGGCGCGAATGGGCTCATGTTTTCAGGCATATTTAGCACACATACCTGATTTTCTCCACTACTTCGGAACACTTGCAAGTCGTACACGTTGGATTTAGTATTCTGAGCAAAATGACGTCTTTACATCACATTTGGCTCCAAGCTTGGCGATTCTCAAGTTGAAACCATCGTGTGTTTGTGGACAAAGTAATGGGTACTGCAGGGCTAAAGGAGTGGTACAACCATTTCAAAGGTAGCCGCTAATCAATGAAGACAGAAGCCAGTTAAGGTACGCCCGCAATATCCGCAAATCAGGTCGTTACTGATCCCGCAATATTGCTGGTGAAGCAGAATGGACCAATCACTATCAGAGAAGTTGTAGTCTAATCTAAAAGCCGTAAAGTCAACTAACTAACTAGGTGTTACAATAACTAACGTCCGCCCGCGGTAGCTGAGTGGTCAGCACGACAGACTGTCAATCCTAAAAGACCGGGTTAGATTCCCGGCTGGGTCGGAGATTTTCTCCGCTCAGGGACTGGGTGTTGTGTTGTACTAATCATCATTTCATCCCCATCGACGCGCAAGTCGCCGAAGTGGCGTCAAATCGAAAGACTTGCACCAGGCGAACGATCTACCCGATGGGAGGCCCTCGTCACACGCCATTATTATTATACAATAACGAACAACTTAAATTGGAAAGAACACATATAAAATGTTGCGGTTAAGGCTAACCGAAGAGTGCGTTTTATTGGCACAACACTTAGAAAACGTAACAGACCTACAAAGGACACTGCCTACACTACGCTTGTCCGTCCTCTTTTAGAATACTGCTGGGAAATGTGGGATCCTTAAAAGATCGGACTGACGGAGTAGATCGAAAAAGTCCAAAGAAAGGCAGCACGTCCTCCTATTATCGCGAAATATGAGAGAGTGTGTCACACAAATGATACAGGATTTTGGCTGGACATCATTAAAAGAAAAGCGTTTTTCTTTGCGACGGAATCTTCTCACGAAATTCCAATCACCAACTTTTTCCTCCGAATGCGAAAATATTTTGTTGACACCGACCTACGTAGGGAGAAACGACCACAACGATAAAATAAGGGAAGTCAGAGCTCGTATGGAAAGACACAGGTGATCATTCTTTCCGGGTGCTATGCGAGATTGGAATAATAGAGACTTGTGAAGGTGGTTCGATGAACAACCTGCCAGGCACTTAAATGTGATTTGCAGAGTATCCATGTAGATGCAAGTATAGGTGGTCACATTTTTACTATCCCCTGTACGTGCATATCGCTTCACACGACCTTTGTTACCTCAATGTCGATATCGGCATCATTTTCGAAATATGTGAGCTTTCTTATATTATCTGTAATGTTAATATACAACATGAACAGTAAGGCTCCCAACACGCTTCCCTCTGGCACAAGTGGTTACTTTTACACGTATAGATGAACTCTCCATTTAGGATGAGATGATGTGTCCTCCCTACAAAAATATTTTATTGGCCGTACTTTATACGGTGCAGGCAAATGGTCAACTACAATTGCTGTTTACTGTGAGGTAACCTCAAGCGTATCAGAAGCAGTTTAGGAACATTTTTTCAAATGAGTATACGCACTCGTATTTCGGCAGGTGCACAGTTTTGCCATTTCAATTTTTGCACGTTTCACAGATACCTTTTCGAAAATTTCGAGCAAAACATATCGAAATCTTTATTACATCATGAAACAATGAAGAAGCAAATGCGGGTTTGTTCGCAAGCCCGAAGCAACATCTGGTACAAGAATCATGGATTTTAATAAAGTAGCTGTCGATAGGTTTTTTTCGTTGCTTACAGATGTAACTGACAATCACAAACTAATGACTTCTCAAATAACTAATTGTGATGGAACAGGCGTCTCGGTTAATGCTAAAAACTAATCGAACATCGCAGCTTGCAAAGGGAACCGTCCAGTGCGATCGTTAACATCTGCAGAAAGGGGCGAAACTGCAACCAGCCTCATTAGTACGTCAGCAAGCGGAGCTGACATTCCTCCTACGATTATTTTTCCACGAAAGAAGAAGCAGAAAGAATTTGAGTTAGGACAGGCAGCAGGAGGTTGCGCTGAGGTCCACAGCACAGCATGTATGGCCACAGAGTCCTTATTTGTATGGTTTCCACAATTAGTGGTATTTTCTAAGGCATCAAAGCAGGTCCCAGTTCTCCTTATATCAGATGGCCACTCAGCACATACCACGAACATTGACGTTATGGACTACGCGAGGGAGAGTGGCGTTTCTTTACCACCACATTGCTCTCACAGACTTCAGCCGCTTGATGTTTGTTTTATAAATCCTCGTTATAGTGATCAGCTTCGAAAATGGCTACGGAACCATGCAGCGAAAGTCGTAACTATCTTTGAAATTTCAACGCTTTTTGGTTCAGCTTTCGTCTAAAGCGCAACAATGAAAACCGCTATTAAAGGTTTCGAAGCTACTGCAATATGGCCCACGGACCCATCCATATTCACGACGCACACTTCCTCCCGGCACACACAACTGACAGCGGACGTGATAGGCCGTCAGATAAAGAGGTTATTATATCTGAACAATTGGAATTGCCTTCACCTAGCACACCAGCTGAAAAAGACGACTCAAACGGGCTGGATAATCAAGGGGACGAGGTTTCAGCGAATTGTTACAATGAACTGCCGCCTAAGAATAACAAAGTTATTGGGGCTAATTGTTCTAATCTTGGGTGCTCTTGGATGACAACTGACAACACAACCTCCTCATTTCATATTTCACCTGAGATTCTGATTTTCTTGTCAAAAGTTAACGAAAGCAAGAAAAGAGCGAGACTGAAAAGGGGGAACAACGTTGTTTTAACTGATTCGCCGTACAAAAAAAGAGTTAAAAGTCATTAATGGGAGAAATAGAAAAAAGAACATTGACAAAGAAGAAAGAGCAAACAGAAAACTTTCTGCGAAAGAGAATAAAATTAAGAACTCAAAAAAGAGAGAAAGATTCTGAAGGTAAATGGAAAAAAGGGGAGAGAATACAATACTAACGAGAGTGATTATGAGGAAAGTTCTGACTGTCAATGTGTATATTGTGGTGGGTTATATTCAAAATCAGTTGGAAGTTGGGTCGCTTGTTCCACCTGCAAAAAACTGACACACGATTCTTGTGCAGGAATAGATAGCGAAGATGATGAGTGTCTCCCCGTGTGTGAATTTTGTAAACAGCCTCAAGGAAAGGATACGATTCATGAAAACTGTAGTTTGACATTAATACTCACTTTAAACTAAAAAAAATAACGAGCAAGCCAATATTTTCTGCATTTCGGATAATTTTATACGTTTTTGTAATCACTTGTATTTACCACCCCATTGTGACGCTTGCAAATGTTATAAATTTCTGTTTTTGAGTGAGAAAATATTGTTGTTTTATTTTATGGCAATGTTCTTGTATTTTTGTGATTAATACATCATAATGTGTTCATATAAAAATTTGTAACTCTCTTATTTATCAATTTTGTACATTTAATCAAAGTTTTCAACTGTGTACCCCATTATACCTTGGATTCCCCAACGTGTCGGATAAGAAAGATAAAAATACAATCACTACTCGTTTCTTCAACGACAATTTAAGCTGTGTTCTGTGGTTCCTCCCAGAGTTCATTACGATATATTCCGAAAAAAATCATAGTTAACGAACATTATAAATTGCTCTAGAAACGAAGGCAATCGCAGTTGACATTTAATAAGGCCACTGGTATCCTTCGAAATGCAACTAATCAACGTCATGCAGAACGTCGTGGGTCACAGCGGATGGGTGGAATCGAAATATGACATTTACCCACGATCGCTTCTTTTTGTCAATTTGTGCCATTAATTTCTCTGCTCCCTAATCTGATTTCGTATCTCCCCATCAGCTATTCGATCAAAACTTTTTTAGCATTCTTCTACACCACCACATTTCGGAAGTTTCTAGTCGTCTCCTGTTTGGGGAACCAGGCATGTTAACTGCTGATTCGCAATATATTTATTCCGAAAGGCAAAAGGAACCCCGAAAACAATGAAAATAATTTTGTTTATTGGTGATTGTACCAGTTTTATTTACACTTAGTGTGAATATGAAAGTATTTTAGTCCAAATCCGTATTTGAAGGTTCTAAATGTCGGTTTAAATGGCAGCTTGCTATGTAAGACATGCCCACTTGTTTCTCTGTGCCATGTCTTCTTTGAGATGATAAGCCTAGGGACATTTTACCCGTAGCTTTGAGCTTTCACCTATTGAATACATTTTTTCTTGTCTCGTAGTCAGTTGTTTGCTAGAGTAATAACGTTTCTGAACAAAACAAATGCCAAGATCTACCCACAAAGTTTTCGAAAGAAGTTCTAGAAGACTTGCAAGAAATAAAAAAGTAAATATCATAAAACAAATGTTATGTTTATGTACAGCATGCGTACTATTGGAAAGTGAAAGAAACTATGAATTTAAATGAGTGCATGTACGACGGTAAGTGCAATACAACTTTAAATTTTCCGTAACTTTTCTAACTAAATGTACCTTTCCTCTCAAACCATTTATCCCAGAACCATGGAATTCTAACGACCAGTTTTCTTACTCGAGGGCATGAAGAGTCGAGGGATATGAAAGGGAAGCAGTGGTTGGGAAGAGAGTGAGACAGGGTTGTAGCCTATCCCCGATGTTATTCAATCTGTTTGCTGAGCAAGCAGTAAAGGAAACAAAAGAAAACTTCGGAGTAGGAATTAAAAACCATGGAGAAATTGTATTATAATGAACACTATGGTCTTTTAATTTTTGAAATTTGCCCGCAAAACCTGTCTTTCAAAATTTTTCTAAAAATTTCACTATTAATATATTATTCATGAAAATTGTCAGCTTGTTGAAAAATAGTGGAAATGCATGTAAGAAATGTTTTGTGTTTTACCGTTAATATAACACAACTTAGGATAAGGGTCATATAAATAGATCAGTTAACTGGTGGAGATGGAAGATACGTTCTCCCCGTGAATATTGTGTTTAAAAACAAATGAATATTTTCAAATCAACAGCTCATTTCATGAAGTCATAACTAGAAGTGAATAATCTCCACAAAAATTGGTAAGTTAATTACTTTGGTGCAAGAAAGTCTCCATCATTAAGGAGAACGATGTTTTCAATAACTTGCCGGCAGCCATAAAAAGCTTTACTACTGACAGATTTCAGTTTACGAGGAGCCTAAAGGATTTCTTGCTAACCATCTCTTCCGACACCATTAATGAATTGAATTACTTAGTAGAACAAGCGCGCGCGCGCGATTGAGTGTGTGTGTGTGTGTGTGTGTGTGTGTGTGTGTGTGTGTGTGTGTGTGTGTGTGTGAGAGAGAGAGAGAGAGAGAGAGAGAGAGAGAGAGAGAGAGAGAGAGAGAGAGAGAGAGAGAGAGAGAGAGAGAGAGAGAGAAAGAGAGAGAGAGAAAGAGAGAGAGAGAGAGAGAGAGAGAGAGGGGGGGTCAAATAATACGTGTACTATCAGAAGTGTGACCAAATTTTCATTCCTCGTTCATGATCAGTCCATTTGCGGTCTGTGGATAATAAATTAGCATATTATTTTCCCATTGAGTATCTCCCCATTATGGATCAATTTCAATGGAAAGTACATATAATCTAACCCTCTTGTCTGCCCCACTTCTGTTGAAGGTTACACATGAGACAAATACCTTGTTGTTGTTGTTGTTGTTGTCTTCAGTCCACAAACTGGTTTGATGTAGCTCTCCATGCTACTGTATCGTGTGGAAGCTTCATCTCCCAGTACCAACTGCAACCTACATCCTTGTGAATCTGCTTAGTGTATTCATCTCCTGGTCTCCCTCCTCGATTTTTACCCTTCACGTTGCCCTCCAATATTAAATTGGTGATTCCTTAATGTCTCAGAACGTGTCCTACCATCCGACCCCATCTTCTAGTCAAGTTGTGCCACAAAGTTCTCTTCTCCAGTATCCTATTCAATACCTCCACATTAGTTATGTGATCTACCCATCTAATCTTCAGCATTCTTCTGTAGCACCACATTTCGAAAGCTTCTATTCTCTTCTTGCTCAAACTATTTATTGTCCATTATTCACTTCCATACGTGGCTACACTCCATACAAATACTCGGAGAAAAGACTTCCTGATACCTAAAGCTATACTCGATGTTAACAAATTTTTCTTCTTTAGAAACACTTTTCCTACCATTGACAGTCGACATTTTAAATCACTCCTAATGCGTACTCCCAGATAATTTATGGAATTAACTGCATCCAGTTGCTGACCTGCTATTTTGTAGCTAAATGATAAGGGACCTATCGTTCTATGTATTCGCATCACATTACACTTGTCTACATTGAGATTCAATTGCCATTCCGTGCACCATGCGTAAATTCGCTGCAGATCCTCCTGCATATCAGTACAATTTTCCATTATTGCAACCTCTCGATACACCACAGCATCATCTGCAAAAATCCTCAGAGACTTTCCGATGTCACTCACCAGATCATTTAAGAATATTGTGAATAGCAACGGCACTATGACACTCCCGTGCGGCACACCTGAAATCACTCTTACTTCGGAAGACTTCTCTCCATTGAGAATGACATGCTGCGTTCTGTTATCTAGGAACTCCTCGATCCAAGCACACAACTGATCTGATAGTCCGTATGCTCCTACTTTGTTAATTAAACGACTGTGGGGTACTGTGTCAAACGCCTTGCGGAAGTCAAGAAACACGGCATCTACCTGTGAACCCGTGTCTAAGACCCTCTGAGACTCGTGGACGAATAGCGCGAGTTGGGTTTCACACGGCCGTCTTTTTCGAAACCCATGCTGATTCCTACAGAGTAGATTTCTAGTCTCCAGAAAAGTCATTATACTCGAACATAATACGTGTTCCAAAATTCTACAACTAATCGACGTTAGAGATATAGGTCTATAGTTCTGCACATCTGTTCGACGTCCCTTATTGAAAACGGGGATGACCTGTGCCCTTTTCCAATCCTTTGGAACGCTTCGCTATTCTAGAGACCTACGGTACACCGCTGCAAGAAGGGGGGCAAGTTCCTTCGCGTACACTGTGTAAAACCGAACTGGTATCCCATCAGGACCAGCGGCCTTTCCTCTTTTGAGCGGTTTTAATTGTTTCTCTATTCCTCTGTCGTCTATTTCGATATCTACCATTTTGTCAACTATGCGACTTCAAGAGAAGGAAGCACAGTGCAGTCTTCCTCTGTGAAACAGCTTTGGAAGAAGACATTTAGTATTTCGGCTTTTAGTCTGTCATCCTCTGTTTCAGTACCATTTTGGCCACAGAGTGTCTGGACATTTTGTTTTGATCCACCTACCGCTTTGACATAGGACCAAAATTTCTTACGATTTTCTGCCAATTCAGTACATAGAACTTTACTTTCGAATTCACTGAAAGCCTCTCGCATAGCCCTCCTCACACTACATTTCGCTTCGCGTAATTTTTGTTTGTCTGCAAGGCTTTGGCTATGTTTATGTTTGCTGTGAAGTTCCCTTTGCTTCCGCAGCAGTTTTCTAACTCGGTTGTCGTACCACGGTGGCTCTTTTCCATTTCTTACGATCTTGCTTGGCACATACTCATCTAACGCATATTGTACGATGGTTTTGAACTTTGTCCACTGATCCTCAACACTATCTGTACTTGAGACAAAACTTTTGTGTTGAGCCGTCAGGTACTCTGTAATCTGCTTTTTGTCACTTTTGCTAAACAGAAAAATCTTATTACCTTTTTTAATATTTCTATTTACGGCTGAAATCGTCGTTGCAGTAACCGCTTTATGATCGCTGATTCCCTGTTCTGCATTAACTGATTCAAATAGTTCGGGTCTGTTTGTCACCAGAACGTCTAATATATTATCGCCACGAGTCGGTTCTCTGTTTAACTGCTCAAGGTAGTTTTCAGATAAAGCACTTAAAAATATTTCACTAGATTCTTTGTCCCTGCCACCCGTTATGAACGTTTGAGTCTCCCAGTCTATATCCAGCAAATTAAAATCTCCACCCAGAACTATAACATGGTGGGGAAATCTACTCGAAATATTTTCCAAATTATTCTTCTGGTGCTGAGCCACAACAGCTGCTGAGCCTGGTGGCCTATAGAGACATCCAATTATCATGTCTGAGCCTGCTTTAACCGTGACCTTCACCCAAATCATTTCACAATTAGAATCTCCGTCAATTTCCTTCGATACTATTGCACTTCTTATCGCTATAAACACGCCTCCCCCTTTACTGTCCAGCCTTTCTCTGCGATATACATTCTAATCGGAGTTTAGGATTTCATTACTGTTTACATGTGGTTTCAGCCAACTTTCTGTCCCTAGTACTATATGGGCGTTGTGACCGTTTATTAATTAGAGCAGTTCTGGGACCTTTCTATAGACGCTCCTGCAGTTTACTATTAGCACATTAATATTGTTATTCCCTGTCGCATTTTGCCTACTCCTGCCTTGCCGCGTCTCAGGAGGCGTCTTGTCGGGCCTAGGGAGGGAATTCTCTAACCTAATAAAAAGCCCATGTGCACTCCACACGTACTCCGCTACCCTCGTAGCCGCTTTCGGCGTGTAGTGCACGGCTGACCTATTCAGGGGGACCATACATTTCTCCACCCCATTGCGGAGGTCGAGAAATTTGCACCCCAGCTCTCCGAAGAATCGTCTGAGCCTCTGGTTTAAGCCTTCCACTCGGATCCAAACCAGAGGACCGCGATCGGTTCTGGGAACGATACTACAAATAGTTAGCTCTGATTCCACCCCGCGAGCGAGGCTTTCCGCCTTCACCAACTCCGCCAACCGCCTGTACGAACTGAGGATGACCTCTGAACCCAGACGGCAGGAGTCATTGGTGTCGACATCAGCAACAATTTGCAGTCGGGTGCACCCAGTGCTCTCTATCGCCGCCGGTAGGGCCCCCTCCACATCTCGGATGAGACCCCCCGGCAAGCACACAGAGTGAACACTGGCCTTCTTCCCCGACCTTTCCGCTATTTCCCTAAGGGGCTCCATCACCAGCCTAACGTTGGAGCTCCCAATAACTAATAAACCCCTCCCCCCGTGTGCCTGCTCGGACCTTGCTGAAGGAGCAGCCACATGTCCATTCACAGGCAGAGCGGGCGATGCCACACGGCCAGCCTCCACATTGACCCTCCGCCTCGTGCGCCGCGAACGCCGCTGAACCCGCCACTCCCCTTGGGGAGAGGGTGGCCAGCCGCGCCCGGTACCCGCGAAGATGTCTCGACAGCAGGGACAGTGGGTGAAGCATCTAACACCTGGGGTGCACCATGCGACGCACTAGACTCCCCACTGCCGCTACACTCCGAGGCAGCAAAAGCAAAAACACACGGAAGAAGAAGTGACAAGTAAGAAAAATACAGTTAATACTTAAATTAAGGTAGCTCGCTGCACAGCAGACGTGAAGCAGACGGCGGTTAGGGCGACACATGAACTTACAACATAAAAGTAATAACAGATAAAAATACATGTTCATGAACCTGAGAGAAAATCAGTCCATAAGTTTAAGCAAACGCTATCAGCAGTACAATGAGAATCAGCTTAATTTTTCAATTAACTCCTCGACAGAATAGAAGGAGTGACCCATGAGGAAACACTCCAGTTTCGATTTGAAAGCGCGTGGATTACTGCTAAGATTTTTGAATTCGAGTGGCAGCTTATTGAAAATGGATGCAGCAGTATACTGCACACATTTTTGCACAAGAGTTAAGGAAGTCCGATCCAAATGGAGGTTTGATTTCTCCCGAGTATTAACCGAGTGAAAGCTGCTTATTGTTGGAAATAAACTAATATTGGTAACAAGAAACGACAATAAGGAATATACATATTGAGAGGCCAATGTCAAAATACCCAGACTCCCTGAACAGAGGTCGACAAGAGGTTCGTGAACTCACACCACTTTTTGCCCGAACCTCTCGTTTCTGAGCCAAAAATATCGTTCTAAAATGGGAAGAGTTACCCAAAAACATAATACCATACGACATAAGTGAATGGAAATAAGCAAAGTAGACTAATTTACTTGGCGAAGTATCACTCACTTTCGGTACCGTTCGAATAGTGAAAATGGCAGTATTAAGTCTTTGAACAAGATCCTGAACGTGGGCTTTCCACAACACCTTACTATTTATTTGAACACCTAGGAATTTGAACCGTTCAGTTTCACTAATCATATGCCTATGCTGTGATATTAAAACGTCAGGTTTTGTTGAATTGTGTGTTAGAAACTGTAAAAACTGAATCTTACTGTGATTTAACGTTAGTTTATTTTCTACAAGCCATTGACTGAGGTCATGTACTGCACTACTTGAAACGGAGTCAATGTTGCACACAACATCCTTTACTACCAAGCTAGTGTCATCAGCAAACAAAAATATTTTAGAGTTACCCGTAATACTTGAGGGCATATCATTTATATAAATAAGGAACTACAGCGGCCCCAACACTGATCCCTGAGGAACCCCCTCCCCCTTGACAGTACACCACTCAGATCCCCCATCATACTGTATTACGTTCCCCCATTTCTGTAGATCGTTCCCTAATGCTCTTCCTGAAACACTGTACAACTTCTGATTCTGTCAGTTCTTTCAGGTCCCATCTCCTTAAATTCCCAACTTTTTCCAGTTTCTTCAGTTTTAATCTACAGTTCATAATCAATATATTGTGATCAGAGTTCACATTTGCCCCTGGAAATGTCATACAATTTAAAATATGGTTCCTAAATCTCTGTCTTACCATTATATAATCTATATGAAATATTGCAGTATCTCCAGGTCTCTTCCACGTATACAACCTTCTTTCATGATTTTTGAACCAAGTGTTAGTTATGATTAAGTTATGCTCTGGGCAAAAGCCTACCAGGCGGCTTCCTCTTTAATTTTTTACCCCCATTCCATATTCACCTACTAGGTTTCCTTTTCTTCCATTTCCTACTGTCGAATTCCAGTCACCCATTAATATTAAATTTTCATCTCCCATCACTATCTGAATGATTTCTTTTATCTCATCACACATTCCATCAATTTCTTTATCATCTGAAGACTACTTTTACGACTTTGGTAGGCGTGGGATTCGTGGCTATCTTGGCCACAACAATGCGTTCACTATGCTGTATGTAGTAGCTTACCCGCATTCCTATTTTTATTAATTATTAGACCTACTCATGCATTAGCTTCATATTAGCCTTCCTAATACTTAAATCTATATCCGATGTTAACAATGACGCCTGTGGATGGACTATCACGAAATTACTGACCGTCGAGAATGTCACAAATATAACCGACAAGCTAATGGGCCCTTCACAGGAAAAGGTTTTTTGCCAGAAAACGGGGAAAACTGAAACCCAGCAAATGAGTAAAGAAGTGTATATTCACTGACAAAAAAAATAGTGTACGCACACAACTTACACAACAATAGTCTGGGATTACTCTATTACGTAATACAGTTTTTGTGATTGTATCTTGCAGCTTTAGTTATTTTTAATTAAAAGAGGCTTTAAAAGGACAGAAAGAACGTGTTGGACTACGCTAGAGATCGTTCTGTTAGCACAGTGTTTACTTTGTAATCACTTTCGTTGACTTCGGCAACTCTCAACAGAAATCTCCAACCTAACCGAGACAATGTGCTACGATACAGCCGAGATCATGACAAGAGAATGGGCTACATCACACTCGAAGTAAATGTATATAGGTAAGGATCCCCATGACCTGTATACGTCTGTTATAAAAAATCTCCAAGCCACTCTCCTCAAATAGACCGCAATCTTCTCTCGACCTTCAACTGTTACTATTTCAGAATTGAAAACCAGATTCAAAGAAAATTTGGCTACAAGGCACAAAACTAGAAAAATAAAAATAATAAAAGTGAGAACGTGAAACATGTTAGCAATAACCATAAACAGGAGATTTTACAGAAAATAAAATTGAGAAAGGAAATTATTAATATTATCGACCGTTTAGGAACTCTAGGCTACGAAAGGGATGAAAACACATATCGAATAAGTGGTGGAAGAGTTAGTGTGTTTTAAGATTAAATCCAAACAAGAATTAGAGAAAAACATATCGACGCAAGGCCTCTATTACGAAAAATTGCTAAATCTCGAGACAAATTGTGTCCTTCTGTATTTGATGAAATGTTTTGGCCCCTAGTACGGATGAAACAGTATCTGCAATATCAACAGGAACTTCGGACATGTGTTTCATATTTCATCCAAGCCTGCAGTCTATAAATATTTAAACAAAATACTATAACAAAATACCACTACAGGGGAATTACTTACGGAGTAGTTCTTGGTAAAGAAACACAGGACACAATTACGTATGTGGGCTTAATACGAACTACAACTGTGTTTATAAATCGCTATAGTTGCCTTGGACTAACGACGAGCGAATATCAATATAACCTGTACGCTTTTCAAAGCTGTTATCCATGAAAAAGCTAAACCACGTATCGCGAACAAAATACTATTTAACACCGAAACAATGATATTAGCTGACAATGGGCACAGACTTTAGTCAATGGGCACTGTCGAAAATTTGTGCCAGACCAGGATTAGCACCCGAGTCCCCTGGTTACTAGGGAGAGGCAATGATCACTGTGTCCGAATTACACAGTGGTCAACAGAATATCACGAACTGCCCGAGCATGCCGTTCGTTAGATCCAAATTCTCAATTTCTCCATAGACTGCTGATGCACTGCTCCTTGAACATAATCCTCCTCCCCTTAATTATACAGTACATGGCCAAAAAAACAGACACCGAATATATGCAAACTTGGCCTTACGAACATTGCAGACGTCGTCTATGTAACACACGTCAAACTTCAAAGAATTTACCAATTCGTTGCATTGTTTACTATAGACCACAAATCAAGTAACGTAAAAAAAGCACTGCGTCTATTGAGATCATGATTCAGAGTTTAAAAAAAACTAATAAGTCGCCTACATATTACAGTTGCTGCCAAAAGAGGAGAACCATTATTTTCCCATAAAAGGAAATATAGTTAAAATGACGCTTCTATTTCGGTTAGTTTATGCGGTTACTAAAATTTGCCGTGAAAGTTACATAGTGGACTCTACCCTCCCCCCACCAGAAACGTAGTTATCGTGGCTGTTGTGAGACTTTTGTACACAGTTAGAGAAAGTGTGTTAAATGTGGCGCGGACGGAAACACTAGGCTACGCTACAGGGCAATCTGCTCGCACAACGTTTAGTCGGCATTCATAATCGTTGGCGTAAACAACTCTCAATCAAATTACCACCTTCCAACCTAACTTAGATCTCGGGCTACACTACCAATCGGCCTGTCATCACAACCAAATATTCATTGAGTGGGGGTGGGGGGATTTCCTGTATCTCTAGGAAAAACTGTCAGTTTTGTCAGACTCAACAGCAAGATTTACCAATGGTAAACACTTTTTAGACGGCTCGTAATTTTAGAATAGTCCTCTTCGTCTTACTTGGCATAAATTGTTCGCTGGCGTCCCAGCAGCTAGCTCCCTCAGTGTCTGCTTCTGCCATCGCACCACGCCAGTCTGCTGTTGTCCTAGCAGACCGAACGCACCGCACATCCGACACCTTCGGAACCACTCACTGGCCAGTTAGCAACTGAGCGGAACACTGTTTACATCGTGAAAGGAAAACTATGCAAAGATGTACACTTAAATGGCACGACTGAGTAGCACACACACAGTAATATCTGAGGAATGTCCTTCGACACGCGCAGAACGAAAGTCTTCTCGCGAACGTACAGCGTCTCTGAAAAAAAATCTAGTGACTATATTCCGGCGTTACGGCCAGGTTCTCATACAAATGAGCAAAAAAGGGTAAATTTGAAATTTTTTTTGAGACAATGAAAATACATTCGAACGATCTGTTTGGGAATTACGAGTGACAATACTATGAGCTTAATTTTAGATTTTCAATAAAAAATGGCGCCCGTAATTATGATTTGATCAAGGGCTTGCGAGACTGGAGTACGCAGAGTGCGTGCAGTGTGGCACCTCAGATGTTACCTGAATTCAAAAATGGGTAACATCAGTTGATACTACATTATTTCTCTGAACTTGAAAATGGATAACATCAGTCGATAATACATAAAATTAATGGGAGCGTATACCTAACCGCAATGAAACAACCTTAAATTTAACGATACAGTGCTAATTCGAACTTTGAGTTCGATTTTGAGGGGTTTGTTTCACTCCTTATGCCTACACAAAAATTAGTTAATATTAACAAATGTCATATTATAGCTATAAGTTCCTAAGAAAAGTGTTTACTTTTAGGGGTCAGAGGTAGAAGTTAAGAGATCGAACCACTTTTAATTTATGCTGCATGCCGTTCTGAGAAAATCGTTACTCGAAAAAAAAAGTGTTCAAAGTTTAGGGAAAACATTTAGTTATATTATTACTTCGATTTGCATGAACTGAGTGTTACACATATATTCTTAATGTCGCTGAAAACGAATCTGAAGTCAGATTTTCAATATTCAAAACAGCTAATCCAATACGGAGGGCAAACGATTATGTTTTGACCAATTTTTACCAAAAATGTATTTTCGTTATTTACGTTTAGTCTGCAATTCAAGGAGTATTTATCAGCCCTTCCTCTACCTCTGATTGTTCCTAGACAGCAACTTCCTGTTCTTCTTGGCAGGAGAAGCCGATCTGTCTAAGCTGGATATGCAGCACTCGGCAGCCTGCACTTGATATTCGTCCGTATTTTTGGTGAGTATGTTTGCATGCATTCTGCAGTATGAATCCTTTTGAGCACGTGCGACACGGGACGAGTTATCATCTACATCTATATGGATACCCTGCAAAACACATTTAAGTGCCTGGCAAAGGGTTCATCGAATCACCTACACAACTGATAATTAATTGAAACCCTCAGCTGCCGACAGGTGTTGTTGATATACTTCGATGGGGACAGCTGAAAAGTGTGCCCCTACTGGGACTCGAACCCAGGATCTCCTGCTTACAAGGCAGACGCTCAATCCATCTGAGCTATCGAGGGCACAAATGAACAGCACGACTGCAGGAATTTATCCCTCGCACGCTTCCCGTGAGACTCACACCCCGAACCGCCCACAATCCGATTACGTAATGTACTTATTAGGTATTTGTCCATCCACTCATTACTGGCTCACACTAAGGTGACGATTCCCGTAAGATTTCCGGTAGCCTGTGCGCATTCGCACAGACGAAGGTCAATGGCTGGGTGACGTTTAACCATAGATATGAAGATAGTAACTGTTCTAGAAAGAACAGGCGCCACTGACGACCTTGCAGCTCTTCTAGAATACATGATAGACCGGCCGATGTGGCCGAGCGGTTGTAGGCACTTCAGTCGGGAGCCACGCGACCGCTACGGTCGCAGGTTCAAATCCTGCCTCGAGCATGGATGTGTGTGATGTCCTTAATTTAGTTACGTTTAAGTCGTTCTAAGTTCTAGGAAACTGATGACCTCAGATGTTAAGTCCCAAAGTGCTCAGAGCCATTTGAACCATCAGTCCGTATGTTTGCACACTACTTACAGTAACTTATGCTAAGGACAACACACACACAACCATGCCCGAGGGAGGACTCGAACCTCCAACGGGGGGAGCCGCGCGAACCGTGACAAGGCGTTGGACACATGGCGGGTACCCCGCGCGGCTCATGGCAGCCGTGACACTGCTTCAAACAATGGACTGTAGAAACTTTTGTAAAGCACGGATTAAAAAAAAAAACCTTTCCGTTCCAGGAGTCTAGACAAGTACACCTTTAAAAAATGCAACTACAAAGAAATTGAATTTTCGAACGGGCCAGGGCTTAAAACTTTGAAGAGTTAAATTTTAATGGCCGTTCTCTTGTATGCAAATAGTTTCACAGTAGAAATTTCTCTAGTTTTATTTATTTATTTATTTTTTGCTGTAGGTAAAGAAGGATAGGATTCTGAGAAGGGGGAAGGGGGGGGGGAGGAATCTCGCCTCTCCCACCTTGGAATTCTCAGTACAGAATTTTTATTCATTACGAGATTCTCAGCCACTTGCAGAAGTGATTTCGCGTGATTCTGCAAAACTTTTCCTTTAGCCAATCGTAGCAACTATAGGATTCCGTTCCTGCTGCATGACATGTCTCGGAACTTAAACTGACCAACTTATTTGCATAAAGAGCTAGCTTATCATCCGCTTCTTTACTTACTTAGACCGTTCATGGTCTGCAAAGCATTTTTTCTTTAATCGTTTTTTTATGTCTTTTATAAACTGCAACACTTTCTAAACTTTTCTAAACTTAACGCCGTTGAAGCATGGTCTTTTGCTGAATGACCAAAAAGCAATGCTGACAGCTGGGGTCCAAGGTTTTTGTTAATCAAGCCGTTTGTATTCTTGCTTGTATAACGCATATTTCTTTATATCTAATTGAGAAGTGAAATACCGGTTTTCGTAGATGCAGATTTAAAATATTTTAATATAACGCAATAAATATTTCATTAAAATTTTCATCCCCTTATGCTCGAAGTTAAAAACCAGTGAAACACGTAGTTTTTAAAAATTGTAACAGATTAGCCGAATACGAATTGTCAGATATGCTTTCATAATGCTTTCATAATGAACCATTTTCAGAAACGTGGAGCCGGATCTGGGGGTGAATTTCCTTCTCTCCGAGACACCCGGCTTCTTCTTCGACTTAGCCGGCAAACAGGCCGAGGACGCCGGGTGGGGACCGAATATGCAGCAGTTTGTGGATGGCGACGTCGTCACTAGCTGTTGCCTTCGTGCGGGCCTCTTGTGTAAAGGGGGAGCCAACCGTGGCCAAGTGAAGGTCTGTATTCCACAGGAACGAGTTAGCATGGCACTCAGATATTTCCACGAGTCGGCGGACGGGGGTCATTTTGGGTTCTTCAAGACCTTGAACCGAGTTCAGGAATACATGTTTTGGCCCAACCTATATCGCGATGGCAGGCGATTTGTTGGCAACTGTGTCCAGTGTAAGCGTGGTAAGCCCGATGTTGGGCTGCACAGAGAACTACTACAGTCGCTTAGGGAGCAGTGTCCTCTGGACCGCGACTCAAAGATCGAAACAACGATCGACGGAAACTGGCGCCAGAAACGCACCAGCTCACTCTATTTCATCCCCTTAGGGGTTGAACTTCCAAAAACACCGAAACACGTATTTTCTTATTTGTAGCCTTGAAGTCAAATACCAATTTTCGTAGATGTAGCCTTAAAAATACTTTCATAGTTCTTCCATAATTATTTATCTCAAAATAAAATGTTCATCCACTATTTCACCTCATAGAGGTTAAATTCCCAAAGATACTGGAACACATATTTCTTTATTTCTGACCTAGAAACCAGATACAAATGTTCGTATGCCTAGCTTCAAAATTACCTTAATAGCTACATGATTCAGAAATCCTTTCATGTCCTGCGTCTCCCCCTTAGAGGTGGAATTTTGAAATATGCAGTATAAGCGGTATAAGATCAACAACCTTTCCAAATCTCAAGGTTTATTTTCCTTGGCGGTCTGGACTGTGTGAGTTTCATAGTAATAGTCCTCCACACACACACACACACACACACACACACACACACACACACACACACACACACACACCACTACCAATGCCACCACCACCTCCTGGGGAAATTTCTGCAGACGCCCTTGTTCCACTGCAGTCATATTTTGCCGACGACCTACATTTAGCAGCGTGGGAGGGATAGTGTCGTGCAACAGACAGTATACTCAGTAGACAACGAACTGTTCGTTGTGAAATCAGCGACATATTAACCGAGACTGACACAGAAGGTGCTGAAGGTGAAGCACACTAGACTCGTGTCTACCATGGCTTCAAATAGTATCGATTTACTATGAACGGAAGTTCCGAAAAGTGAGCAAATAATTTTACAGTAAATTCAGTACCGATGGTGAGGATATACAAAGAAAAACATTTCTATAAAATTTCAGAAATAATGAAATATTCCACTCAAGTCGCTTGACAGAAAACGCAATGGATATGCTTGCACTTAAGACGGAAGGCCCTACGTGCTTACGCAGGCTTACGACAGATCGCAAAATTCGGCAGTAGGCGTAAGCCAACCTCTTGTGCTGCCATCTGTTATTGATGCCAGGCATCAAGGTCTCAGTAGTACGACCATCCACTGGAGAGTAGTTTGCTTTGTAAGCACTCCGTCTTCAGGCCACGAGTGACCTACTGGGACAGCACCATCCGACCGCCGTGTCATCATCCGTGGAGGATGCGAATAGGAGGGGCGGGGGTCAGCACACTGCTCTCCCGGTCGTTATGTTGGTATTTTTTGACCGGAGCCGCTACTATTGGGTCGAGTAGCTCCTCGATTGGCATCATGAGGCTGAGTGCACCCCGAGAAATGGCAAGAGCGCATGGCGGCCTGGATGATCACCCATCCAAGTGCCTTCAACGCCCGACAACGCACTTAACTTCGGTGATCCCACGTGAACCGATGCAACCTCCGCGGCAAGGCCGTTGCCGCAGATATTTTACAGTAGTTGCTTACGTTTCATAATTATATAGTTTACGGGGAAAATGTAAAAAAGGCGATTGTCACCGAAGCTACAACTAATCTGAATTTCTGGTTAGTTATCAAGTGGTCTTGTGTGCGAGCCTGAATTTTTCATCCTTTGCGGTGGGAATGATTCAAACCCGTCATGTTCTTCTTATGAAGTGTTCTATTTATTTTGCACACAATGATCGTTTGTAGTTGTCTTGAGTTACTAGGTTGATAAATTTTTGTTTGGCGCACGTATCATAACTGAGATTTGCGCTTAATGGCTGAAGGTGAATTAGCGTAATGAGTAGTAGCGAATGTTACAGTAACATGTTTGTAAATTATTTCAGGTAAATTACGTTAGTCGTGTAATATTATCCGTATACCAGTACAGTATATGGGCCAATTACGTTAGTCATGGAATACTATCCGTATAAGACTATGTCACCTTGGTGTCCCGGAATTTGCTTCAATTTTGGAATCCACGAAAGAACTGGAAATTTTCCTTTACACAGCTTTCCATATAATTTCTATTACAGTGATTCAGTCTTGCCTGTCACTCGACTTTTCTGACTGTGAAATAAATTCTATCGCTCAGGTGCTTATTACCTCTTCGTGTTTCCATTTGCCGATATTGCGCATAAACACATATCTCAAAGTTGCTATGGACATTGATGGAGCGACACACTTTTCTATGGCGACACTGCAGTTTATAGATAGAAAAACCGATCAGTTAAAACGACATGGGTATTTTAGTTCTGAATAACCGATGTCTTTCAGTATTTGTTTGCTCTCGGTTATAACAAGTATCTTTTCATTTTTTCCTGATAACCACGTAAAAACAGATATATCAATTAGCCACAGATGTCGTAGTAAAATTTTTAGTTTTCAAATAAACCTTTTTAAAAAAAGACGAGTAATTTTTATTCGTAAGATTTCCATAGCACTGAAATACGGCGTTATTACAGAAAAAAATGGGAAAAGTTATGTATGCCACTTTAATAACACTGCTGATAGAAACGAGCAACAAATGGATTGGTCCAACATTGCCGAGACAATACTGTGCCTGTTATACAAGCAGAGCGCGAGACTGGACACAGTTTCTCGCTGTTGTCGAACGTCAGTTGTAACATAGAATGGCACCATCTGGAAGTCTGGAAGTATTTTACGATATGCGGTACGAGTGAAGAACAAAGTTAGATTTGGTCGACTTGCGACATCATACAAGGAAAAAAGTTAAAATTTAACAAATCATTCATAGTTCTGGATAAAAGTAGAAAGTGCCTGATCTGCTGCTGTGTCTACGTAGTATGCCGTTATCTGCTTTTAGCCCTTAAAAACAGAGAAATTAAAACGAAAAAGAGAGTTCTCCTGCCGCAGTTTTCACTCTTTATCGCGGGACTATACGTAATGCCTGCATAGTGCTGTGATAACCGATTACAATATAATTTTTGAGCAGAGCTTCTAAAAACTATAATCAGTAGGATAATATTGCCAGTTTTCTGTAGTATAGAAGCACTCGCCAGCAGCGAAGATCGGACAAAGTTTTATTTGACTATTTAATTTAAAGAAATTAGAATTATATTAATACCGTCAGTTGCTCGCGGGCGTTGATAAATATCAACGTGGACAAGTGAAAATGTGTGCCGCGACCGGGACTCGAACCCGGGATCTCTTGCTAAAATGACAGACGCTCTATCCATCTGAGGCACAGAGGACAGAGTGTATGGTTCGACTGCAGGGACTATCTCGCGCACGCCTCCTGCGAGACTCACATTCTCACCTTGAATGTCCATACACTACAGTCGTAGAGTCCCACTCCAACACACTCATTCCTCGTGGAAGACATGTCCATATCAATATAAGTATATGGTTCTGGCAATACCAGCCATGACCTTCTTCTGTGAAGATGCACACGTATTCCCCGAACTGGACTTGGTAAGAATGTGTTCCACGAGTAATGAGTGTGTCGGTGTGGGACACTACGAATGTAGTGTGTGGACATGCAAGGTGAGAATGTGAGTCTCGCGGGAGGCGTGCGCGAGATAGTACCTGCAGTCACACTATCGTCTGTGCCCTCGGTGGCTCAGATGGGCAGAGCACCTGCCATGTAAGCAGGAGATCCCGGGTTCGAGTCCCAGACGTGCACACATTGTCACCTGTCGCCGTTGATATATATCGACACACGTGAGCAGCTGACGGTATTAATATAATTCTAATTTCGTTCTGAACGGCTGCAGGTCATCATAAGGGTATTTAATTTGACATTTTGATTCCATTTATCAAGAAACTGAGAAAGTAAAAATTGTTTAATCTTTGTTTGATTTCTACGTTTACTAGAGAAAATAATGTAAATAAAAGACTGAAAATCGGTTATTACAAGAACTGGTATTGTGACGGGCTTTAACAATTAGCTTAAAGAAGGGTTGGGAAACTGATAAGAGCCGAAAACCAGTTATTTCAGCGATAACCAACATTCCCACTGGTGTTCTGAGTGGTAAGATTGACGCACAAGGACAACAAGAACAGTTTCTCAGAAAGGTTACTGGAGCTCTGATGTTCTCAAAATGAACGGGCCAGCCATTAGCGTCTGCGAGGGTGAAGGGGAGGGGGAGGGGAGGAGGTCGGGAGGGGAGGATAGGCAAAAGGGCACTTTCACCCATCGCCCCCAACCCTCCCTGGAATCTGGAGTAAAGAGTTTTTATTCGTTACAATATACTCTTCCTGATAAGAATTCTCCACAATACTGATAAACCTTAGCTTTGGCCAGTTGTAGCGCTTATAGAGTTAGGGTCTTGTAGCTTGATGCACCTCGTAACTGACCAGCTGATTTGTACACAGAGTGCCAGTTTCAGAATCATGCACTCCAGCCCCGACGCGCCTTCCCCCCTCCCCACCACTGGAAATATTTCAGCAGACTCCAGTCTGCCACTGTGCATATATTTTGATAACATCCTGGTTTTAATAGCATCGAAGGAACAGCATTGTGCAGTAAAAGGGTAGACCTAGCACAGAACACACCATTCACAATGAAACGCATCACTTAGTAGATGGTGAAGTACTCTGAAGCTAGCCAGATAGAAACAGAACCTCCTGGCACTGCATCTAACCCAAATTCTAATCTTACACTAATCTCTTGTATGTACCTACCACGCCCTCAAAGAGCCAACGATTTACTATTATCAGAAGTTCCGAAAAATGAGGAAGAAATTGACCCACACTTTTTTGCGTTGTTTATTATTTCGATTACACCATAAAGGGAATGGACTTGTAGCCACAGGTTACACAAGCGATAGATGGTTTAAAATACATAAAAAGAGATGACAATAAGAAACGCTTTTTAAAAACACAATGATGCACGGCTTTTACGATTTTTACAGGAAAAAAATGGATGACAAAATAAAGGTTTTTCAAAAATACGCTGGTAGACAATATTGGGAATTTTTATCTTTATAGATGACTAGCGGAAAAGCTTGGTGTTGACCAGGCATTTATTTAGAGCTGTGCGTCCACGTCCGTACTATGCAGCGTCTGGCCTTGTCCTGAGTTTTTATGACGTATCTCCCGAAACATGTGTCGTACAATGATATAATTTTGTAGGTACATTCAGCGTCATATGCGGATACTGCCTGCAAAATTTATTGCGAATATAGTAGCAAAGAAGTAACAAATTTAAATGTCACGAATGCTGTGATGCCCACACACTTGGGTGTAACTAATGTACACGGGATGCTTGGCACGATCATCATGGCTACCATCACCTGTGGTCGTAATTGGACCAGCTGTGTCGACGTAGTGAAAATATAAATGTGCATAACATGGTAAACGTCCATTCTTCCCAGCCATCAGACCTGAACTACGATCAAAAATATCATAAAAAGTGGTAGGGGCAATGGCCTTGCCGCAGTGGATACACCGGTTCCCGTCAGATAACTGAAGTTTAGCACTTTCGGGCGTGGTCGGCACTTGGATGGGTGACCATATGGGCCGCTACGCGCTGTTGGCATTTTTCGGGTTGCACTCAGCCTTCCGATGCCAATTGAGGAACTACTCGTCCGAATAGTAGCGGCTCCAGTCAAAGGAAACTACCACAACGAGTGGGAGAGCCAGCTCCTCCTCCACCCTCAGTGAGAATGACGTGGCGGTCGGATGGTCCTGATTGGCCACTTGTGATCTGAACACGGAGTGCTTTTTTAAAGTAGTACTCCCTACATAAAACTGACAGTCTAGGCTCAGGGACTGTCCACGGTAAATGCTGCAATGGACCTACGAATACTATTAAAATAACGGTTTGAGTTCTCTTTAATTGTCCAATCATCTGAAGTGAGTCCTTATTGCAGTACGCTGAAAAATAGATTTTATGTTAATGGCGGATAAATTTTATGTGAATGGCGGCAAATTAACTTTACCCTAATGACACACAAGGTCAATGCCGTACTATCACGTAAAGTATTCTCAGATCGAAATGTTTTGCATTACAAAATCTCCAATGTAGATTCATAATACCGCAATTATAATTCTCAAAATAATTTGGAGCTACGTTCAATGCATATTTAAATGCATCTTTCAAAACAATAACAGAATTCTCATTAGATCATCATTATCAATGGCTAGAGTATTCCTATTATTTCGTCTACCAAAAACCGCGTCTCACTATGGCTTCTTCAGTACGCTGTTTTGTTTTCCACTGTTGACAATAGAAACGATCTGGCAGATGTGACATTGTAGATGCGCAGTATGCGTGTCTTAATGCAAATAAACCGTCTGGAACATTTACCCTTGAACGTCCCTAGAATGGGATTTCATGGAACGTTATTACTTTCCTGTGTCCATTTCCATCACAAAAGCTGATCGCCACGACTGGGGAAGGGGAGGAGGGGGTGGGCTGAAAGTTGGCAGCAGTGGCAGAAAAACCGAAGAAAACCTCACGTTTTCGTCATTTGTTTTCATAATGAAGTAGTGCCAATTCATCACATCGCACGCTTTTCTCTCGGAAACGGTAAAATTGATCGTCTGGATATCAATGTCGCCTGCTGAGGTATGCAGTCGCACCACTCTGTACGAAATAGGTTCTAAGCTGATGCAGTCGACAAGTAACATCGAAATATATCGTCACCTAGAAATACATCGACACCTCGAAATAAATCCACACCTCGAAATAAATCGCCACCTCGAAATAAATCGCCACCTCGAAATAAATCGCAACCCTCGAAAAATCGCAACCTCGAAATAAATCGACACCGTGAAATAAATCGAAACCTCGAAATAAATCGACACCTCCAAAAAACCGCTACACCGAAATGAGTCGATATCCCGAAGTATATCGACATCTAGACGCATTTCGGCTTACCATATAGACCGAAATCTCGATGCTAGTCGACATATCGAGATAAATTGAGGTACAGAAATATATCGATATCTCGAAATATATTGGTACCACGTAATATAAAGATATCTCTCAAAATAGCGATATCTAGAAATTTATGGATTACTAGAGATATGGAGGTACCTTGAATTATATCGATATCTCGATAAGAATCGATATCTGTAGTACACCAATACATGGAAATATATCGATACCTGGAAATATATAGACAACCTTAATTGTGTCGGTATATCAAAATAAATCGATATCTCGATATAACGGATACTCTAAATCAATCGATATCTCGAAATAAATAGACTCCTCAATATAGATAGATATCTCGAAATAAATCGATATCATGATTTAATGTGCGCATCTACGTAAGTCGATATATCGAATTGAATCGATAATGGGAAAAGTATGGACGTCTCAAAATAAATCTCTACCCCTAAGAAAACGATTATCGAAATAAATAGATATAACGAAATATATCGCTATCTTGATAAATACCATTATCTAGTGGTCGGATAAATGTTTCAAGATGACATGACATAACGGTATAGTCTACATACATGAAAATACTTTGGATTTTCAATATATCGATAGATTTCTAGACCTCGGGAAAAAAAATCTTTGATCCGACCTCGGGGCAAAAACGCAGACCTCGGGAAAAAACGTCGACCTCGGGGAAAAACGCCGACCTTGGGGAAAAACGACGACATCGTGGAAAAACGACGACCTTCGGAAAACTGCTGACCTCAGGAAAAATCCAGTTCCATTAATTTACATAGACAATAATGTTAGTTACGATTAGGTTCTCAAAATGCAATCAAATTCCTGGTATTTATCACCTCACACAAAAAGTGGTAATGACAGAAAAGTCTCGTTCTTTAGAAAGTTTAGAATGAGATGTTCTAAATAATGCAGATAATCCATTTACAATAATCTACAAGCACTGCACAATGAGAAGAGACTGTCAACCAGAGCACTTTGAAATACTGCACAGCCAGGAAGACAGAGGTTGCATTGCTGTTTATAATCCTCTGGTGCTTGAGATTCAGAATCCAGGATTGCCTCGAATGAGAACAGCACGAATGAATGTCCTGCACCAGTATAGAACTTACTCTGGAACTCCACAGAAAATCACAAGGCACAATTATATCACATCATTTTCAGCAAACTACAGAAGCCTCTAGTGGACATAACAACGTCGTCACCTCCTTCACTAGTGAAAGATCTTAGTAGCTATTGAGTCAAGAGTAGGTGGCCAATTAATAATTTGTTGTTCAAAGCTAACTTCAGTGTATATGGGAATACTCAGTGGACATCTTTAACCATCATATTTTACTGTCAACTTCCCAGACTATAAGTATAAGCAGAGCTTGGTCTTTACCAATCCGAGATTGTTTAGAATAGGTATCAATGGAATCAGATCCACTGGGCATTTAGAGCAACCTGCTTTAAACAATATGAGCAGGCAATAGACACAGACACAGAATTTGAAATTTCTCTGTGAAGCGGTTACCTTCATCGTCTTCAAACTTACTTTGTGTGCTGCGGTATGCGGAGGCACTAATAGCAACACAGTAAAACACAGAAGAAACTTATAAGTTGATGTAATCAGCCAGTAAGAAGCAGTAAAATTCAAGTTTTAGTAATCGATTATTGACTTATTATCCGGCTTTGGTGCCTCAGACATGTCCGACGACCTTAAGATTTGGCATGAAACGAAGTCTGGAAGACACGTTACACGATAGAATTGGAAAAGTGTTCATGTGTTGTAAAAACCTAAGAAATCGTCCCGTTTTCGTCAATTGCCGTCGAATCGACGTAATGACATATCGTCACATTGGATGCTTTTCTCTATAAAACAGTTACATTTATCGTCTGGAAACTTATGTCCCTGGCTGCGGCATGCGGAGGCACTAATAGCAACTCCATAGAACACAGAAGAAGCTTCTAAGTTATTGGTTCAAATGGCTCTGAGCACTATGGGACTTAACATCTGTTTTCATCAGTCCCCTAGAGCGTAGAACTCCTTAAACCTAACTAACAAAAGGACATTAAACACATCCATGCCCGAGCAGGATTCGAACCTCCGAGCGTAGCAGTCCCGCGGTTCCGGACTGAGCGCCTGAACTTCTTGACCACCGCGGCCGGCTCTAAGTTGATGTAATCGGCCAGTAAGAAGCAGTACAATTCAAGTTTTAGCTATCGATTATTGACTTATTAGCCGCCTATGGCGCCAGGGATATGACTGACGACGTTACGATTTTGCATGAAACGAGGTCTGGGAGCCACGTTACACGAGAATGTGTGAAAACTGATCATATGTAGTAAAAACTTAAGAAATCCTCCCGGTTTCGGCATCTACTATCGAATCGACGAAATACCAGATCGCCACAATGGCCGCTCTTCTCTCTGAAACGGTTACATTTATCGTGGGCAAAGCTATGTCGTGTGCTGCGATATGCGGAGACACTAAAAGCACCATAGTAGAACACAGAAGAAGCTTCTAAGTTGATGTAATAGCCAGTAAGAAGCAGTACAATTTAAGTTTATTTATCGATTTTTGACTTTTTAGCCTTCTTTGGTGCCTTGGATATCAGCTAGGTCCTTACCATTTTGCATGCAGGGACGACTAGCATCCACGTTGCACGGGAGAATGTGAAAAGTGATCATATGTAGTAAAAACCTAAGAAGTCCGCCAGGTTTCGTCATTTGCTATCGAATCGACTTTATGTCAGTACGTCACATTGGCCGCTCTACACTTTGAAACGGTTACATTTATCGTGTGGAAGGCTATGTCGCGTGCTGCGATATGCGGAGACACTAATAGCACCATAGTAGAACACAGAAGAAGCTACTAAGTAGATGTAATAGCCTGTATGCAGCAGTAAAATTCAAGTATAGTTATCGATTTTTTTACTTTTTAGCCTTCTCTGGAGCCTTGGACATGAGCTAGGACATTAAGATTTTGCATGCAGGGAGGTCTAGCAGCCACGTTGCAGGGGACAATGAGAAAAGAGTTCATATGTAGTAAAAACCTAACAAATCCGACCGTTTTCGTCATTTGCGATCGAATCGATTTAATGCCAGATGGTCACATTGGCCGCTCTTCTCTCTGAAACGGTTACATTTATCGAGTGCAAAGCTATGTCGCGTACTGCGATATGCGGAGACACTAAAAGCACCATAGTAGAACACAGAAGAAGCTTCTAAGTTGATGTAATATCCAGTAAGAAGCAGTACAATTCAAGTTATCGATTTTGACTCTTTAGTCGGCTTTGGGGCTTGGACATGAACTACGAACTTAAGATTTTGCATGCAGGGAGGACTAGCAGCCACGTCCCACGGGAGTATTTGAAACCTATTTATATGTAGAAAAAACCTAAGAAATCCGCCCGTTTTCGTCATATGCTATCGAATCGATTTAATGACAGAACGTCACATTGGCAGCTCTACTCTCTGAAACGGTTACATTTATCGTGTGGACGGCTATGACGCGTGCTGCGATATTCGGAGACACTAAAAGCACTATAGTAGAACACAAGAAGATTCTTAGTTGATGTAATAGCCAGTAAGAAGCAGTACAATTTAAGTTTAGTTATCGATTTTTCAATTTTTAGGCGGCTTTGGTGCCTTGGACATAAGCTATGACCTTAAGATTTTGCATGCAACGAGGACTAGCAGCCACGTTGCACGGGGGAATGTGAAAAGTGTTCATATGTAGTAAAAATCCAACAAATCCGACCGTTTTCGTCATTTGCTACCGAATCGACTTAATGTCACATCGTCACATTGGCCGCTCTACTCTCTGAAACGGTTACATTTATCATGTGGAAGGCTATGTCGCTTGCTGCGATATGCGGAGACACTAAAAACACCATAGTGGAACACAGAAGAAGCTACTAAGTTGATGTAATAGCCAGTAAGAAGCAGGACAATTCAAGATTAGTTATCGATTTTTTACTTTTTAGCCTTCTTTGGAGCCTTGGACATGAGCTAGGACCTTAAGATTTTGCATGCAGGGTCTAGCAGCCACGTTGCAGGGGACAATGAGAAAAGTGTTCATATGTAGTACAAACCTAACAAATCCGCCCCTTTTCGTCATTTGCTATCGAATCGACTTAATGTCAAATGGTCACATTGGCCGCTCTTCTCTCTGAAACGGTTACATTTATCGTGTGCAAAGCTATGTCGTGTACTGCGGAATGCGGAGACACTAAAAGCACCATAGTAGAACACAGAAGAAACTTCTAAGTTGATGTACTAGCCAGTAAGAAGCAGTGCAATTCAAGTTATCGATTTTGTACTTTTTAGCCGGCTTTGGGGCACTGGACATGAGCTAGGAACTTAAGATTTTGCATGCAGGGAGGACTAGCAGCCACGTTGCACGGTAGTATGTGAAAAATATTCATATGTAGTAAAAACATAAGAAATCGGCCCGTTTTCGTCATTTGTTATCGAATCGAGTTTATGTCAGATCGTCGCATTGGCTGCTCTACACTCTGAAACGGTTACATTTATCGTGTGCAACGCTATGTCGCGTGCTGCGATATGCGGAGACACAAAAAGCACCATAGTAGAATACAGAAGAAGATTCTACGTTGATGTAACAGCCAGTAAGGAGCAGTACAATTCAAATTTATTTATCGATTTTTGACTTTACGCGTTACATAACTTGTAGGAACATGAAAAGTATTGACCTTGACGCTCTAACAGCCGATTGCTCAGAAATCTCATGGCATCAAATAATCAGAGAACCTTCAATCGACGGCAAAATTAATGAACTTGGTGATAAACTCTTTGCCCTCTATGACAAACATGCAGCTGCGCACACAGTCCGTGTAAGAAAATCTCCTGCTCCATGGCTGACAGCTGAATTACGTCAAAGGATGACTAATAATGATGCTGCCCACAGGCGTTTCAAGGCAGATCCGAAAACCGAGCGTTTCGAAGAATATAGAAAGCTACGGAACAGAGTGAAACAATGCATTCGCAATGCCAAAATCAGGCACGCTCGCTCCCTTGTAAGCAGCGATCTGAAACCCACGACTCTATGGAAGAATCTCCGTAGCTTGGGGGTCGGAAAGGCAAAATCGGAAACTACTTTTCATGTGTCAGCTAACGAATTAAATGAATTCTTCTCTGCACCTCTGATTACCAGCACGGCTGATAATTACCGCCCACAAGAATCCCCAAACAGGATAACTAACAACGATACCTTCCATCTAAAACATGTAACAACAAATACGGCAAGAATAGCAATAATGAGAATCTCTTCTGATGCAATAGGCAACGACATTATCGGTATAACCATGATTAAGAATGTTGCCGATATCTTAGTACCTGTCTTAACTGACATATTTAATTTTTCCCTCGTGAACGGAATATACCCCACTGCAAGGAAAAGAAGCATAATTCGACCCATCCCTAAGATCGAAAACCCGCAACTGCCTAGTGATTACCGACCAATTAGCATACAGCCAGCTGTTTCCAAAGCACTTGAATATATTGTTCATGACCAAATCACTGAACACTTGCATGAATTCAGTCTATATGACAAATTTCAATCTGGTTTCCGTAAACATCACAGCACAAACACTGCTCTAATTAAAGTAACTGATGACTTGAAATATGCCATCGACAATCGAAAGGCAACAATATTGACGCTACTGGACTTCAGCAAAGCTTTTGACACTGTTAACTTTGACATATTACCCAGAAAAATGCAACAGCTTAATTTCTCTGATAGTGCAATGAGATGGTTTGAAAGCTACTTAAAAGACAGACAGCAATGTGTTGTCTGCGCAAATGAAAAATCTTCCTCGAAACATGTTTCTTCGGGAGTGCCACAAGGATCAGTCTTAGGACCACTGTTGTTTTCGTCGGTTTTGTCCTCCTGTAAACATATGCCGACGACCTCCAGCTCTACCTAAGCGTCAGACCTGAAGACGTAAACACTGCAATCGCTCTGATGAATGATGATCTGTCTTCAGTAGTGACATGGGCGAAAAACCAGGGGCTTAAATTAAACGCAAAAAAGACGCAAGTAATCTTAATAGCCCATCAGAAATTAATAAGTTCAGATTTCCGCGAACGGCTACCTCCTATTCTGCTCGAAGGTACTCCAATACCATATCAGAAAACAGTGAAAAACTTGGGTGTAACTTTGGACGAGCATCTCAACTGGGCGGAGAATACAGTCGCAGTGTGCCGAAAGACGTCTGCTTCTCTCTATGCTCTCAAAAAGTTTCGGAACATATTCCCACAGAACTTGAAACGCCAGCTCGTGCAAGCACTCGTTCTACCGAACCTCCACTATTGTGATGTGATTCAACAAGGCATGAGTAGTGAAAACAAAAGACGGCTAGAGCTAACCATGAATGCCTGTGTGCGTTACACCTGCAACATTCGCCGATATGATCATGTTAGTGCTTCATACTCCGAGCTAGGGTGGCTGCGGCCGGACAAACTGCGTGACTACCACACTATATGTCTACTTCACCGACTCCTCGTCGCGCAAGCACCCCAGTACCTAGCTTCAGAGATTAAAAACGTGTAATGCCATCATAATCGAAACACGAGGTCGCTCTTATCTGGTATCCTAGCTGTGCCCACTCACAAAACAAAAACTTTTGCAAACTCCTTCTCAGTTGCCGCTGTTCGCCTCTGGAACAAACTGCCCCTCACCTTGAGGAAAATTCAATCTCCTGTAGCTTTTAAGAAGAAGTTGAAGCATTTCCTACTATCATCCGCATGAAAATTCTCCACAAAATTAATGTGCAAGGCCAATCCTCTCATATGTCAAATAGCAAAGCTAGCGTCTCCTATCTTGCTTCTGAGATGCCTTCCTCTTCATCTATCTCTATTAGCCACGCAGTCTTCTTTTCCTTTATATTTTCCTTAATTATGTTTCATCATGTCCCTCTATTCCTCTCCTCCCTTCACCATGAGTTCCCCCTACACTCCCTGCTGCCAGCACTCCTATCTGAAATCTTTCTCTTCAATAATGTATTTTTCGAGGTGTACCTTTCTAATTGTTTATCTCACTTTTTGTATTAGATGTAGTTTAACATGCCTACTACAACATATGACTGTAAAATAAGTAGAATGCCTGGTTAGATGTAAGAGAGGGACTGATGGCCCTAATCTTGTCAGGTTAAATAAAAAAATAAATAAATAAATAAATAAATTTGCTATCGAATCGACTTAAAGTCAGATCGTCACATTGGCCGCTCTTCGCTCTGAAACGGTTACATTTATCTTGTGCAACGCTATGTCGCGAGCTGCGAAATGCGGAGACACTAAAAGAACCATAGTAGAACAGAGAAGAAGCTTCTAAGTTGAAGTAATAGCCAGTATAAAGCAGTACAATTAAAGTTTAGTTTTCGATTTTTGGCTTTTTAGCCGGCTTTGGCGCCTTGCAAATGAGGCAGGACCTTAAGATTTTGCATGAAGTGAGGACTAGCACCAACGTTGCACGAAAGAATGTGAAAAGTGTTCATATGTAGTAAAAACCTAAGAAATCCGCCCGTTTTCGTCATTTGCTATCGAATCAACTTAATGTCATATAGTCACATTGGCCGCTCTTCTCTGTGAAACGGTTACATTTATCGCGTGCAAAGCTATGTCGCGTGCTGCGATATACGGAGACACTAAAAGCACCATAGTAGAACACAGAAGAAGCTTCTAAGTTGATGTAATGGCCAGTAAGAAGCAGTACAAATAAAATTTAGTTATCGATTTTTGACTTTTTTACCGGCTTCGGTGCCTTGGACATGAGCTAGGACCTTACGATTTTGCATGAAGGGAGGTCTAGCACAAACGTTGCACAGCAGAATGTGAAAATTGTTCATATGTAGTAAAAACCTGAGAAATCTGCCCGTTTTCGTCATTTGCTATCGAATCGACTTAATGTCAGATCGTCAAATTGGCAGCTTTTCTCTCTGAAACAGTTACATTTATCGTGTGCAAATCTTTGTCGCGTGCTGTGATATGCGGAGACACTAAAAGCACCTTAGTAGAGCACAGAAGAAGCTTCGAAGTTGATGTAATTGCCTGTAAGAAGCAGTACAATTAAAGTTTAGTTATCGATTTTTGCCTTTTTAGGGGGCTTTGGTGACTTTGACATGAGCTAGGACCTTAAGATTTTGCATGAAGGGAGGAATAGCTAACACCTTGCATGGGAGAATGTGGAGAGTGTTCATATGTAGTAAAAACCAAAGAAATCCGACCGTTTTCGTCATTTGCTTTCGAATCGAGTTAATGTCTGATCGTCACATTGGCCGCTCTTCTCTCTGAAACGGTTACATTTACCGTGTGCAAAGCTATGTCGCGTGCTTCCGAATGCGGAGACACTAAAAGCACCATAGTAGAACACAGAAGAGGCTTCTAAGTTGATGTAATAGCCAGTAAGAAGCAGTACCATTCAAGTTTACTTACCGATTTTTGACTTTTTAGCCGGCTTTGGTGCGTTGGACTTGAGCAAGGGCCTTAAGATTTTGCATGAAGGGAGGACTAGCAGCCACGTTGCATGGGAGAATCTGAAAAGATTTCATATGTAGTAAAAACCTAAGAAATCAGCCCGTTATCGTCATTTGCTATCGAGTCGACTTAATGTCAGATCGTCACATTGGCCGCTCTTCTCTCTGAAACGGTTACATTTAACGTGTGCAAAGCTATGTCTCTTGCTGCGAAATGCGGAGACACTAAAAGCACCATAATAGAACACAGAAGAATCTTCCAAGTTAAAGTAATAGAGAGTAAGAAGCAGTACAATTCAAGTTTTAGTTACAGGTTATAGAATATTTAGCCGGGCTCGGTGCCTTGGACATGAGCTAGTACCTTAAGATTTTGCATAAAGGGAGGACTAGCAACCCCGTTGCACGGGAGTATTTCATAAGTGTGAATATGTAGTAATAACCTAAGAAATCAGCCCGTTTTCATTTGCTATCTATTCGGCTTCATGTTAGATGGTCACATTGGCCCCTCTTCTCTCTGAAACGGTCGCGTGCTGCGGAATGCGGAGACACTAAAAGCACCATAGTAGAACACAGATGAAGCTTCTAAGTTGACGTAATAGCCAGTAAGACGCCGTAAAATATTAGTTTTAGCTACCGATTATTGACTTTTTAGCCGGCTTTGGTGCCTTGGACATGAGCTAGGACGTTACGATTTTGCATGAAGTTAAGAATTACAGCCACGTTGCACGGGACAATGTGAAAAATGTTCATATGTTGTAAAAACCTAAGACATCCGCCCGTTTTCGTCATTTGCTATCGATTCTACTTAATGTCATATCGTCACATTAGCCGCACTTCTCCCTGAAACGGTTACATTTATCGTGTGCAAAGCTATGTCGCGTGCTGCGGAATGCGGAGACACCAAAAGCCCCGTAGTAGAACACAGAAGAAGCTTCTAAGTTGATGTAATAGCGAGTAAGGAGCAGTATTATTTAAGTTTTAGTGATCGATTTTTAAATTTTTAGCCGTCTTTGGTGCATTGGACTTGGCCTAGGACCTTACGATTTTGCAAGAATAGAAGACTAGCAGCCACGTTGCACAGGAGAATGTGAAAAGTGTTCATATGTAATACAAACCACAGATATCCAACCGTTTTCGTCATTTGCTATCGAATCGACTTAATGTCAGATCGTCACATTGGCCGCTCTTCTCTCTGAAACGGATACATTTATCGTGTGCAAAACTATGTGGCGTGCTGCGATATGTGGAGACACTAAAAGCCCCATTGTAGTACACAGAATAAGCTTCTAAGTTGATGTAATAGCCAGTAAATAGCAGTACAATTTCAGTTTTAGTGATCGATTTTTTAATTTTTAGCCAGCTTTGGTGCCTTGGACATGAGCTAGGACCTTACGATTTTGCATGAAGGGAGGACCAGCAGCCACGTTGCACGGGAGAATGTGAAAAGTGTTCATATGTAGTAAAAACCTAAGAAATTCGTCCGTTCTCAACATTTGCTATCGAATTGACTTAATGTCAGATCGTCACATTGGCCGCTCTTCTCTTTGAAACGGCTACATTTATCGTGTGCAAAGCTATGTCGCGTGCTGCCATATGCGGGGACACTAAAAGCACCACAGTAGAACACAGAAGAAGCTTTTAAGTTGATGTAATAGCCAGTAAGCTGCAGTGCAATTCAAATTCAGTTACCGATTTTTGACTTTTTAGCCGGCTTTGGTGATCTGGACTGAGCTAGGACTTTACGATTTTGCATGAAGGGAGCACTAGCAGCCACGTGGCACGGGAGAATGTGAAGAGTGTTCATATGTAGTAAAAACCTAAGAAATCCGCACGTTTTCGTCATTTGCTATCAAATCGACTTAATGTCAGATCGTCACATTGGCCGCTCTTCACTCTGAAACGGATACATTTATCGTGTGCAAAGCTATGTTGCGAGCTGCGATATGCGGAGACACTAAAAGCACCATAGTAGAACACAGAAGTAGCTTCTAAGTTGATGTAATAACCAGTAAGAAGCAGTACCATTCAAGTTTTAGTTATCGATTTTTGCCTTTTTAGCCGGCTTTGGTGCCTTGGACATGAGCTACGACTTTAAGATTTTGCATGAAGGGAGGACTAGCCGCCACGTTGCACGGGAGAATGTGAAAAGTGTTCATATGTAGTAAAAACCTAAGAAATCCACCCGTTTTCGTCATTTGCTATCGATTCGACTTTATATCAGATCGTCAAATTGACCGCTCTTGTCTCTGAAACGGTTACATTAATCGTGTGCAAAGCTATGTTGCGTGCTGCAATATGCAGAGACACAAAAAGCACCATAGTAGAACACAGTAAAGCTTCTAAGTTGATGTAATAGCCAGTAAGTCGCAGTAGAACTCAAATTTAGATATCGATTTTTGAATTTTTAGGCGGCTTTGGTGCCTTCGACATGAGGTAGGACCTTAAGAATTTGTATGAAGGGAGGACTAGCAGCCACGTTGCTCGGGAGAAGGTGAAATGTGTTCAAATGTAGTAAAAACATAAGAAATCCGCCCGTTTTCGTCAGTTGCTATCGAATCGACTTAATGTCAGATCGTCACATTGGCCGCTCTTCTCTCCGAAACGGTTACATTTATCGTGTGCAAAGCTATGTCGCGTGCTGCGATATGCGGAAACACTACAAGCACCATAGTAGAATAAAGAAGAAGCTTCTAAGTTGAAGTAATAGCCAGTAAGAAGCGGTAAAATAATACACTCCTGGAAATTGAAATAAGAACACCGTGAATTCATTGTCCCAGGAAGGGGAAACTTTATTGACACATTACTGGGGGTCAGGTACATCACATGATCACACTGACAGAACCACAGGCACATAGACACAGGCAACAGATCGTGCACAATGTCGGCACTAGTACATTGTATATCCACCTTTCGCAGCAATGCAGGCTGCTATTCTCCCATGGAGACGATCGTAGAGATGCTGGATGTAGTCCTGTGGAACGGCTTGCCATGCCATTTCCACCTGGCGCCTCAGTTGGACCAGCGTTCGTGCTGGACGTGCAGACCGCGTGAGACGACGCTTCATCCAGTCTCAAACATGCTCAATGGGGGACAGATCCGGAGATCTTGCTGGCCAGGGTAGTTGACTTACACCTTCTAGAGCACGTAGGGTGGTACGGGATTCATGCGGACGTGCATTGTCCTGTTGGAACAGCTAGTTCCCTTGCCGGTCTAGGAGTGGTAGAACGATGGGTTCGATGACGGTTTGGATGTAGCGTGCACTATTCAGTGTCCCCTCGACGATCACAGAGGTGTACGGGCAGTGTTGGAGATCGCTCCCCACACCATGTTGCCGGGTGTTGGCCCTGTGTGCCTCGGTCATATGCAGTCCTGATTGTGGCGCTCACCTGCACGGCGCCAAACACGTATACGACCATCATTGGCACCAAGGCAGAAGCGACTCTCATCGCTGAAGACGACACGTCTCCATTCGTCCCTCCATTCACGCCTGTCGCGACACCACTGGAGGCGGGCTGCACGATGTTGGGGCGTGAGCGGAAGACGGCCTAACGGTGTGCGGGACCGTAGCCCAGCTTCATGGAGACGGTTGCGAATGGTGCTCGCCGATACCCCAGGAGCAACAGTGTCCCCAATTTGCTGGGAAGTGGCGGTGCGGTCCCCTACGGCACTGCGTAGGATCCTACGGTCTTGGCGTGCATCCGTGCGTCGCTGCGGTCCGGTCCCAGGTCGACGGGCACGTGCACCTTCCGCCGACCACTGGCGACAACATCGATGTACTGTGGAGACCTCACGCCCCACGTGTTGAGCAATTCGGCGGTACGGCCACCCGGCCTCCCTCATGCCCACTATACGCCCTCGCTCAAAGTCCGTCAACTGCACATACGGTTCACGTCCACGCTGTCGCGGCATGCTACCAGTGTTAAAGACTGCGATGGAGCTCCGTATGCCACGGCAAACTGGCTGACACTGACGGCGGCGGTGCACAAATGCTGCGCAGCTAGCGCCATTCGACGGCCAACACCGCAATTCCTGGTGTGTCCGCTGTGCCGTGCGTGTGATCATTGCTTGTACAGCCGTCTCGCAATGTCAGGAGCACGTATGGTGGGTCTGACACACCGGTGACAATGTGTTCTTTTTTCCATTTCCAGGAATGTAGTTTTAGCTATCGGTTATTAAATTTGTAGCCGGCTTTGGTGCCTTGGGCATGAGCTAGGACCTTAAGAATTTGTATATAAGGAGGACTAGCAGCCACGTTGCACGTGAGAATGTGAAAAGTGTTCATATGTAGAAAAAACTTAAGAAATCACCCCGTCTTCGTCATTTGCTGTCGATTTGTCTTAATGTCAGATCGTCACATTGGCCGCTCTTTTCTCTGAAACGGTTACATTTATCGTGTGCAAAGCTATGTTGCGTGCTGCGATATGCGGAGACACTAAAAGCACCATAGCAGAACACAGAAGAAGCTTCTAAGTTGATGTAACAGCGAGTAAGAAGCAGTACAATTCAAGTTTAGTTATCGATATTTGACTTTTTAGCCGGCTTTGGTGTCTTGGCCATGAGTTAGGACCTTACGATTTTGCATGAAGGGAGGACTAGCAGCCACGTTGCACGGGAGAATGTGAAAAGTGTTCATATGTAGTAAAAACCTAAGAAATCCGCTCGTTTTCGTCTTTTGCTATCGTATCGACGTAATGTCAGATCGTCACATTGGATGCTCTTCTCTCTGAAATGGTTACATTTATCGTGTGCAAAGCTATGTCGCGTGCTGCGATATGCGGAGACACTACAAGCACCATAGTAGAACAGAGAAGAAGCTTCCAAGTTGACGTAATAGCCAGTAAGAAGCCGTAAAATAATAGTTTTAGCTATCGATTATTAACTGTTTAGACGGCTTTGGTGCCTTGGACATGAGCTAGGAACTTAAGATTTTGCATGAAGGGAGGACTATTAGCTACGTTACACGGGAGAATGTGAAAAGTGTACATATGTAGTAAAAACATAGAAATCCGCCCGTTTTCGTCATTTACTATCTAATCGACTTAATGTCAGATCGTCACATTGGCCGCTCTTTTCTCTGAAACGGTTACATTTATCGTGTGCAAAGCTATGTTGCGTGCTGCGATATGCGGAGACTCTAAAAGCACCATAGTAGAACACAAAAAAGCTTGTAAGTTGATGTAATAGACATTAAGAAGCAGTAGAACTCAAATTTAGTTATCGATTTTTGAATTTTTAGCCGGCTTTGGTGCCTTGGACATGAGGTAGGAACTTAAGAATTTACATGCAGGAAGGACTAGCAGCCACGTTGCACGGGAGAATGTGAAACGTGTTCATATGTAGTAAAAACCTAAGAAATCCGAACGCTTTCGTCATTTGCTATCGAATCGACTTAATGTCAGATGGTCACATTGGAGGCTGTTCTATATGAAACGGTTACATTTATCGTGTGGAAAGCTACGTCGCGTGCTGCGATATGCGGAGACACTACAAGCACCATAGTAGAACACAGAAGAAGCTTCCAAGTTGACGTAATAGCCAGTAAGAAGCCGTAAAATAATCGTTTTAGTTATCGATTATTAACTTTTTAGCCGGCTTTGGTGCCTTGAACATGAGCTAGGACCTTAAGAATGTCTATAAAGGGAGGACTAGCAGCCACGTTGCACGGGAGAATGTGAAAAGTGATCGAATGTAGTAAAAAACTAAGTAATCCGCTTGTTTTCGTCATTTGCCATCGATTCGACTTTATATCAGATCGTCACATTGGCCGCTCTTCTCTCTGAAACGGTTACATTTATCGTGTTCTAAGCTATGTCGCGTGCTGCGGAATGCGGAGACACTACAAGCACCATAGTAGAACACAGAACAAGCTTCTAAGTTAACGTAATAGACAGTACGAAGCCGTAAAATAATTGTTTCCGCTATCGATTATTGACTATTTAGTCGTCTTTGGTGCCTTGGACATGAGCTAGGAAATTAAGAATTTGTATTATGGGAGGACTAGCAGCCACGTTGCACGGGAGAATGTGAAAAGTGTTCATATGTAGTAAAAACCTAAGACATCCGCCCGTTTTCGTCGTTTGCTATCGATTCGACTTTATATCAGATCGTCACATTGGCCGCTCTTCTCTCTGAAACGGTTACATTTATCGTGCGCAAACCTTTGTTGCGTGCTGCGAAACTCGGAGACATTAAAGCACAATAGTAGAACACAGAAGGAGCTTCTAAGTTGATGTAATAACCAGTAAGAAGCAGTACAATACAAGTTTTATTTATCTATTGTTGACTTTACAGCCGGATTTGGTGCCTTGGACATGAGCTAGGACCTTACGATTTTGCATGAAGGGAGGAATAGCAGCCATCCCGCACGGGAGAATGTGAAAAGTGTTCATATGTAGTAAAAACCTGAGAAATTCGTCCGTTTTCGTCACTTGCTATCAACTCGACTTAATGTCAGATCGTCACATTGGCCGCTCTTCTCTCCGAAACGGTTACATTTATCGGGTGCAAAGCTATATCGCGTGCTGCGGAATGCGGAGACACCAAAATACCCATAGTATAACACAGAAGAAGCTTCTAAGTTGATGTAATAGCCAGCAAGGAGCAGTACAATTTAAGTTTTAGCGATCGATTTTTAAATTTTTAGCCGGCTTTGGTGCCTTGGACATGAACTAGTACCTTAAGATTTTGCATGAAGGGAGGACTCGCAACCACGTTGCACGGGAGAATGTGAAACGTGTCCATATGTAGTAAGAAACTAAGAAATCCGCCCGTTTTCGTCATTTGCTATCGACTCGACTTAATGTCAGATCGTCACATTGGCCGCTCTTCTCTCCGAAACGGTTACATATATCGTGTGCAAAGCTATGTTGCGTGCTGCGATATGCGGAGACTCTAAAAGCACCATAGTAGAACACAAAAAAGCTTCTAAGTTGATGTAATAGACATTAAGAAGCAGTAGAACTCAAATTTAGTTATCGATTTTTGAATTTTTAGCCGGCTTTGGTGCCTTGGACATGAGGTAGGAACTTAAGAATTTACATGCAGGAAGGACTAGCAGCCACGTTGCACGGGAGAATGTGAAACGTGTTCATATGTAGTAAAAACCTAAGAAATCCGAACGCTTTCGTCATTTGCTATCGAATCGACTTAATGTCAGATGGTCACATTGGAGGCTGTTCTATATGAAACGGTTACATTTATCGTGTGCAAAGCTACGTCGCGTGCTGCGATATGCGGAGACACTACAAGCACCATAGTAGAACACAGAAGAAGCTTCCAAGTTGACGTAATAGCCAGTAAGAAGCCGTAAAATAATCGTTTTAGTTATCGATTATTAACTTTTTAGCCGGCTTTGGTGCCTTGAACATGAGCTAGGACCTTAAGAATGTCTATAAAGGGAGGACTAGCAGCCAAGTTGCACGGGAGAATGTGAAAAGTGATCGAATGTAGTAAAAAACTAAGTAATCCGCTTGTTTTCGTCATTTGCCATCGATTCGACTTTATATCAGATCGTCACATTGGCCGCTCTTCTCTCTGAAACGGTTACATTTATCGTGTGCAAAGCTATGTTGCGTGCTGCGATATGCGGAGACACTAAAAGCACCATAGTAGAACACAGAAAAAGCTTCTAAGTTGATGTAATAGCCAGTAAGAAGCATAAGAACTCAAATTTAGCTATCGATTTTTGAATTTTTAGCCGGCTTTGGTGCCTTGGACATGAGGTAGGATCTTAATATTTTGCATAAAGGGAGGACTAACAGCCACGTTGCACTGGAGAACGTGAAAAGAGATCGCATGTAGTAAAAACCTAAGGAATCCGCCCGTTGTCGTCATTTGCTATCGAAAAGACTTAATGTCAGATCGTCACACTGGTCGCTCTTCTCTCTGAAACGGTTACATTTATCGTGTTCTAAGCTATGTCGCGTGCTGCGGAATGCGGAGACACTACAAGCACCATAGTAGAACACAGAACAAGCTTCTAAGTTGACGTAATAGACAGTAAGAAGCCGTAAAATAATTGTTGCAGCTATCGATTATTGACTTTTTAGTCGTCTTTGGTGCCTTGGACATGAGCTAGGAAATGAAGAATTTGTATTATGGGAGGACTAGCAGCCACGTTGCACGGGAGAATGTGAAAAGTGTTCATATGTAGTAAAAACCTAAGACATCCGCCCGTTTTCGTCGTTTGCTATCGATTCGATTTTATATCAGATCGTCACATTGGCCGCTCTTCTCTCTGAAACGGTTACATTTATCGTGTACAAAGCTATGTTGCGTGCTGCGATATGCGGAGACACTAAAAGCACCATAGTAGAACACAGAAAAAGCTTCTAAGTTGATGTAATAGCCAGTAAGAAGCAGAAGAACTCAAATTTAGCTATCGATTTTTGAATTTTTAGCCGGCTTTGGTGCCTTGGACATGAGGTAGGATCTTAATATTTTGCATGAAGGGAGGACTAACAGCCACGTTGCACTGGAGAATGTGAAAAGAGATCGCATGTAGTAAAAACCTAAGGAATTCGCCCGTTGTCGTCATTTGCTATCGAAAAGACTTAATGTCAGATCGTCACACTGGTCGCTCTTCTCTCTGAAACGGTTACATTTATCGTGTTCTAAGCTATGTCGCGTGCTGCGGAATGCGGAGACACTACAAGCACCATAGTAGAACACAGAACAAGCTTCTAAGTTGACGTAATAGACAGTAAGAAGCCGTAAAATAATTGTTTCAGCTATCGATTATTGACTTTTTAGTCGTCTTTGGTGCCTTGGACATGAGCTAAGAAATTAAGAATTTGTATTATGGGAGGACTAGCAGCCATCTCGCACGGGAGAATGTGAAAAGTGTTCATATGTAGTAAAAACCTGAGAAATTCGTCCGTTTTCGTCACTTGCTATCGACTCGACTTAATGTCAGATCGTCACATTGGCCGCTCTTCTCTCCGAAACGGTTACATTTATCGGGTGCAAAGCTATGTCGCGTGCTGCGGAATGCGGAGACACCAAAATCCCCATAGTAGAACACAGAAGAAGCTTCTAAGTTGATGTAATAGCCAGCAAGGAGCAGTACAATTTAAGTTTTAGCGATCGATTTTTAAATTTTTAGCCGGCTTTGGTGCCTTGGACATGAACTAGTACCTTAAGATTTTGCATGAAGGGAGGACTCGCAACCACGTTGCACGGGAGAATGTGAAACGTGTCCATATGTAGTAAGAAACCAAGAAATCCGCCCGTTTTCGTCATTTGCTATCGACTCGACTTAATGTCAGATCGTCACATTGGCCGCTCTTCTCTCCGAAACGGTTACATATATCGTGTGCAAAGCTATGTTGCGTGCTGCGATATGCGGAGACTCTAAAAGCACCATAGTAGAACACAAAAAAGCTTCTAAGTTGATGTAATAGACATTAAGAAGCAGTAGAACTCAAATTTAGTTATCGATTTTTGAATTTTTAGCCGGCTTTGGTGCCTTGGACATGAGGTAGGAACTTAAGAATTTACATGCAGGGAGGACTAGCAGCCACGTTGCACGGGAGAATGTGAAACGTGTTCATATGTAGTAAAAACCTAAGAAATCCGAACGCTTTCGTCATTTGCTATCGAATCGACTTAATGTCAGATGGTCACATTGGAGGCTGTTCTATATGAAACGGTTACATTTATCGTGTGCAAAGCTACGTCGCGTGCTGCGATATGCGGAGACACTACAAGCACCATAGTAGAACACAGAAGAAGCTTCCAAGTTGACGTAATAGCCAGTAAGAAGCCGTAAAATAATCGTTTTAGTTATCGATTATTAACTTTTTAGCCGGCTTTGGTGCCTTGAACATGAGCTAGGACCTTAAGAATGTCTATAAAGGGAGGACTAGCAGCCACGTTGCACGGGAGAATGTGAAAAGTGATCGAATGTAGTAAAAAACTAAGTAATCCGCTTGTTTTCGTCATTTGCCATCGATTCGACTTTATATCAGATCGTCACATTGGCCGCTCTTCTCTCTGAAACGGTTACATTTATCGTGTGCAAAGCTATGTTGCGTGCTGCGATATGCGGAGACACTAAAAGCACGATAGTAGAACACAGAAAAAGCTTCTAAGTTGATGTAATAGCCAGTAAGAAGCAGAAGAACTCAAATTTAGCTATCGATTTTTGAATTTTTAGCCAGCTTTGGTGCCTTGGACATGAGGTAGGAACTTAATATTTTGCATGAAGGGAGGACTAACAGCCACGTTGCACTGGAGAATGTGAAAAGAGATCGCATGTAGTAAAAACCTAAGGAATCCGCCCGTTGTCGTCATTTGCTATCGAAAAGACATAATGTCAGATCGTCACACTGGTCGCTCTTCTCTCTGAAACGCTTACATTTATCGTGTTCTAAGCTATGTCGCGTGCTGCGGAATGCGGAGACACTACAAGCACCATAGTAGAACACAGAACAAGCTTCCAAGTTGACGTAATAGACAGTAAGAAGCCGTAAAATAATTGTTTCAGCTATCGATTATTGACTTTTTAGTCGTCTTTGGTGCCTTGGACATGAGCTAGGAAATTAAGAATTTGTATTATGGGAGGACTAGCAGCCACGTTGCACGGGAGAATGTGAAAAGTGTTCATATGTAGTAAAAACCTAAGACATCCGCCCGTTTTCGTCGTTTGCTATCGATTCGATTTTATATCAGATCGTCACATTGGCCGCTCTTCTCTCTGAAACGGTTACATTTATCGTGCGCAAAGCTTTGTTGCGTGCTGCGAAACTCGGAGACATTAAAGCACAATAGTAGAACACAGAAGGAGCTTCTAAGTTGATGTAATAACCAGTAAGAAGCAGTACAATACAAGTTTTAATTATCGATTGTTGACTTTTTAGTCGTCTTTGGTGCCTTGGACATGAGCTAAGAAATTAAGAATTTGTATGGGAGGACTAGCAGCCATCTCGCACGGGAGAATGTGAAAAGTGTTCATATGTAGTAAAAACCTGAGAAATTCGTCCGTTTTCGTCACTTGCTATCGACTCGACTTAATGTCAGATCGTCACATTGGCCGCTCTTCTCTCCGAAACGGTTACATTTATCGGGTGCAAAGCTATGTCGCGTGCTGCGGAATGCGGAGACACCAAAATCCCCATAGTAGAACACAGAAGAAGCTTCTAAGTTGAAGTAATAGCCAGTATAAAGCAGTACAATTAAAGTTTAGTTTTCGATTTTTGGCTTTTTAGCCGGCTTTGGCGCCTTACAAATGAGGTAGGACCTTAAGATTTTGCATGAAGGAAGGACTAGCACCAACGTTGCACGAAAGAATGTGAAAAGTGTTCATATGTAGTAAAAACCTAAGAAATCCGCCCGTTTTCGTCATTTGCTATCGAATCAACTTAATGTCATATAGTCACATTGGCCGCTCTTCTCTGTGAAACGGTTACATTTATCGCGTGCAAAGCTATGTCGCGTGCTGCGATATACGGAGACACTAAAAGCACCATAGTAGAACACAGAAGAAGCTTCTAAGTTGATGTAATGGCCAGTAAGAAGCAGTACAAATAAAATTTAATTATCGATTTTTGACTTTTTAGCCGGCTTCGGTGCCTTGGACATGAGCTAGGACCTTACGATTTTGCATGCAGGGAGGACTAGCAGAAACGTTGCACGGGTGAATGTGAAAAGTTTTCATATCTAATAACAACCTAATAAATCCGCCCGTTTTCGTCATTTGCTATTGAATCGACTTAATGTCAGATGGTCACATTGGCCGCTCTTTTCTCTGAAACGGTTACATTTAACGTGTGCAAAGCTATGTCGCTTGCTGTGGAAAGCGGAGACACTAAAAGCACCATAGTAGAACACAGAATAAGATTATAAGTTGATGTAATAGCAAGTAAGAAGCAGTACAACTCAAGTTTAGTTATCGATTTTTGACTTTTTAGCCGGCTTTGGTGCCTTGGACATGAGCTAGGAGCTTAAGATTTTGCATGAAGTAAGGACTAGCAGCCACGTTGCACGGGAGAATGTGAAAAGTGATCGAATATAGTAAAAACCTAAGAAATCCGCTCGTTTTCGTCATTTGATATCGAATCGACTTAATGTCAGGTCGTCACATTGGACGCTCTTCACAATGAAACGGTTATATTTATCGTGTGCAAAACTATGTGGCGTGCTGCGGAATGCGCAGACACTAAACGTACCATAGTAGAACACAGAAGTAGTTTCTAAGTTGATGTAAAAAACACTAAGAGGCATAACAATTCAAGTTTTAGTTATCGATTTTTGACTTTTTAGACGGCTTTGGTGCCTTGACTGAGCTAGGACCTTAGGAATTTGCATGAAGAGTGGACTAGCAGCCACGATGCACGGGAGAATGTGAAAAGTGTTCATATGTTGTAAAAAACTAAGACATCCGCCCGTTTTCGTCATTTGCTATCGAACCGACTTAATGTCAGATCGTCACATTGGCCGCTCTTCTCTCTGTAACGGTTACATTTATCGTGTGCAAAGCTATGTCGCGTGCTGCGGAATGCGGAGACATTACAAGCACCATAGTAGAACACAGAAGAAGCTTCTAAGTTGACGTAATAGCCAGTAAGAAGACGTAAAATAATAGTTTTAGCTATCGATTATTGACTTTTTAGCCGGCTTTGGTGCCTTGGACATGAGCTACGACCTTAAGAATTTGTATGAAGGGAGGACTAGAAGCCACCTTGCACGGGAGAATATGATATGTGTTCAAATGTAGTAAAAATCTAAGAAATCCGAAAGTTTTCGTCATTTGCTGTCGAATTGACTTAATAACAAATCGTCACATTTTCTGCTCTTCTCTCTGAAATGGTTACATTTATCGTGTGCAAAGCTATGTCGCGTGCTGCGATATGCGGAGACACTAAAAGCGCCGCAGTAGAACACAAATGAAACTTCTAAGTTGATGTAATAGCCAGTAAGAAGCAGTACAATTCAAGTTTAGTTATCGGTTTTTGACATTTTAGACAGCTTTGGTGCCTTGGAAATGAGCTAGGACCTTACGATTTTGCATGAAGGGAGGACTAGCAGCCACGTTGCACGGGAGACTGTGAAAGGTGTTCATATGTAGTAAAAACCTAAGGAATCCGCCCGTTGTCGTCATTTGCTATCGAAAAGACTTAATGTCAGATCGTCACACTGGTTGCTCTTCTCTCTGAAACGGTTACATTTATCGTGTTCTAAGCTATGTCGCGTGCTGCGGAATGCGGAGACACTACAAGCACCATAGTAGAACACAGAACAAGCTTCTAAGTTAACGTAATAGACAGTACGAAGCCGTAAAATAATTGTTTCCGCTATCGATTATTGACTATTTAGTCGTCTTTGGTGCCTTGGACATGAGCTAGGAAATTAAGAATTTGTATTATGGGAGGACTAGCAGCCACGTTGCACGGGAGAATGTGAAAAGTGTTCATATGTAGTAAAAACCTAAGACATCCGCCCGTTTTCGTCGTTTGCTATCGATTCGACTTTATATCAGATCGTCACATTGGCCGCTCTTCTCTCTGAAACGGTTACATTTATCGTGCGCAAACCTTTGTTGCGTGCTGCGAAACTCGGAGACATTAAAGCACAATAGTAGAACACAGAAGGAGCTTCTAAGTTGATGTAATAACCAGTAAGAAGCAGTACAATACAAGCTTTATTTATCTATTGTTGACTTTACAGCCGGATTTGGTGCCTTGGACATGAGCTAGGACCTTACGATTTTGCATGAAGGGAGGAATAGCAGCCATCCCGCACGGGAGAATGTGAAAAGTGTTCATATGTAGTAAAAACCTGAGAAATTCGTCCGTTTTCGTCACTCTTATCAACTCGACTTAATGTCAGATCGTCACATTGGCCGCTCTTCTCTCCGAAACGGTTACATTTATCGGGTGCAAAGCTATATCGCGTGCTGCGGAATGCGGAGACACCAAAATACCCATAGTATAACACAGAAGAAGCTTCTAAGTTGATGTAATAGCCAGCAAGGAGCAGTACAATTTAAGTTTTAGCGATCGATTTTTAAATTTTTAACCGGCTTTGGTGCCTTGGACATGAACTAGTACCTTAAGATTTTGCATGAAGGGAGGACTCGCAACCACGTTGCACGGGAGAATGTGAAACGTGTCCATATGTAGTAAGAAACTAAGAAATCCGCCCGTTTTCGTCATTTGCTATCGACTCGACTTAATGTCAGATCGTCACATTGGCCGCTCTTCTCTCCGAAACGGTTACATATATCGTGTGCAAAGCAATGTTGCGTGCTGCGATATGCGGAGACTCTAAAAGCACCATAGTAGAACACAAAAAAGCTTGTAAGTTGATGTAATAGACATTAAGAAGCAGTAGAACTCAAATTTAGTTATCGATTTTTGAATTTTTAGCCGGCTTTGGTGCCTTGGACATGAGGTAGGAACTTAAGAATTTACATGCAGGAAGGACTAGCAGCCACGTTGCACGGGAGAATGTGAAACGTGTTCATATGTAGTAAAAACCTAAGAAATCCGAACGCTTTCGTCATTTGCTATCGAATCGACTTAATGTCAGATGGTCACATTGGAGGCTGTTCTATATGAAACGGTTACATTTATCGTGTGGAAAGCTACGTCGCGTGCTGCGATATGCGGAGACACTACAAGCACCATAGTAGAACACAGAAGAAGCTTCCAAGTTGACGTAATAGCCAGTAAGAAGCCGTAAAATAATCGTTTTAGTTATCGATTATTAACTTTTTAGCCGGCTTTGGTGCCTTGAACATGAGCTACGACCTTAAGAATGTCTATAAAGGGAGGACTAGCAGCCACGTTGCACGGGAGAATGTGAAAAGTGATCGAATGTAGTAAAAAACTAAGTAATCCGCTTGTTTTCGTCATTTGCCATCGATTCGACTTTATATCAGATCGTCACATTGGCCGCTCTTCTCTCTGAAACGGTTACATTTATCGTTTTCTAAGCTATGTCGCGTGCTGCGGAATGCGGAGACACTACAAGCACCATAGTAGAACACAGAACAAGCTTCTAAGTTAACGTAATAGACAGTACGAAGCCGTAAAATAATTGTTTCCGCTATCGATTATTGACTATTTAGTCGTCTTTGGTGCCTTGGACATGAGCTAGGAAATTAAGAATTTGTATTATGGGAGGACTAGCAGCCACGTTGCACGGGAGAATGTGAAAAGTGTTCATATGTAGTAAAAACCTAAGACATCCGCCCGTTTTCGTCGTTTGCTATCGATTCGACTTTATATCAGATCGTCACATTGGCCGCTCTTCTCTCTGAAACGGTTACATTTATCGTGCGCAAACCTTTGTTGCGTGCTACGAAACTCGGAGACATTAAAGCACAATAGTAGAACACAGAAGGAGCTTCTAAGTTGATGTAATAACCAGTAAGAAGCAGTACAATACAAGTTTTATTTATCTATTGTTGACTTTACAGCCGGATTTGGTGCCTTGGACATGAGCTAGGACCTTACGATTTTGCATGAAGGGAGGAATAGCAGCCATCCCGCACGGGAGAATGTGAAAAGTGTTCATATGTAGTAAAAACCTGAGAAATTCGTCCGTTTTCGTCACTTGCTATCAACTCGACTTAATGTCAGATCGTCACATTGGCCGCTCTTCTCTCCGAAACGGTTACATTTATCGGGTGCAAAGCTATATCGCGTGCTGCGGAATGCGGAGACACCAAAATACCCATAGTATAACACAGAAGAAGCTTCTAAGTTGATGTAATAGCCAGCAAGGAGCAGTACAATTTAAGTTTTAGCGATCGATTTTTAAATTTTTAGCCGGCTTTGGTGCCTTGGACATGAACTAGTACCTTAAGATTTTGCATGAAGGGAGGACTCGCAACCACGTTGCACGGGAGAATGTGAAACGTGTCCATATGTAGTAAGAAACTAAGAAATCCGCCCGTTTTCGTCATTTGCTATCGACTCGACTTAATGTCAGATCGTCACATTGGCCGCTCTTCTCTCCGAAACGGTTACATATATCGTGTGCAAAGCTATGTTGCGTGCTGCGATATGCGGAGACTCTAAAAGCACCATAGTAGAACACAAAAAAGCTTCTAAGTTGATGTAATAGACATTAAGAAGCAGTAGAACTCAAATTTAGTTATCGATTTTTGAATTTTTAGCCGGCTTTGGTGCCTTGGACATGAGGTAGGAACTTAAGAATTTACATGCAGGAAAGACTAGCAGCCACGTTGCACGGGAGACTGTGAAAGGTGTTCATATGTAGTAAAAACCTAAGGAATCCGCCCGTTGTCGTCATTTGCTATCGAAAAGACTTAATGTCAGATCGTCACACTGGTCGCTCTTCTCTCTGAAACGGTTACATTTATCGTGTTCTAAGCTATGTCGCGTGCTGCGGAATGCGGAGACACTACAAGCACCATAGTAGAACACAGAACAAGCTTCTAAGTTGACGTAATAGACAGTAAGAAGCCGTAAAATAATTGTTGCAGCTATCGATTATTGACTTTTTAGTCGTCTTTGGTGCCTTGGACATGAGCTAGGAAATGAAGAATTTGTATTATGGGAGGACTAGCAGCCACGTTGCACGGGAGAATGTGAAAAGTGTTCATATGTAGTAAAAACCTAAGACATCCGCCCGTTTTCGTCGTTTGCTATCGATTCGATTTTATATCAGATCGTCACATTGGCCGCTCTTCTCTCTGAAACGGTTACATTTATCGTGTACAAAGCTATGTTGCGTGCTGCGATATGCGGAGACACTAAAAGCACCATAGTAGAACACAGAAAAAGCTTCTAAGTTGATGTAATAGCCAGTAAGAAGCAGAAGAACTCAAATTTAGCTATCGATTTTTGAATTTTTAGCCGGCTTTGGTGCCTTGGACATGAGGTAGGATCTTAATATTTTGCATGAAGGGAGGACTAACAGCCACGTTGCACTGGAGAATGTGAAAAGAGATCGCATGTAGTAAAAACCTAAGGAATCCGCCCGTTGTCGTCATTTGCTATCGAAAAGACTTAATGTCAGATCGTCACACTGGTCGCTCTTCTCTCTGAAACGGTTACATTTATCGTGTTCTAAGCTATGTCGCGTGCTGCGGAATGCGGAGACACTACAAGCACCATAGTAGAACACAGAACAAGCTTCTAAGTTGACGTAATAGACAGTAAGAAGCCGTAAAATAATTGTTTCAGCTATCGATTATTGACTTTTTAGTCGTCTTTGGTGCCTTGGACATGAGCTAAGAAATTAAGAATTTGTATGGGAGGACTAGCAGCCATCTCGCACGGGAGAATGTGAAAAGTGTTCATATGTAGTAAAAACCTGAGAAATTCGTCCGTTTTCGTCACTTGCTATCGACTCGACTTAATGTCAGATCGTCACATTGGCCGCTCTTCTCTCCGAAACGGTTACATTTATCGGGTGCAAAGCTATGTCGCGTGCTGCGGAATGCGGAGACACCAAAATCCCCATAGTAGAACACAGAAGAAGCTTCTAAGTTGATGTAATAGCCAGCAAGGAGCAGTACAATTTAAGTTTTAGCGATCGATTTTTAAATTTTTAGCCGGCTTTGGTGCCTTGGACATGAACTAGTACCTTAAGATTTTGCATGAAGGGAGGACTCGCAACCACGTTGCACGGGAGAATGTGAAACGTGTCCATATGTAGTAAGAAACTAAGAAATCCGCCCGTTTTCGTCATTTGCTATCGACTCGACTTAATGTCAGATCGTCACATTGGCCGCTCTTCTCTCCGAAACGGTTACATATATCGTGTGCAAAGCTATGTTGCGTGCTGCGATATGCGGAGACTCTAAAAGCACCATAGTAGAACACAAAAAAGCTTGTAAGTTGATGTAATAGACATTAAGAAGCAGTAGAACTCAAATTTAGTTATCGATTTTTGAATTTTTAGCCGGCTTTGGTGCCTTGGACATGAGGTAGGAACTTAAGAATTTACATGCAGGAAGGACTAGCAGCCACGTTGCACGGGAGAATGTGAAACGTGTTCATATGTAGTAAAAACCTAAGAAATCCGAACGCTTTCGTCATTTGCTATCGAATCGACTTAATGTCAGATGGTCACATTGGAGGCTGTTCTATATGAAACGGTTACATTTATCGTGTGGAAAGCTACGTCGCGTGCTGCGATATGCGGAGACACTACAAGCACCATAGTAGAACACAGAAGAAGCTTCCAAGTTGACGTAATAGCCAGTAAGAAGCCGTAAAATAATCGTTTTAGTTATCGATTATTAACTTTTTAGCCGGCTTTGGTGCCTTGAACATGAGCTAGGACCTTAAGAATGTCTATAAAGGGAGGACTAGCAGCCACGTTGCACGGGACAATGTGAAAAGTGATCGAATGTAGTAAAAAACTAAGTAATCCGCTTGTTTTCGTCATTTGCCATCGATTCGACTTTATATCAGATCGTCACATTGGCCGCTCTTCTCTCTGAAACGGTTACATTTATCGTGTGCAAAGCTATGTTGCGTGCTGCGATATGCGGAGACACTAAAAGCACCATAGTAGAACACAGAAAAAGCTTCTAAGTTGATGTAATAGCCAGTAAGAAGCAGAAGAACTCAAATTTAGCTATCGATTTTTGAATTTTTAGCCAGCTTTGGTGCCTTGGACATGAGGTAGGAACTTAATATTTTGCATGAAGGGAGGACTAACAGCCACGTTGCACTGGAGAATGTGAAAAGAGATCGCATGTAGTAAAAACCTAAGGAATCCGCCCGTTGTCGTCATTTGCTATCGAAAAGACATAATGTCAGATCGTCACACTGGTCGCTCTTCTCTCTGAAACGGTTACATTTATCGTGTTCTAAGCTATGTCGCGTGCTGCGGAATGCGGAGGCACTACAAGCACCATAGTAGAACACAGAACAAGCTTCTAAGTTGACGTAATAGACAGTAAGAAGCCGTAAAATAATTGTTTCAGCTATCGATTATTGACTTTTTAGTCGTCTTTGGTGCCTTGGACATGAGCTAGGAAATTAAGAATTTGTATTATGGGAGGACTAGCAGCCACGTTGCACGGGAGAATGTGAAAAGTGTTCATATGTAGTAAAAACCTGAGAAATTCGTCCGTTTTCGTCACTTGCTATCGACTCGACTTAATGTCAGATCGTCACATTGGCCGCTCTTCTCTCCGAAACGGTTACATTTATCGGGTGCAAAGCTATGTCGCGTGCTGCGGAATGCGGAGACACCAAAATCCCCATAGTAGAACACAGAAGAAGCTTCTAAGTTGAAGTAATAGCCAGTATAAAGCAGTACAATTAAAGTTTAGTTTTCGATTTTTGGCTTTTTAGCCGGCTTTGGCGCCTTACAAATGAGGTAGGACCTTAAGATTTTGCATGAAGGAAGGACTAGCACCAACGTTGCACGAAAGAATGTGAAAAGTGTTCATATGTAGTAAAAACCTAAGAAATCCGCCCGTTTTCGTCATTTGCTATCGAATCAACTTAATGTCATATAGTCACATTGGCCGCTCTTCTCTGTGAAACGGTTACATTTATCGCGTGCAAAGCTATGTCGCGTGCTGCGATATACGGAGACACTAAAAGCACCATAGTAGAACACAGAAGAAGCTTCTAAGTTGATGTAATGGCCAGTAAGAAGCAGTACAAATAAAATTTAATTATCGATTTTTGACTTTTTAGCCGGCTTCGGTGCCTTGGACATGAGCTAGGACCTTACGATTTTGCATGCAGGGAGGACTAGCAGAAACGTTGCACGGGTGAATGTGAAAAGTTTTCATATCTAATAACAACCTAATAAATCCGCCCGTTTTCGTCATTTGCTATTGAATCGACTTAATGTCAGATGGTCACATTGGCCGCTCTTTTCTCTGAAACGGTTACATTTAACGTGTGCAAAGCTATGTCGCTTGCTGTGGAAAGCGGAGACACTAAAAGCACCATAGTAGAACACAGAATAAGATTATAAGTTGATGTAATAGCAAGTAAGAAGCAGTACAACTCAAGTTTAGTTATCGATTTTTGACTTTTTAGCCGGCTTTGGTGCCTTGGACATGAGCTTGGACATTAAGATTTTTCATGAATGGAGGACTAGCAGCCACGTTGCACGGGACAATGTGAAGAGTGTTCATATGTAGTAAAAACCTGAGAAATCCGCCCGTTTTGGTCATTTGCTATTGAATCGACTTAATGTCAGATCCTTACTTTGGCCACACTTCTCTCTGAAACGGTTACATGTATCGTGTGCAAAGCTATGTCGCGTGCTGCGATATGCGGATACACTGAAAGCACAGTAGTGGAACACTGAAGAAACTTCTAAGTTTATGTAATAGACAGTAAGAAGCAGTACAATTTAAGTTTTAGTTATCGATTTTGGATTTTTAGCCGGTTTTGGTGCCTTGGACATGAGCAAGAACCTTAAGATGTTGCATGAAGGGAGGACTATCAGCCCGTTGTACGGGAGAATGTGAAAAGAATTCATATGTAGTAAAAACGTAAGAGATCCGCCCGTTTTCGTCATTTGCTATCGAATCGACTTAGTGTCAGATAGTCACATTTGCCGCTCTTCTGTATGAAACGGTTACATTTATCGTGTGCAAAACTATGTCGCGTGCTGCGGAATGCGGAGACACTAAAAGTACCATAGTAGAACACAGAAGAAGCTTTTAAGTTGAATTAATAACCAGTAAGAAGCAGTACGACTCAAAATCAGTTATCGACTTGTGATATTTCAGCCGGCTTTGGTGCCTTAGACATGAGCTAGAACTTTAAGATTTTGCATGAAGGGAGGACTAGCAGCCACGTTGCATGGGAGAATGTGAAGATTGTTCATATGTAGTAAAAACCAGAGAAATTCGTTCGTTTTCGTCATTTGCTATCGAATCTACTTTATGCCAGATCGTCACATTGGCTGCTCTTCTCTCTGAAACGGTTACATTTATCGTGTGCAAAGCTATGTTGCGTTCTGAGGTATGCGGAGACACTAAAAGCACCATAGTAGAACACACAAGAAGCTTCTAAGTTGATGTAGTAGCCGGCAAGAAGCAATACAATTCAAGTTTTAATTACCGAAAATTGAATATTTAGCCGACTTTGGTGCCTTGTACATGAGTTAGTACCTTAAGATTTTGCATGAGGGGAGGTCTAGCAGACGCGTTGCATATGAAAATGTGAAAAGTGTTCATATGTAGTAAAGACATTCATCGTCTGCAAAGATATGTCGCTTGCCGCAGTATGTGGAGACACAAAAGCAACATAGTATAATAGAGAAGCACATTCTACGAAGATGTAATCGCCAATAAGATGCAGCACTATTCAAGATTTAGTTGTCGGTTATTCACATATTTGCCACCTTTGGTACATTGGACATGACCGACGACCTAAAGTTTTGCATGAAACTACGTCTGGAAACCACTTTGCACGGGGGAATGTGGAAACTGTTCATATGTAGTAAAAACTACAGAAAACCGCCAGCTTTCGTCATTTGCTACCGAATCTATTATATTGCCACATCTTCACATTGGCAGCTTTTCTCTCTGACACAATTACATTTATCGTCTGCAAATGTATGTCGCGTATTGCAATATGAGGAAAAAACTGAAGAAATCATATTAGATCACGAAAAAAGCTTCTAAGAAGATGTAATCGAATGTAGGAAGCAGTACTATTCACGTTTTAGCTATCGGTTATTTACTAATTTGCCGGCTTTGGTGCATTGGACATCAGTTTAAATGGCTCTGAGCACAATGGGACTCAACTGCTGAGATCATTAGTCCCCTACAACTTAGAACTACTTAAACCTAACGCACCTAAGGAGATCACACACATCCATGCCCCAGGCAGGATTCGAACCTGCGACCTTAGCAGTCGCACGGTTGGACATGAACTAGGACCTTAAGATTTTGCATGAAAGTACGTCTGTACGCCACGTTGCACGGGAGAATGTGGAAAGTGTTCATACGTAGTAATAACCTGAGGAATTCAATCGCTTTCGTCGTTTGCTATCGAATCGAAAGTATTACCAGATCTCCACATTGGCCGCTTTTCTCTCTGAAACAGTTACATTTATCGCCTGGAAATTTATGTCGCTTATTGCAATATGCGGAAAAAACTGAAAACATTATATTAGAACACAGAAAAAGCTTCTAAGAAGATGTAATCGAAAGTAGGAAGCAGTAATATACAAGCTTTAGTTATCGGTTATTCACTTATTTTCCGCCTTGGTGCATTGGACATGAGCAAGGACCTTAAGATTTTGCATGAGAGTACGTCTGTACGCCACGTTGCACGGGTGAATGTAAAAGATGTTCATATGTAGTAACAACATGAGAAATCCGACCGTTTTCGACATTATCCTTCGAATCGACTTAATGCCAGATCGTCACATTGGCCGCTTTTCTCTTTGAAACTGTTACATTCATCGTCTGCAAAGTTACGTCGATTGCCGCGGTATGCGCAGACACTAAAGGCAAAATAGTAGAACACAGAGGATGCTTCTAAGAAAATGTAATCGGACAGTAACAAGCAGTGTTATTCAAGTGTTAGTTATCAGTTATTCACATATTTGCCGGCTTTGGTACATTGGACATGACCGACGACCTAATGATTTTGCATGAAACGACGTCTGGAAACCACGATGCACAGGAGGATGTGAAAAGTGTTCACATGTAGTAACCACATGAAAAATCCGCCCGTTTTCGACATTTGCCATCTAATCGAATTAATGATAGAGCGTCATATTGGCCGCTTTTCTCACTGAAAAGGTTACATTTACCGTCTGGAAATTTATGTCGTGTGTTGCAATATGCGGAAAAGAACTGAAAACATCATATTAGAACACAGAAAAAGCTTCTAAGAAGATGTAATCGCCAATAAGAAGCAGTACTATTCAAGTTTTAGTTATCGGTTATTCACTTATTTGCCGCCTTTGGTACATTGGACATGACCGACGACGTAAAGATTTTGCATGAAACGACGTCTGGAAACCACATTGCACGGGGGAATGTGGAAACTGTTCATATGTAGTAAAAACTGGAGAAAACCGCCCGCTTTCGTCATTTGCTACCGAATCTATTTTATTGCAACATCTTCACATTGGCTGCTTTTCTCTCTGAAACAGTTACATTTATCGTCTGGAAATGTATGTCGCGTATTGCAATATGCGGAAAAAACTGAAAACATCTTATTAGAACACAAAAAAAGCTTCTAAGAAGATGTAATCGAAAGTAGGAAGCAGTACTATTCAAGTTTAAGCGATCGGTTATTCACTTACTTGCGGCTTTATTGCATCGGACATGAGCTAGGACCTTAGGATTTTGCATGAAAGTACGTCTGTACGCCACGTTGCACGGGAGAATGTAGAAAGTGTTCATATGTAGTAAAAACCTGAGAAATCCATCGCTTTCGTCATTTGCTAACGAATCGAATGTATTGCCAGATCGTCCCATTGGCCGCTTTTCTCTCTGAAACGGTTACATTTATCGTCTGGAAATTTGTGCCAAGTGTTTGCAATATGTGGAAAAAACTGAAAACATCATATCAGAACACAAAAAAGCTTCTAAGAAGATGTAATCGAAAGTAGGAAGCAGTACTTTCAAGTTTTTGCTATCGGTTATTCACTTATTTGCAAGCTTTGGTGCATTGGACGTGAGCTATAACCTTAAGATTTTGCATGAAACTACGTCTGTACGCCACGTTGCACGGGAGAATGACAAAGGTGTACATAATAGTAACAACATGAGAAATCGGCCCGTTTTCGTCATTTGCGTTCGAATCGACTTAATGCCAGATCGTAACATTGGCCGCATTTCTCTCTGAAACGGTTACATTTATCGTATGCAAAATTATGTCGCGTGTTGCGGTATGCGGAAAAAACTGAAAACATTATATTAGAATACAGAAAAAGCTTCAAAGAAGATGTAATTGCCAGTAAGAAGCAGTACTATTCAAGTTTCAGTTATCGGTTTATTCACTTATTTGCCGGCTTTGGTGCATTGGACATGAGCTACGACCTTAAGATTTTGCATGAAAGTACGTCTGTACGCCACGTTGCACGGGAGAATGAGAAAAGTTTTCATATGTAGTAACACCATGAGAAATCCGCCCGTTTTCGTCATTTGCCGTCGAATCGACTTAATGACAGATCGTCACACTGGTGGCTTTTCTCTCTGAAACGGTTTCATTCATCGTATGCAAAGTTATGTCGCTTGCCGCGGTATGCGCAGATACTAAAATCACTATAGTAGTCACAGAAGAAGCTTCTAAGAAGATGTAATTGGCCAGTAACAAGCAGTACTAGTCAAGTTCTAGTTATCGGTTACTCACTTATTTTCCGGCTTTTGTGCATTGGACATGAGCTAGGACCTTAAGATTTTGCAAGAAAGTACGTCTGTACGACACGTTGCACGGGAGAATGTGGAAAGCGTTCATATGTAGTAAAAACCTAAGAAACCCGATCGCTTTCGTCATTTGCTATAGAGTCGAATGTATTGCCAGATCGTCCCATTGGCCACTTTTCTCTCAGAACAGGTTACATCCATCGTCTGCAAAATTATGTCGCGTGTTGCGGTATGGAAAAAAACTGAAAACATTATATTAGAACACAGAAAAAGCTTCGAAGAAGATGTAATCGCCAATAAGAAGCAGTACTATTCTAGATTTAGTTAGCGGTAATTCACTTATTTGCCGGGTTTGGTATATTGGACATGACCGACGACCTATAGATTTCGCATGAAACGACGTCTGGAAATCACATTGCGCGGGGGAATGTGAAAACTGTTCATATGTAGTAAAAATTTGAGAGATCCGCTCGCTTTCGTCATTTGCCATCGAATCGACTTGATGCCAGATCGTCACATTGGCCGCTTTTCTCTCTGAAACAGTTACATTTATCGTCTGGAAATGTATGTCGCGTATTGCAATATGCGGAAGAAACTGAAAACATCATATTAGAACACAAAAAAAGCTTCTAAGAAGATGTAATCGAAAGTAGCAAGCAGAACTATACTATTGACTTATTTGCCGGCTTTGGTGCATTAAACATCAGTTCAAATGGCTCTGAGCACAATGGGACTCAACTGCTGAGGTCGTTAGTCCCCTAGAACTTAGAACTACTTAAACCTAACTCAACCAAGGAGATCACACACATCCATGCCCCAGGCAGGATTCGAACCTGCGACCTTAGCAGTCGCACGGTTGGACATGAGCTAGGAGCTTAAGATTTTGCATGAAAGTACGTATGTACGCCACGTTGCACGGGAGAATGTGAAAAGTGTTCATATGTACTAACAACATGAGAAATCCGCACGTTTTCGACATTTGCCATTGAATCGACTTATTGTCAGATCGTCATATTGGCTACTTTTCTCTCTGAAACGGTTACATTTATCGTCTGTAAAGTTATGTCGCGTGTTGGGGTATGCGGAAAAAACTGAAAACATTATATTAAAACACAGAAAAAGCTTCAAAGAAGATATAATCGAAAGTAGGAAGCAGTAATATACATGCTTTAGTTATCGGTTATTCACTTATTTGCCGCCTTGGTGCATTGGACATGAGCTAGGACCTTAAGATTATGCATGAGAGTACGTCTGTACGCCACGTTGCACGGGAGAATATAAAAAAATGTTCATATGTAGTAACAACATGAGAAATCCGCCCGTTTTCGACATTTTCCATCGAATCGACTTAATGTCAGATCGGAATATTGGCCGCTTTTCTCTCTGAAACGGTTACATTTAGCGGCTGCAAAAGTATGTCGCGTGTTGCGGTATGCAGAAAAAACTGAAAACATCATATTAGAACACAGAAAAAGCTTCTAAGAAGGTGTAATAGCCAATAAGAAGCAGTACTATTCAAGATATAGTTATCGGTAATTCACTTATTTGCCGATTTTGGTATATTGGACATGACCGACGACCTATAGATTTCGCATGAAACGACGTCTGGAAATCACATTGCGCGCTGGAATGTGAAAACTGTTCATATGTAGTAAAAATTTGAGAGATCCGCCCGGTTTCGTCATTTGCCATCGAATCGACTTGATGCCAGATCGTCACATTGGCCGCTTTTCTCTCTGAAACAGTTACATTTATCGTCTGGAAATGTATGTCGCGTATTGCAATATGCGGAAGAAACTGAAAACATCATATTAGAACACAAAAAAAGCTTCTAAGAAGATGTAATCGAAAGTAGCAACCAGAACTATACTATTGACTTATTTGCCGGCTTTGGTGCATTGAACATCAGTTCAAATGGCTCTGAGCACAATGGGACTCAACTGCTGAGGTCGTTAGTCCCCTAGAACTTAGAACTACTTAAACCTAACTCACCCAAGGAGATCACACACATCCATGCCCCAGGCAGGATTCGGACCTGCGACCTTAGCAGTCGCACGGTTGGACATGAGCTAGGACCTTAAGATTTTGCATGAAAGTACGTATGTACGCCACGTTGCACGGGAGAATGTGAAAAGTGTTCATATGTACTAACAACATGAGAAATCCGCCCGTTTTCGACATTTGCCATTGAATCGACTTATTGTCATGTCGTCATATTGGCTACTTTTCTCTCTGAAACGGTTACATTTATCGTCTGTAAAGTTATGTCGCGTGTTGGGGTATGCGGAAAAAACTGAAAACATTATATTAGAACACAGAAAAAGCTTCAAAGAAGATATAATCATAAGTAGGAAGCAGTAGTATACATGCTTTAGTTATCGGTTATTCACTTATTTGCGCCTTGGTGCATTGGACATGAGCTAGGACCTTAAGATTATGCATGAGAGTACGTCTGTACGCCACGTTGCACGGGAGAATATAAAAAATGTTCATATGTAGTAACAACATGAGAAATCCGCCCGTTTTCGACATTTTCCATCGAATCGACTTAATGTCAGATCGTCACATTGGCCGCTTTTCTCTCTGAAACGGTTACATTTAGCGGCTGCAAAAGTATGTCGCGTGTTGCGGTATGCAGAAAAAACTGAAAACATCATATTAGAACACAGAAAAAGCTTCTAAGAAGATGTAATAGCCAATAAGAAGCAGTACTATTCAAGTTTAAATATCGGTTTATTCACTTATTTGCCTTCTTTGGTACATTGGACATGAGCTAAGATCTTAAGATTTTGCATGAAAGTACGTCTGTACGCCACGTTGTACGGGAGAATGAGAAAAGCTTTCATATGTTGTAACACCATGAGAAATCCGCCCGTTTTCGTCATTTGCCATAAGAATCGACTTAACGCCAGATCGTCATATTGGTCGATTTTCTCTCTGAATCGGTCACATTCATCGTCTGCAAAGTTATGTCTTTTGCCGCGGTATGCGGAGACACTAAAAGCACCATAGTAGAACACAGAAGAAGCTTCTAAGAAGATTTTATCGGCCAGTAACAAGCAGTAGTAGTCAAGTTTTAGTTATCGGTTATTCACTTATTTGCCGGCTTTGGTACATTGCACATGACCGACGACCTAAAGATTCAGCATGAAACCACGTCTGGAAACCACGTTGCACGGGAGAATGTGGAAACTGTTCATACGTAGTAAAAACTTCAGAAATCCGCCCGCTTTCGTCATTTGCTATCGAATCGACTTTATTGCCACATCTTCACATTGGCCGCTTTTCTCTCTGAAACGGTTACATTTATCGTCTGCAAAATTATGTCGCGTGTTGCGGTATGCGGAAAAAGCTGAAAACATTATATTAGAATACAGAAAAAGCTTCAAAGAAGATGTAATTGCCAGTAAGAAGCAGTACTATTCAAGTTTCAGTTATCGGTTTATTCACTTATTTGCCGGCTTTGGTGCATTGGACATGAGCTACGACCTTAAGATTTTGCATGAAAGTACGTCTGTACGCCACGTTGCACGGGAGAATGAGAAAAGTTTTCATATGTAGTAACACCATGAGAAATCCGCCCGTTTTCGTCATTTGCCATCGAATCGACTTAATGACAGATCGTCACACTGGTGGCTTTTCCCTCTGAAACGGTTACATTCATCGTATGCAAAGTTATGTCGCTTGCCGCGGTATGCGCAGATACTAAAATCACTATAGTAGTCACAGAAGAAGCTTCTAAGAAGATGTAATTGGCCAGTAACAAGCAGTACTAGTCAAGTTCTAGTTATCGATTACTCACTTATTTGCCGGCTTTTGTGCCTTGGACATGAGCTAGGACGTTAAGATTTTGCAAGAAAGTACGTCTGTACGACACGTTGCACGGGAGAATGTGGAAAGCGTTCATATGTAGTAAAAACCTAAGAAACCCGATCGCTTTCATCATTTGCTATACAGTCGAATGTATTGCCAGATCGTCCCATTGGCCGCTTTTCTCTCTGAACAGGTTACATCCATCGTCTGCAAAATTATGTCGCGTGTTGCGGTATGGAAAAAAACTGAAAACATTATATTAGAACACAGAAAAAGCTTCGAAGAAGATGTAATCGCCGATAAGAAGCAGTACTATTCTAGATTTAGTTAGCGGTAATTCACTTATTAGCCGGGTTTGGTATATTGGACATGACCGACGACCTATAGATTTCGCATGAAACGACGTCTGGAAATCACATTGCGCGCTGGAATGTGAAAACTGTTCATATGTAGTAAAAATTTGAGAGATCCGCCCGGTTTCGTCATTTGCCATCGAATCGACTTGATGCCAGATCGTCACATTGGCCGCTTTTCTCTCTGAAACAGTTACATTTATCGTCTGGAAATGTATGTCGCGTATTGCAATATGCGGAAGAAACTGAAAACATCATATTAGAACACAAAAAAAGCTTCTAAGAAGATGTAATCGAAAGTAGCAACCAGAACTATACTATTGACTTATTTGCCGGCTTTGGTGCATTGAACATCAGTTCAAATGGCTCTGAGCACAATGGGACTCAACTGCTGAGGTCGTTAGTCCCCTAGAACTTAGAACTACTTAAACCTAACTCACCCAAGGAGATCACACACATCCATGCCCCAGGCAGGATTCGGACCTGCGACCTTAGCAGTCGCACGGTTGGACATGAGCTAGGACATTAAGATTTTGCATGAAAGTACGTATGTACGCCACGTTGCACGGGAGAATGTGAAAAGTGTTCATATGTACTAACAACATGAGAAATCCGCCCGTTTTCGACATTTGCCATTGAATCGACTTATTGTCAGGTCGTCATATTGGCTACTTTTCTCTCTGAAACGGTTACATTTATCGTCTGTAAAGTTATGTCGCGTGTTGGGGTATGCGGAAAAAACTGAAAACATTATATTAGAACACAGAAAAAGCTTCAAAGAAGATATAATCATAAGTAGGAAGCAGTAGTATACATGCTTTAGTTATCGGTTATTCACTTATTTGCGCCTTGGTGCATTGGACATGAGCTAGGACCTTAAGATTATGCATGAGAGTACGTCTGTACGCCACGTTGCACGGGAGAATATAAAAAATGTTCATATGTAGTAACAACATGAGAAATCCGCCCGTTTTCGACATTTTCCATCGAATCGACTTAATGTCAGATCGTCACATTGGCCGCTTTTCTCTCTGAAACGGTTACATTTAGCGGCTGCAAAAGTATGTCGCGTGTTGCGGTATGCAGAAAAAACTGAAAACATCATATTAGAACACAGAAAAAGCTTCTAAGAAGATGTAATAGCCAATAAGAAGCAGTACTATTCAAGTTTAAATATCGGTTTATTCACTTATTTGCCTTCTTTGGTACATTGGACATGAGCTAAGATCTTAAGATTTTGCATGAAAGTACGTCTGTACGCCACGTTGTACGGGAGAATGAGAAAAGCTTTCATATGTTGTAACACCATGAGAAATCCGCCCGTTTTCGTCATTTGCCAAAAGAATCGACTTAACGCCAGATCGTCATATTGGTCGATTTTCTCTCTGAATCGGTCACATTCATCGTCTGCAAAGTTATGTCTCTTGCCGCGGTATGCGGAGACACTAAAAGCACCATAGTAGAACACAGAAGAAGCTTCTAAGAAGATTTTATCGGCCAGTAACAAGCAGTAGTAGTCAAGTTTTAGTTATCGGTTATTCACTTATTTGCCGGCTTTGGTACATTGCACATGACCGACGACCTAAAGATTCAGCATGAAACCACGTCTGGAAACCACGTTGCACGGGAGAATGTGGAAACTGTTCATACGTAGTAAAAACTTCAGAAATCCGCCCGCTTTCGTCATTTGCTATCGAATCGACTTTATTGCCACATCTTCACATTGGCCGCTTTTCTCTCTGAAACGGTTACATTTATCGTCTGCAAAATTATGTCGCGTGTTGCGGTATGCGGAAAAAGCTGAAAACATTATATTAGAATACAGAAAAAGCTTCAAAGAAGATGTAATTGCCAGTAAGAAGCAGTACTATTCAAGTTTCAGTTATCGGTTTATTCACTTATTTGCCGGCTTTGGTGCATTGGACATGAGCTACGACCTTAAGATTTTGCATGAAAGTACGTCTGTACGCCACGTTGCACGGGAGAATGAGAAAAGTTTTCATATGTAGTAACACCATGAGAAATCCGCCCGTTTTCGTCATTTGCCATCGAATCGACTTAATGACAGATCGTCACACTGGTGGCTTTTCCCTCTGAAACGGTTACATTCATCGTATGCAAAGTTATGTCGCTTGCCGCGGTATGCGCAGATACTAAAATCACTATAGTAGTCACAGAAGAAGCTTCTAAGAAGATGTAATTGGCCAGTAACAAGCAGTACTAGTCAAGTTCTAGTTATCGATTACTCACTTATTTGCCGGCTTTTGTGCCTTGGACATGAGCTAGGACGTTAAGATTTTGCAAGAAAGTACGTCTGTACGACACGTTGCACGGGAGAATGTGGAAAGCGTTCATATGTAGTAAAAACCTAAGAAACCCGATCGCTTTCATCATTTGCTATACAGTCGAATGTATTGCCAGATCGTCCCATTGGCCGCTTTTCTCTCTGAACAGGTTACATCCATCGTCTGCAAAATTATGTCGCGTGTTGCGGTATGGAAAAAAACTGAAAACATTATATTAGAACACAGAAAAAGCTTCGAAGAAGATGTAATCGCCGATAAGAAGCAGTACTATTCTAGATTTAGTTAGCGGTAATTCACTTATTTGCCGGGTTTGGAATATTGGACATGACCGACGACCTATAGATTTCGCATGAAACGACGTCTGGAAATCACATTGCGCGGGGGAATGTGAAAACTGTTCATATGTAGTAAAAATTTGAGAGATCCGCTCGCTTTCGTCATTTGCCATCGAATCGACTTGATGCCAGATCGTCACATTGGCCGCTTTTCTCTCTGAAACAGTTACATTTATCGTCTGGAAATGTATGTCGCGTATTGCAATATGCGGAAGAAACTGAAAACATCATATTAGAACACAAAAAAGCTTCTAAGAAGATGTAATCGAAAGTAGCAAGCAGAACTATACTATTGACTTATTTGCCGGCTTTGGTGCATTAAACATCAGTTCAAATGGCTCTGAGCACAATGGGACTCAACTGCTGAGGTCGTTAGTCCCCTAGAACTTAGAACTACTTAAACCTAACTCACCCAAGGAGATCACACACATCCATGCCCCAGGTATGATTCGAACCTGCGACCTTAGCAGTCGCACGGTTGGACATGAGCTAGGAGCTTAAGATTTTGCATGAAAGTACGTATGTACGCCACGTTGCACGGGAGAATGTGAAAAGTGTTCATATGTACTAACAACATGAGAAATCCGCCCGTTTTCGACATTTGCCATTGAATCGACTTATTGTCAGATCGTCAAATTGGCTACTTTTCTCTCTGAAACGGTTACATTTATCGTCTGTAAAGTTATGTCGCGTGTTGGGGTATGCGGAAAAAACTGAAAACATTATATTAGAACAAAGAAAAAGCTTCAAAGAAGATATAATCGAAAGTAGGAAGCAGTAATATACATGCTTAGTTATCGGTTATTCACTTATTTGCCGCCTTGGTGCATTGGATATGAGCTAGGACCTTAAGATTTTGCATGGAAGTACGTCTGTACGCCACGTTGCACGGGAGAATGAGAAAAGCTTTCATATGTAGTAACACCATGAGAAATCCGCCCGTTTTCGTCATTTGCCAAAAGAATCGACTTAACGCCAGATCGTCATATTGGTCGATTTTCTCTCTGAATCGGTCACATACATCGTCTGCAAAGTTATGTCTCTTGCCGCTGTATGCGGAGACACTAAAAGCACCATAGTAGAACACAGAAGAAGCTTCTAAGAAGATGTTATCGGCCAGTAACAAGCAGTAGTAGTCAAGTTTTAGTTATCGGTTATTCACTTATTTGCCGGCTTTGGTACATTGCACATGACCGACGACCTAAAGATTCAGCATGAAACCACGTCTGGAAACCACGTTGCACGGGAGAATGTGGAAACTGTTCATACGTAGTAAAAACTTCAGAAATCCGCCCGCTTTCGTCATTTGCTATCGAATCGACTTTATTGCCACATCTTCACATTGGCCGCTTTTCTCTCTGAAACGGTTACATTTATCGTCTGCAAAATTATGTCGCGTGTTGCGGTATGCGGAGAAAACTGAAAACATCATATTATAACACAGAAATATCTTCTAAGAAGATGTAGTAGCCAGTAAGAAGCAGTACTATTCAAGTTTTAGTTATCGGTTATTCCCTTATTTGTCGGCTTTGGTGCATTGGACAAGAGCTAGGACCTTACGATTTTGCATAAAAGTACGTCTGTACGCCAGAATACAGCATTTTCAGTTGTCAGACGGCTTCTAAAACCGAACTGTTCATTTGACAGCAAATTGTGTGATATCAAGTGATCAATTAACCTTACATGCACAGCCTTTTCGGTAACTTTTGCAAACACTGATGGCATAGAAGTAGGTCTAAAATTATCTATATTATCCCTTTCTCCCTTTTCATAAAGCGGCTTTACTGATGAGTACTTTAATCGGTCAGGAAACTGACCAACTCTAAAGGAAAAATTGCAAATATGGCTAAATACAGGGCTAACATGTGCAGCACAGTACTTTAATATGCTTCTAGGCACTCCATCATATCCAAGAGAGTCCTTAGTCTTCAGTGATATAGTTATTGACTCAATCTCTCTCTTGTTTGTATCACAGAGGAGTATTTCAGACGTCAATCTCAGAAAGGTATTTGCGAAGAAATTTGTATGATTTCCTGTTGAAACTAAATTTTTATTTAGCTTGATTGTGACTACTTCTAACATTTTGATATAATTCGCCCTATGTTCTACATGAAATCATTATCCCACTAGTCAGCCAACTGTGCTGTCTATTACTGCTAGTACCCCATTCAGAATGTTCTAATGGAAAACAACTCTCAAAGAGCATGAGAAATGTGCCATGGAAAGCATTGTATTTATCATCTGTATTATTGGCACTATAAACATCTTGCCACTCTTGTTCCTTGACAAGTTTTAAAAACACTCTATTGCTGTTGGATTGACTTTCCTACGTTCTTTGTAACTAAATATGACATTGGGTTGAGTACAAAAACCTTTTAGTGTTAAAATTTGTGCATTATGGTCTGAAAGGCCATTCCCTTTTTTACTAACAGGATGCCCATCTAGTATTGAAGAACGAATAAAAATATTGTCTATAATTGTGCTACTATTCGCCTGTGCACCCTAGTTTGAAAAAAAAAAAAAAAAAAAACAAAACACAGTTGGCATCAGATCATATGAATTTAGGAGATCTACCAACATCATTTTTCTTGGGACCGAGCGAGGTGGCGCAGTGGTTAAGGCACTGGACTCACATTCGGGAGGACGACGGTTCAGTCCCGCGTTCAGCCATCTTGATTCAGGTTTTCCGTGATTTCCCTAAATCACTCCCGGCAAATTCTGGGTTAGTTCCTCTCAAAGGGCATGGCCGACTTCCTTCCCCATCCTTCCCTAATCCGATGAGACCAATGACATCGCTGTCTGGTCTCCTTCCCCAAACAACCCAAACCCCCTTTTTCTTGCACAATCATATACAAAATTAATATTGAATTCCCCACATATAACTACTTTCTGGTACTTCCTACAAAGTGAATCAAGAACCCTCTCTAGCTTAAGCAAAAATGCTCTGAAGTTTGAGTTAGAGGCCCTATAAACACCAGCAATTAGAAGTTGAGTTTCACTAAATTCAACAAATGCTGCACAACTTTCAAATATCTGTTCAGTGCAGTGTCGTGATAAGTCTATGGACTCAAATAACGTACTGTTTTTTATGTACGGAGACACCTCCCCACCCCGCAAGGAACTCCTTGAGAAACAGCCAGGTAATATGTAGCCTGGTAAAGGAAGCCTATAAATTATCAATTTATTGAAGTGGTGCTCTGATATACAAATAATTTCAGCGTTAACATCTGTTAGCAGTTCACTAACTTTATCTCTAATAACTCTTATATTCTGATGAAATATGCCAATTCCTTCTCTACTTGGAAACATTACATCCTCTGGAGGAGAGCCCTTAGAGGCACGCCGGCCGCGGTGGTCTTGCGGTTCTAAGCGCTCAGTTCGGAACCGCGCGACTGCTACGGTCGCAGGTTCGAATCCTGCCTCGGGCATGGATGTGTGTGACGTCCTTAGGTTAGTTAGGTTTAATTAGTTCTAAGTTCTAGGCGACTGATGACCCCATATGTTAATTTGCATAGTGCTCAGAGCCATTAGAACCATTTTTGAACCTTAGAGGCACTTCCTTTAAGCTGGTATACCAATCAGCTGACTTCAGTATTAAAAAGGTGCAGCTCTAACACCAAATACTACAGGAATTTTTCCATGAGTGACACCACTACCGCCACCACCACCCACTACACTGTCACCTATAAGCTTAGGTAGCCTCTCCTTCGCATACCTATTGAGGTGCAGGCCATGCCTAGTGAAACCCCATCTACTGATAGACCCAACTGGCACCACTGAGATGTGATCCATGCCCTCTCCCATCACTGCACTCCCCAGCCCCACAATTACGCCCCCAACAGCCGCATTAAGGTGTGGCCGATCATTATGCTGAAACAGTTGCACGAAAAGCACATTAGTGCCACCAGTTTGAGTAGCTATCTTAACCAAGTCACCACTGACATCATACCCCCTGTCCCTATTGCGACTGCTCCCAGCACCACCCACTATCACTAACTGATCCTCCTTTGTAAAATTCTTACATAACTCCCCTATGCTTTCAGCCACCTGAGCCAACCCTGCATTAGGCTTCACAATGCTTGTGACCTGGTACTCACTCCACAAAACTTCTTGCAAATGCTGGCCCACACCTCTACCCGGTAACTACCTAGCAGCAGAACCTAGGCCTCCTAATTGCTGAGGACGGCTGCAAGTTACCTCCATATACAGCTACACGAGGCTCCTCTCCGCTCAACTTTGACAGTTTGTCGTATCTATTGCATGTATGCAAAGTAAAACTGTCTGACTACCTCCTTTTCCTATCTATCTTCTTGTCAACTGCCAGTTCCCATTCCCCAGCACCCTTCACCCTCCTCAACTTATCTAGTTCCTCCTTTGCGCATTGTAACTGCACCTGAAGGGCACAGATCTTACGCTCCTGCTCCTCTATTAACTTGTTTCTATTACAGATTCTACATTCCCAGGACAGGATCACCCTCAAATGACCACTGGCTTCCCCACCGCATTCCCCCCAATGAAAATACTTTGAACAAATCCCACAGCTTAATCCACTACTCACAAACCTACGACATAGCAATCACTTCTCACTCACGATAAAATTTTACAGTTACTAAAAAAAACTATACGTCTACGTTACCAAAGTTCAGTTACAAAAGCAGCACTATTTAAGAACTAACAACTATGGTCTCGAAATTCTCTGCCTACTAAGAAAGCAGCTACTTCTATTAATACTACTACAACACAGCCGATACCAATACCAGCAAAACTTCACAAAATTATTGGCTAAAACCAAAAAATTTAAACTAAACGCCAGTTGAAAACTAAAGCACGAAATTTACTAAACGACTTCAACACACTGAAAACTCTATAAAACACAGCGAGCGAACGATTACAAGAGTTTATTAAGTCATTATTTCGCCAAAAATGGCAAGCAACACCACTGCAATCTATTCAGTTTAATAACGTATTACAGAGCACAAACAAGTTCGTCAGTACTTAGCTTATAACCGCTGCAGATGCAGTGCACGCCGCAAAATGTAAACACGCTGATGAGGCGCGAGGCTTAGACGAACCATGGAAGCACACTTACACATAATAGACCACTCGAGTCAATACCACAGGAAGAAACACTGAGATAAATGAATATCCACTAATAATTTGCTTTTACGGCAAAAATAATAACACAAAAAAACTTTAAAATCCGTAAATGAAGTCTAAAATTTATAAAACATTAACAAGCTATTTCAACAGCAGTGCAGCTCACGTGACGTCACACCCATGATGATCTGCCCCCCCCCCCCCCTGGGAAGGTGGCTATCTACCCCACCTTCGAAATATGCCTATCTATCCCCCTCAGAAGATATCTACCGAGCTACCCATCCATGGAAGATCTCTGTCAACCTGCACCTCCCCTCCCCCCTCAGATGATGTCTGTGTACCTACCCACACCCTTGGAATATGTCTGTCTACCTAAACCCCCCCCCCTTAGAATATGTATGACTACCTACCCCTCCCCACAGAATATGAATGTCTACCTACCCCACCCCTCGGGAGATGTCTGTGTACCTACCCCTCTAAGATGATATCTACCTACACCTCCCACATCGGAAGATTTCATACTACCTCTACCCCATCGAAAGCTGTCTGTCTCTCATCGCCCCACCACCTAATATGTAATTCTACCTACTTGCTCCTTATAAAATGTCAGTCTACGTAACTCTCCACAGGAGATGTCTGTCTACCTGCCCCCTCGTCAGATGTCTGCCTACCTCACCCCCCTAAGGAAGATGTTTGTCCACCTACCTCACCCTGTGAAGATGTCTATCTATACCCCCACAAAAACTCTCTCCCCACCTCGTAAGATGTCTATCACCCTGAAAGATGTCTCTCAACACCCCCCCCCCCCCCCACACTAAGGAGAAGTCTATCTACCTACCTGCCCTCTCGGAATTTGTCTGTCTACCTATCCCAACCCCTACTCAGCCCCCCCACTCGGAAGTTGTTTACCCCTGTCTCGGAAGATGTCTAGAGACCCCCAAACTTTGGAAGGTGTCTTCCAGCCCCTCAGGCGATGTCTGTCTACCCCCCCCCCCCTCAGAAGATGTCTGTCAGCATACCAACCACCCTGGAATTAGTCTGTCTACCTACCAACTGCCTCGGAATATATCTGTCTACCTCCCACCTCGGAAAATGTCTTCCAAACACAGTCTCAGAAAAGCCCAGTATACCAACTGCCAAATTTCAACCCCCAGAAGATTTCTATCCAACCCCCCCCCCCCCACTCGGAATATGTCTATCTACCTCCACTCTTGGTAGCTATCTACACCTCCCTCTCAGAGAATCTCTAACCCCACTCTCATAGGATGTCTACCTACCCTCACCACCATTCGAAGATGTCTACTCCTTGGAGGATGTCTACTCCACCTGGAATATGTCTGTCTACCCACGTTGGATGGTGTCTGTCTATCTACTCAGCCCCCCTGGGAAGATGTCTGTTAAACTACCACCCCTTGGAATTTGTTTATCTATCATTACCTGCACAAAATATGTCCATCAACCTACAATCTCCTTCTGAAGATATCTGTCTACCTACAGCTCCCGCTTGGAAGATGTCTGTCTACCTACAACCCCTCAGAAGACGTCTGTCTACCTATCTCCACATCAGAAAATGTCTCTCATCTCCCCACCCTTAGAATATGTCTGTCTACCTACACTCCCCATCGGAAATGTCTGTCTACCTAAGCTCCCTCAAACCATGTCCGATTAGCTGTCCACCCCGGAAGATGTCTGTCTACCTACCCAACCATCAGAAGATGTCTGTGTACCTACCCCTCCCCCTCGGAAAATGTCTGTCTCTCATCCCCCTACCCTGAGTATATGTCTGTCTACTTACCTGCCCCCCCCCCCCTTGGAAAGATCTCTGTATACCTAAACCCAGCCCTCAGAAGATGTATGACTACCTACCCCTTCCATTGGAAGATGTATGTTTTCCAACCCTCCCTTCGGAATATTTCTGCCTACCTACCATCTATCACAAAGGATGTCTGTCAGCCTACAATTCCTTACTGGTGTCTGTCTACATACCCACCCACACTCGGAAGAAGTTTGTCTACCTGCCACTCCTTAGGAAATGTTGGTCTACCAAACCCCTTAGAAGATGTCTGTCTACCTATACACCTCTGATAAGACTGTCTACCTAACCCCCTCTGTAGATGCCTGTCTACCTACCCCCTTGGAATATGTCCGTCCTCCTACAACTCTTCAGAATATGTCTGCCTACCTACCCCCCTCTTGTAAGATATCTGTCTACATATCCCCCCCCCCCCCGCATGATCTGTCTACCTACCCCCTTCCCCTGTCATAAGATGAATGTCTACCTAAACCCCTCAGAAGATGTATGCCTATCTACCCCCTTCAAATGATTCGATTTTATCCCTCCTGTGGGAGATATCTGTCTCCCTACCCCTACCTCTGAGGATATCTGTCTGCCTACCCAACCCCCCCCTCTCGGAAGTTGTTAAACTACCACTCCTCTGGGAAGATATCTACTCCCACATCAGAGAATGTCCACACCCCTCTTGTAGGATGTCTGTATACCAAAACGCATACTTTGGAAGATGTCTCCCCCCCTTTGAAAGATGTCTGTCTACCATGAACACCCCTCAGAAGATGTCTGAGTACTGAACTCACCCTCAGAATATATCTCCTCCTTACCTACCCCCCCTCCCTTGGAATATGTCTGTCTACCTACCCATTTCCCATAAGAAGATGACTGTCTACCTTATTCCCCTCAGAAGGTGTATGTCTACATGCCACACCTCGGAACATGTCTGCCTACCTAAAACCCTCGGAAGAGGTCCATCTACCTCGCATCTTGGAAGATATTTATTTACACCCCTCTTGGAAGATATTTACCCCTGTGTTGGAGGATGACTACCTCCCTCTCGGATGATGTCTACCCTCTCTCTGAAATGTCTGTCTACATACCCTCCTCTCAAAAGATATTTCTCCTCCCTCAGATGATGTAAGTCTATCAACCCTCAAATGGAAAATGTCTGTCCTCCTAATCCCCCTCGGAAGATGTCTGTATACCTACCCACCTGTCTGTCTACGTACCCCCACTCCCATGATGTCTGTCTACCTCCCCCTTAGGTATATGTCTGTATACCTACACCCGTTCGGAAGATGTCTGTATACCAAACACTCCTCCGAAGATGACTATCTACCTACCCTGCCTCAGAAGGTGTCAGTCTACCTAACCCCTCGTTGGAAGATGTCTGTCTACAAAACTTCACTGGGAAGATGTCTGCCTACCTAACCCTGTCCATGATAATTGTCTGTTTACCAACACCTCTGCTTCGGAAGATGTCTGCCTACCTACAAATCCCACAACAGAAGAGGTCTGTCTACCTACTTACACCCCTTGGAAGATGTCTCTCTACATCCCTCCAGTCATAAAGTATTGTCTACCAACCCATACTTCTGAATATGTCTGTCAGCCTACCCCAGAAGATGATTGTCTAATTACCCCCTCATCTGAAGATGTCTGTCTACCTAGACCCCACGTGGAAAATGTATGTCTATGTACACCCCTCGGAAAATGTCTGTCTCCCTACACCCCCTCAGAAGATGTGTGTCTACCTACATGAACTTTTGTATGATATCTGTCTACGACGCCCGCTTTGGAAGATGTTTGTCTACCTACCGCACCCATTGGAATATGTCTATGTACCCACCAACCATCGGAAGATGTATGTCCACCTACACATCCCCCTCGGAAGATGTCTGTCTACCTACACTCATCAGAAGATGTTGTCTACTTTCCACCATCGGAAAATGTCTCTCTACCTACCCCTCTTGGCAAATGTCATTCTACGCCACCCCTCTGAAGAGGTCAGTTTACCTACAACCCCCCAGAAGAAGTCTGTCTAACTACCCCCCCTCTCGAAAAATGTCTATAGTCACCCTGCCTCGGACAATGTCTCTCTGCCTACGCCCCATCATGGAAGATGTCAGTCTACCCACCCACCCATCAGAAGAAGGTTGTCTAAACCATCCCCTCACATGATATGTCTGCCTACCAACCCCCTATTGGAAGATGTCTGGCTACCTACCCCACCCCACATCTGAAGATGTCTGTCTACCAACCCTCCACTTGGAAGATATCTGTCCTCCTACAACCCCTCAGAAGATGCCAGTCTACATAAACCCTCTCAGACATTATCTGCCTAAATACCCCTCCTCGGATGGTTTCTGTCTACCTACACCCACAACCCGTCATAATATGAATGTTTACCTAAACCCCTCAGAATCTGTATATTTATCTACCACACCTTGAATGATTTGTCTCTATCTTATCCCTATCTCGGAAGATGTCTGTCTCCCAACCCACCCCCTCTGAGGATGTCTGTATACCTACCCCCCTTCTCGAAAGTTGTCTGCGTACATTCACCACACATTTAAACATGTCTATCTATGTACCTCCTCTCGGAAGATATCTATCTATTGCCGCCATGGAAGAAAAGTATCTCCCCCCTCTCGGAAGATGTCAATCTACCACTCCTCTCAGAAGATATACACTCCCCATCTGAGAATGTCTACATCCTCTCTCGTAGGATGTCTGTCTACCAAACTGCATCCTTTAGAAGGTGCTTCCCACCCCTTGGAAGATGTCTGTCTTCCAACACACCCCTCCACCCCTTGGAAGATGTCTTTCTACTGCACCCAGGCTCAGAAGATGTCTCCATACCTAACACTCCTCGGAAGATGTCTTTCTACCTGCCCCCCCCAATAGGAAGATGACTGTCGACGTTATCCCCCTCACAGAATGTCTAGACCCCTCTCGGAGGATACTGCTTACCAAACTGCATCCTTTAGAAGATGTTTCCCACCCCTTGAAAAATATCTGTCTTCCAACACCCCCCCTTGGAAGATGCCTGTCTACCGAATCCAGCCTCAGAAGATGTCTCCATACCTACCACCACTCGGAAGATGTCTGTCTACCCACCCACCCCGATCAGAAGATGACTGTCGACGTTATCCCCCTCAGAAGATGTCTGTCTACATACCCTCCCTCAGAAGATGTCTGCCTAGCTAAGACCAGTGGAAGATGTACAACTGCCTCCCATCTCGGAAGACATCTACTCCCCCTCTCGGAGGATGACTATCTCCCTCTCGGAGGATGACTACCTCCTCTCTGAAGATGTCCGTCTATGTACCCTCCCCTCAAAAGATGTCTCTCCCCCCTCAGATGATTTATGTCTACCAACCCCCACATGGAAAATGTCTGTCCTTCTAACCTCCTTGGATGATGTCTGTGTACCTACCCAACTGGAAGATGGCTGTCTACCTACCACCACTCGGGACATGTCTGTCTACCTTCCCCCTAGGTATATGTCTGTATACCTACCCCATCACTTCAGAAGATGTAATTCTACTTACCACACATCGGAAAGTGTCAGTCTACCTATGCCCCACCCTCAGAAACTATATGTCTACCTTGCCCCTTTGGAAGATGTCAGTTTACCAACCCCACTCAAAAGATGTCTGCTTACCTACTCTCCCATCGAAAGATGTCTTTCTACCTACCCCCTCTCGGAAGATTTTGTCTACCCCCTCTCTGAGATGTCATTCTACACCCACTTGGAAGATGCCTATCTAAACCCCTGGGAAGAAATCCCTCCCTCTAAAAATGCCTACTTAAACCCTTCCACATCGGAAGATGCCAATCTAGCCCCCTTCAGCTGATGCCTACCAACACCCACCTCATAAGATTATCTATCCATACCTTCCTCGGAAGAGGTGTATCTACCCCCTCAGAAGATGTGTATCTGCCCCCATCCTTGGAAAATGTCTATCTACCCCCTCAGAAGCTGTCTCTCTACCCCCCCTTGGAAGACGTCTACCCCCCTTCAGAAGATTATCTACCCAGCCCAGGCGGAAAATATCTGTATCCCTCCACTAGGAAGGTGACTATCAACCAACACCTCAGAAGATGTCTATCTACCCCACCCACAGATATCTACACCCACTGGAAGATACCTATCCCCACCTCAGAAGATGTCTATCCCCCAGGCGGATGTCTATAACTCACCTCATGAAAGATGCCTGTCTATCAACCCCCTCCTCTCAGAATATGTCTGACTACCTACCCCACCCCTGTTAAGATTTCCATCTAGCCCCTCCTCTCAGAGAACATTTATCCTAGACTCAGAAGATTTCTACAGCCTCCCTTCATTTGGAATGTGTCTACTGCCCATTCTGAATATGTTTGTCTACCTCCAAATTCTAGGAAGATGTCTGTATGTCTGTCTACCTCACAAACTCGGGACAAGTCTATCTATCCCCGCTATGGAAGAAATCTATCTAAGCCCCTCTCGGAATATGTCTATCTACCCTCCTTGCCAAAGACATCTACACCCCATCTTCGAGGAGCTCTATCCCCCCATCATGAAAGATGCCTGTTTATCTACCCGAACCCATCAGAAGATGTAAGTGTACATACCATCACTTCCCACAGAAGATGTCTGTCTACTTACCGACATTTCTTGGAAGATGTCTGTCTACCGACCCCCCCCCCCCAACCTTTGAAGATGTCTGACAACTCACCTCCCCCCATGGAAGAATACTATCTCCCCCCTCCCAGAAGATGTCAATCTACTCTCCCCCTCGAAAATATCTCCCCCCCCCCCCCGGAAAATGTCTACCTCCCTCTCAAAGGATATCTGTTTACCTATTTGGCCCCAATCGAAAAATGTCTCCCCCCTTGGAAACTGTCAGTCTACCAATCCTCCCCCTTGAAGACGTCTGACTAAGAAACAACCACTCAGAAGATGACTGTCTAACTACCCCTCCTTGGAATTGTTTGTCTACCATTATCACCACAGAAAATGTCTCCCCCCCCTCTTGGAGGATGTCTGTCTACCTACCACCCTTCAGAAGATGTCTGACCATGTACCCTGCTTTGGAATATGTCTGTCTACCTACCCCTCGCGGAAGATGTGTGTCTTCCTACCTCCCCACAGAAGATGTAGGTAAACAGATATCTTTCAAGAGGGAGTAGGTACACAGACATCTTGCAAGGGAGTGGTATGTAGACAGAAATTACCAAGGGGTGGGGAATAATTAGACAGACTTCTTCCAAGGGGGGGGGGGGGGTAGGTATATATACATTTACTGAGTGTTCGTAGGTAGACAATCTTCTGAGGGGGTAGGCACAAAGGCACCTTTCGAGGGGGTTGGTAGACAGACATCTCCCATTGGTGGATTGGTAGACAGCCATCTTCTGAGGGGCGTACGTAGACAGACATCATCTAGAGGGGTAAGTAGACCAACATCTTCCAAGGGGGGTAGGTAGACAGACATCTTCTGAGGGTGTAGGAAGACAGACATCCTCGGAGGATGGGGGCAGGGGGTAGGTAGATAGACATCATCTGTGGAGGTGTGGATAAAAAGACATCTTCTGAGGGGTAGGTAGACAGACATTTACCGAGCTGTGTTGTAGGTAGACACATATCTCCCAAAGGGGGGGGGGGGGAGGGATAGGTAGACAGAGACTTTCCTGGTGGGTGGTTTGAGAATCTCCTGAAGGGGGGTTGGTAAACAGACTTCTTCTTAAGGGGGTAGGTACACAGACATCTACTGTTGGTGCGGGACAAATAGACATAATTCTTCTGAGGCTGGGGATGATAGACATCTTCCGAAGGAGGGCACGTAGACAGACATTTTCCAAGTTGGGCAGACTGACAGACATCTTCTGGGGAGTAGAAAGACATAGATGTTCCAAGGGTGGTAGGTAGACAGACATCTTCTGTGGGGGAGTAGATTGCCAGACATCATCTTAGTTTGGGTATGTAGACAGACATCTTCCAAGGGGAGGGAGTATATAGGAAGATACCTTCTGAGGGGGATGATAGACATCTTATGGGAGTAGGTAAACAGACATAGTTGATAGACATATACATTCAGAGGGGGTAGTTAGACAGACATCTTCTGAGTCGTGGAAAATAGACCACTTCCAAGGGGGAGGTAGGCATCTTCCTAAGTGAGCGGGCAGGTTGCCTGACATCTTCCATGGGGTAGGTAGCCAATCATCTTCCAAAGATGGGTTGGGTAGGCAGATATATTCAATGGGGGGTAGGTAGACAGACATCTTCTGAGATGGTAGTAGATAGACATTTCTGAGTTGGGGTAGAAAGGCATTGTCCAAAGTGGGTAGATAGGAATCTTCCATGTGTGGATGGGGTAGGTAGACAGACATTTTCTGAAAGGGGTGCATCTTCTGTACGGGGGTAGGTAGACAATCATCTTCTGAGGGGAAGATGGGTACAGAGACATTTTACTGGGGGTAGGTAGACAGACATCTTCAAGGGGGTAGGTAGACAGACAACTGGGGGGGGGGGTTGTTAGACAGACATGTTCTGAGGGGTTTTTAAGTAGACAGACATCTTCTGAGCAGGGGTAGTAGACATACAGCTTCAGAGGATGAGGGATATGTAGACAGATATCTTCTAAGGTAGCTTAGGTAGAGAGACAATTAGTGAGGGGGTAGGTAGACAGACATTATCCGAGGCTGGGTTGTAGGTAGACAGAAATAATCTGAGGGGTGTAGTTAGACAAGTATTTTCTGAGGCTAGGGGTATGTAGACAGACATTGTCCATGGGGATAGTTAGACACACCTTCTGAGGTATGGGGAGTAGGAAGACTGACATTTCCTGAGGATGGTAGGTAGGGTGTCACTTTCGAAGGGGGGGGGGTAGTGAGAGAGACTTCATAAGAGGTGGGGGATGTTGGTAGATAGACATGTTCTGAGGGAGGTAGGTAGATAGACATGTTCAGAGGGAGGGGTGGTAGAGAGCAATATTCCGAATGAGTGTAGGTAGACATACATATTCCGAGGGGTGGTTGGTAGGCAGACATCTTTTGAGGTGGGGTAGGTAGGCAGTCGTTTTCTGAATTTGGGTCCGTTGACAGACATCTTCCAAGAGAAGTGGGTATGAAGGCAGATATCTTCGTGGGGGGGAGCTAGGTAGCCAGACGTCTTCCGAGGGTGTTGGGTATGTAGGCATACATCTTCAAGGGCAGTTGGTAGACCGATATTTTCCAATGGGGGTAGGTAGACACACATACTACGAGTGGTGGTAGGTAAACACATCTTCCATGGGGTAGGTAGACAAACATCTTCCGAGGTGGGGTTGGTAGACATTCATTATCTGGGGTGTAGGTAGACTAACATTTTCGAGAGGGGTAGGACAGATATCTTCTGAGGGTGGTGTATTGGACAGACATCTTCCGAGGGGGTGTAGATAGACAACTTATGTAGGTGGTGGACAGACAACTGCTGACTGTGAGGGGGGGTAGGTAGACATGTTCCAAGGGTACGGTAGATAGATATACTACTTCTGAGAGGGTGGTAGGTAGACAGATATCTTCTGAGAGGGGGCTGGTAGACAGATATTTTCCGTGAGGTGTTATAGGTAGACAGAAATCTTCCAAGGGGGGGTAGGTCGACTGACATTTTCTGAGGGGGCAGGTAGACAGACAACTTCTGGGGGGTAGATAGACATACATGTTCAGTTTGTGTGCATAAACAGAGACCTTCTGAGGTGGGTTAGGTTGGCAGCTATCTTATTAGTTTTGGCATGTAGAGGGAAGAGTATTGGTAGACAGGTATCTTCCGAGGGGGGTATGTAGACTGACATTGTCTAAGGGAGTTAGGTAGACATACACATTCCACAGGCAGATAGATAGACAGACATCTTCTGAGGGGGGTTAGGTAGCCATACATCTTCCGACAGGAGAGTTGGTGGACAGACACCTTCCAAGGATGGGGGGTAGGTAGACAGATATTTTCCAAGCGAGATTTAGGTAGACAGGCATTTTCCAAGGAGGGGTAGGTAGACAAACATCTTCCGAGGATGGTTGGGGTAGGAAGACAGACAGTGTGGGCTAGGTAGACAGACATCTTATTAGAGGGTGTATGTAGACAGACAGTATCCGAGGGCAGGTTGTAGGTAGACAGATATCTTACAGGGGGTGGGGTAGGTAGGCACGTATTTTCCAAGGCTGAGAGTATGTAGATAGACATAGTCCCGGTGGGCAATTAGACCGATATCTCCTGAGGGAGGGTAGGTACACAGACATCTTCAGAGTGGGAGGACAGGTAGACAGACACCTTCCAAGAGTGGGATGATAGACATCTTTCCAACTGGGAAAGATAGACATTTTACGAGGGGGGGGGAGTAGACATACATCCTCCATGAGGTGGTAGACACACATATTATGAGGGGGGGGGGGGTAGGTAGAAAGATTTCTTATAAGGTGGGGTAGGTTGGTAGACATCTTCTGAGGTTGAGTATGTAGGCACCAAGGGTAGAGGATATGAAGACATATATCTTCCGAGGGGGGGGGGGGCAAGGTAGACAGAAATTCTCTAACAGAGGGATGATAGACTTCTTCCGAGGGGGGTAGGTATGCAGACATCGTATGAGGGGGTGTAGGAAGACATACATATACCAAGGCAGGGTAGGTAGACAAAAATCTTCTGAGGGCGGTTGGAAGATAGACCTCTTCTGAGGGGCGAATGGAATACATACATCTTCCGAGGGGGTAGGAAGACAAAGTCCTCCAAGGGGGGGGGGGGGAGATGAACAGACATCCACCAAGGGGGTTAGATGGATGGTCATCTTCTGTTGTAGTGGGAGGGGGCAGGTAGGCTTCCATCTTCTGGGTGGTCAGTAGACAATCATCTTCTGAGTTGTGGTTCAGTAGGCAATCATGTTCAGAGGGGGGTAGGTAGACAGACATCTTCCGAGGTGGGATGATAGACATCTTCCAAAGGGGTGGAAAGTAGACAGGCATTTTACAAAGTGGGGTGCAGGTGGACTGACATCTCCCATGCATTAGGTGGAAAATCATATTCCGAGGTCGGGTTCGATATACAGACATATTCCGAGGGAGGTGGTAGGTAGACAGCCATCTTCCGAGTGGGGATAGGTAGACATACTTTTCCCGAGAGGGGGTTGGGTAGACAGGCATTTACCGAGGGGATGGGGGGTAGGTAGATAGACATCTTCTGAAGGGGGGTAGGTAGACAGACATCTCCCAAGGAGGGGTGGTAGACATACAACTTTCGAGGGGCGGTAGGTAGACAGACATTTTCTGTTGGAGGGGTTGATTCACAGGCATCTTTCAGAAGTGAGGGGTGCAGGTAGACTGAAATCTTCCGGGGGTAGGTAGACAATCATCTTTTGAGGGGGTGTTGGGTAGACAGATATCCTCCGGGTTTTGGTAGACATAAATATTCCAAGGTGGGCAGGTAGACAGACATTTTCTGAGGGAGGGCCAGGTTGACAGACATCTTCAAATGGCGGGTTGGTAGACACACAACTTATGAGTGGGGGCGTAGGTAGAGAGACATGTCCGGAGGTGGGGTAGGTAGACATACATGTTCCGAGGGGAGTGGTGGCTAGTCATACATATTCCGAGTGTGTGTTTATGTGGGCAGACATCTTCCAAGAGGGGCTAGGTAGACAAACATCTTCCAAGGGGGGGGGGGGGGGGGTAAGTAGACAGACATCTTCCTTGTGGGGTATGTAGACAGACATATTCTGACAGGGTGAGGCAGGCATATACCGTGGTTCGGTAGATAGACAGGCATCTTCGAGGGGGTGCTAGGTAGACATACACCTTCCGAGGGTAGTGGTAGGAAGTCATACATCTTCCAAAGCGGTTTTTTCGGTTGTCAAATGTCTTCCAAGAGGGGGGTCTGCACACATACATCCTCCGGGGATGGGAGGAGGGTTTGACAGAGATCTTCGGAGGTGGGGTAGTCAGTTACACATCTTTTGAAGTGGGTGTAGGTAGGCAGACACCTTCTAAATGGCGGTACCTAGGAAGATAGGCAGACATCTTCGGGGGGGGGGGAGGTAGGTAGACAGACAGTTTCTGATTGTGAGAATGGTGGTGGTGGTGGTTAGTGTTTAATGTCTCGTCAACAACGAGGTCATTAGAGACGGAGCGCAAGCTCGGGTTAGGGAAGGATTGGGAAAGAAATTGGCCGTGCCCTTTCAGAGGAACCATCCCGGCATTTGCCTGAAACGATTTAGGGTAATCACGAAAAACCTAAATCAGGATGGCCGGAGACGGGATTGAACCGTCGTCCTCCCGAATGCGAGTCCAGTGTGCTAACCACTGTACCACCTCTCTCGATGTGTGAGAATGGTAGACAGACAGATAGTGTGGGAGATCAGAGACAGTCATATTCTGAGGGTGGGGTATGTAGACAGCCATCTTCTGAGGGGGTAGATAAGAGTCTTCTGAAGGTGATGGAGAGATAGTCATCTTCCAAGTGCAGATAGATAGGAATCTTCTGAGTTGGGGTAGCTTCCGAGCTAGGCGATAGATAGGCATCTTCACAGGGGGGGATGTTAGATTGGCATGTTATGGGGTGGGGGGGAGGGCGAGTAGACAAACATCACCCGATAGGTGGTATGTATAGAGACATCTTCCATGGAGTAGAAGGTAGGCAGACATCTTCTGAAGGGTGGGGTAGGGAGACAGACATCATCAGAGCAGTAGTAGGTAGACAGACATTTTCCGAAGGGGGTGTATGTAGACAAATATTTTCTTAGATGGAGGGTAGCTGGGCAGACATCTTCCAAGGGGTGGGGAGGGGGTAGGTAGACAGGCCTCTTCCAAAGGTGTGTAGGTAGACAGACATCTTCCAAGAAGGGGTATGTAGGCAAACATCTTCTGAAGGGTGGGTTAGGGAGACAGGCATCATCCACGTGCGGAGTAGGTAGAGAGTGATCTTCTGAGGGGGGTGGGGGATGTAGATAGAAAGACATATTTTGAGAGGCTGGTAGGTAGGCAGACATGTTCCAAACGAGGGGGGGGGGGGGGTAAGTAGACAGGTATCTTCCGAGGGTGTGTAGGTAGACAGTCATCTTCTGAGGGGGGAGGGGGTGGGAAAACTGACGTTTTCCGGTTGGGGGGATAAGTAGAGAGTCATCTTCTGAGGGGGAAGTGGGTAGACACACATTTTCAGAAGGATTGAGTAGGTAGGCAGACATATTACGAGGGGGGGGGGGGGTGGCGGGTGTACGTAGACAGTCATCTTACGAGGGGGGAGGGGGGTAAAAAGACAGGCATGTTCCAAGGTCCTCTATTAACTGCAAGACACCAGAACCGGCCTACAGTTGAATTTTCGATACCTAAAACTTGAGTAGTACTACTTCTTACCTGCCGATTGCATCAAATTAGAAGCCCCTATTTTGTTGTTTGTGGTGCGACGGCATACCTCAGCACATGACGTAAGTTTCCAGATGTATATGTAAACAGTTCCGTGAGCAAAGCTGCCACTGCGACGATCTGGCATTACGATTAGGCGCGTGAGTGCGTGTGAAATCGCTCTCTAAGTTTTCATACATTTATAGGTTTCAGATACATATTTTAACGGTTTTTGTGATAATATTTACTATATAAGATACTTATTAATGGTTTTTTCATTCACCTCCGCCTTTCTTGGGTTGTGACCTGATATTTGCGAGTGTTTCGTATCGAGCAACTTAACTTCTTACCTGTGTTTACATTCCGCGCTGACCAGTTGCAGCTGTAGCGGCGCATCCAAAGCTAAGTACTAATTAGTTGTTTGTGTATAGTGGTTTATTTTGGAACTTTAGTAGTCTTCAATCGGTGTTCTTGTTGTTTCCTGGTGAAATAATTTCAGAAGAAATTGTCGCGAACTGTTTTCAGTTTCGTTACTGTGCCATTAGACGTTTGATAATCTTTCTGTTTTACCTTTTGTTTTATTTGCTGTTGATAAATACTGTTAATAATAGTAGCTACTTCCCTTGTACAGCAAGATTATGATTATTGTAGTCAGTTTTTTAACAGATTCTTATTGTACTAAAGGAACTTAAATAAATGCGAAAGGTTTTCTTAGGTTTTTAATATATATTAACACGTTTCACATTTCCCCGTGCAACGTGACGTTCAGACCTCGTTTGATGCAAAAGCTTGAGGTCCTCGATCATGTCCAAGGCACCAAAGCCGGCTAATAAGTCAGTAATCTATAACTATAACTTGAATTGTACTGCTTCTTACTGGCCGAATACATCTTCTTAACACCTTCTTCTGTCTTCTACTGTGGTGCTTTTAGTGTCTCCGCAAACCGCAGCAGGCGACATAAGTTTGCAGACTATAAATTTAACCGTCTCAGAGCGTAAAGCGGCCGATGTGACGATCTGCCAATAAGTCGATTCGTCAGCAAATGAAGAAAACGGTCGGATTTGTCAGGTTTTTACTACAAATGGACACTTTTCACATCATCCCGTGCAACGTGGCGTCCAGACCGCGTTTCATGCAAAATCTTAAGGCCCTAGCTCATGTCCAAGGTACCAAAGCAGGCTAATAAGTCAATAAATGATAACTAAAATTTGAATTGTACAACTTATTACTGGTTCTTTCTCGCTGATTACACCAACAGAGAAGCTTCATCTGTGTTCTACTGTGATGCTTTGACTGTCTCCGCATAACGCAGCACGCGACATAAGCTTGCAGATCTGGCAATTAGTCGATTAAATAGAAAATGACGAAAACGGGAGGATTTCTCAGGTTTTTACTACATATGAACACTTTTCACATTCTCCCGCGCAACGTGGCAGACAGACCTCGTTTCATGAACAATCTCAAGGTCATAGCTCATGTACAAATAACCAAAGCCGGTTAATAAGTCAATAATAGATAAGTAAAATGTGAATTGTAATGCTTCGTACTGGCCGATTACATCTTCTGAGAGTCTTCTTCTGTGTTCTACTATGGTTCTTTTAGTGTCTAAGCATAGCGAAGGACACAATATAGTTTTGCAGAAGATAAATATAACCATTGCAGAGAGAAAAGCGGCCAATATGACGATCTGGCATTAAGTCGATTCGATATCAAATGACGAAAACGGCCGAATTTGTCAGGTTTTCACTACATATGAACACATTTCACATTCCCCCGTGCAACGCGGCTGCTCGACCTCCCTTCATGCCAAATCTTAAGGTCCTAGCTCATGTCCAAGGCACCAAAGCCGGCTAAAAAGTCAATAATCGATAACTAAAACTTGAATTGTACTACTTCTTACTGGCTATTACATCAACATAGAACCTTCTTCTGTGTTCTGTTATGGTGCTTTTATTGTCCCCGCATACCGCAGCACGCGACTTAGCTTTGCAGACGATAAATGTAACCGTTTCAGAGAAAAGAGCGGCCAATATGACGATCTGGCAAAAGTCGACTCGATAGCAAATGACGATCTCACTTTAAGTCGATTTGATAACAAATGACGAAAACGGACGGAATTCCAGGTTTTTACTACTTGTGAACACAGTCTCCCTTGTACCGCGGCTGCTAGTTTTTCTGTGGTGCAAAATTGTAAGGTCCTAGCTCAAGTCCTACGCACCAAAGAAGGGTAAAAAGTCAATAATCGATTACTAAAACTTGAATTGTACTACTTCTTACTGCCTATTACATCAACTTAGAAGCCTCTTATGTGTTCTGCTATGCTGCATTTAGTGTCTCCGCATACCGCAGCACGCGACATAGATTTGCAGTCCATAAATGTAACCGTTTCAGAGAGAAGACCGGCCAATGTGACGATCTAGCTAAAAGGCGATTCGATAACAAATGACGAAAACGGACTGATTTCTCTGTTTTTTACTACAAATTAACACTTTTCACATTCTCTCGTGCAACGCGGCTGCTAGACCTCCCATCATGCAAAATCGTAAGGTCCTAGCTCATGTCAAAGGCACCAAAGGCTGAAAACACAATAATCGATATCTAAAACTTGTATTGTATTACTTCTTACTGGCTATTACATCAACTTAGAAGCTTCTTCAGTGTTCTACTATGGTGCATTTAGTGTCTCCGCGTACCGCAGCATGCGACATAGCTTTACAGACGATAAATGTAACCGTTTTAGAGAGAAGAGCGGCCAATGTGACGATTAGACTTTAACTCGAATCGATAACAAATGACGATAACGGACGGATTGCTCAGGTTTTTACTACATATGAACACTTTTCACATTCTCCCGTGCAATGCGGCTGCTAGGCCTCCTTTCATGCAAAATCTTGAGGTCCTAGCTCATGTCTAAGGCACCAAAGATGGGTAAAAAGTCAATAATCGATAGCCAAAATTTGAGTTGTACTGCTTCTTACTGGCTATTACATCATTTTAGAAGCTTCATCATTGTTCTACTATGGTCACATCAACTTAGAAGCTTCTTCTGTGTTCTATCACATCAACTTAGAAATTTCTTCTGTGTTCTGTTATGGTGCTTTTAGTATCTCCGCATACGCAGCACGCGCCATAGCTTTGCAGACGATAAATTTAACCGTATCAGAGAGAAGAGCGTCTAATCTGACGATCTGGCATAAGTCGATTCGATAGCAAATGACGAAAACGGGCGGGTTTCTCAGGTTTTCACTACATATGAACACTTTTGCACATTCCCCCGAGCAACGCGGCTACTAGAGCTCCCTTCATGCAAAATCTGTAGGTCCTAGCTCATGCCCAACGCAACAAAGCCGTCTATAAAATCAATAATCGATAACTAAATTTGAATTGTACTGCTTCGTACTAGCTATCACACGAACTTAGAAGCTTCTTCTGTATTCTATTATGGTGCTTTTAGTGTCTCCGCATACCGCAGCACGCGACATATCTTTGCACACGATAAATGTAACGGTTTCAGAGAGAAAAGCGGGCTATATGACGACCTTGCATTAACCTGATTCGATAGCAAATGACGCAAACGGGCGGATTTCTCATTTTTTCACTACATATGAACACTTTTCACATTCCCCAGTGCAACACAGCTCCTAGACCTCCCTTCATGCAATATCTTAAGATCCTAGCTCATGTCAAAGGCACCAAAGCCGTGTAAAAGGTCAATAATCGATAACAAAAACAAAAATTGTAATGCTTAGTACAGGCTATCACATCATCTTTGAAGCTTCTTCTGTGTCCTATTATGGTGCTTTTATTGTCTCCGCATACCTCAGCACGCGACATAGCTTTGCACACGATAATTGTAACCGTTTCATTGAGAAGAGCGGCCAATATGACGATCAGGCAAAACTCGAATCGACAGCAAATGACGAAGACGGGCGGATTTCTCAGGTTTTCGCTACATAAGAACACTTTTCACATTCCCCCGTGCAACGCGGCTGCTAGATCTCCATTCATGCAAAATTTTAAGGTCCTAGCTCATGTCGAAGGCACCAACGCCGTCTAAAAAGTCAATAATCGATAGTTAAAACTTGAATTGTACTACTTCTTACTGGCTATCACATCAACTTAGAAGCTTCTTCTGTGTTCTATTATGGTGCTTTTAAGGTCCAGGCATTCCGCAGCACGCGACAGAGCTTTGCACACGATAAATGTAACCGTTTCAGAGAGAAGAGCGGCCAATATGACGATCTGGCATTAATTCGATTCGATAGAAAATGACGAAAACGGCGTATTTCTAGTTTTTCACTACATATGAACAGTTTTCACAATCTCCCGTACAACGTGGCTGCTAGACCTCGGTTCATGCCAAATCTTAAGTTCCTGGATCATGTCCAAGACACCGAAGCCGTCTAAAAAGTTAATAATCGATAACTAAAACTTGAATTGTACTGCATCGTACTGATTATCACATTATCTTAGAAGCTTCATCTGTGTTCTATTATGGTGCATTTAGTGTCTCCACATACCGCAGCACGCCATATAGCTTTACACACGATAAATGTAACAGTTTCAGAGCGATGAGCGGCCAATACGAAGATCTGGCATTAAGTCGATTCGATAGCAAATGACGAAAACGGGCGGATTTCTCCGGTTTCCACTACATATGAACACTTTTCAAATTCCGTCGTGCAACGCGGCTGCTAGACCTCCATTCATGCAAAATCTTAAGGTCCTATCTCATGTCCAAGGCACAAAAGCCGTCTAGGAAGTCAATAATCGATAACTAAAACCTGAATTGCACTGATTCTTACTGGCTATCACATCAACTTAGAAGCATCTTCTGTGTTCTATTATGGTGCTTTTAGTGTCTCTCCATACCGCAGCACGCGACATAGCTTTGTACACGATAAATGTGACGGTTTCAGAGAGAATAGCGGGCAATATGACGATCTGAAATTAAGTGGATTCGATAGCAAATTACGAAAACGCTCGGATATCTCAGGTTTTCTCTACATATGAACAATTTTCACATTCACCCGTGCATCGCTTCTCTTAGTCATCCCTTTATGCAATATCTTAAGGTCCTAGCTCATCTCAAAGGAACCAAAGCCGTCTAAAAAGTCAATAATCGATAACTAAAACTTGAATTGTACTGCTTCGTACTGGCTATTACATCAACTTAGAAACTTCTTCTGTGTTCTATTATGTTGCTTTTAATGTCCACGCATACCGCAGCACGCGACATAGCTTTGAACACGATAAATGTAACCGTTTCAGAGAAAAGAGCGGCCAATATGACGATTTGGCGTTAAGTCGATTCGATAGCAAATGACGATATCGGCGGTTTTCTCAGGTTTTCACTACATATGAACACTTTTCACATTCCCCCGTGCAACGTGGCTGCTAGAACTACCTCATGCAAAATCTTAAGGTCCTAGCTCATGTCCAAGGCACCAAAGCCGTCTAAGAAGTCAATAATCGATAACTAAAACCTGAATTGTACCGCTTCGTACTGGCTATCACATCAACATAGAAGCTTCCTCTGTGTTCTATTATGGTGCTTTTAGTATCTACGCATACCGCAGCACGCAACATAGCTTTGCACACCATAAATGTAACGGATTCAGAGGTAATTGCGGGTAATATATCGATCTGGCACTAAGACGATTCGATAGCAAATGACGAAAACGGGCGGATTTCTCAGGTTTTCACTACATATGAACACTTTTCACATTCCCCCGTGCAACGCGGTCGCTAGACCTCCCTTAATGCAAAATGGTAATGTCCTAGCTCATGTCCAAGGCACCGAAGCCGTCTAAAAATTCAATAATCGATAACTAAGAGTTAAATTGTACTGTTTCGTACTAGCTATCACATCAACTTAGAAGCTTCTTCTGTGTTCTATTATGGTGCTTTTATTGTCTACGCATACCGCAGCACGCGACATACTTTTCACACGATAAATGTAACCGTTTTAGAGTGAAGAGCTGCCAATATGACGATCTGGCATTAAGTCGATTCGATAGCAAATGACGAAAAAGGGCGGATTTCTCACGTTTACACTACATATGAACACTTTTCACATTCCCCCGTCCAACGCGGTTGCTAAACCTACCGTCATGCAAGGTCATAAGGTCCTAGCTCATGACCAAGTCACCAAAATCGTCTGAAAAGTCAATAATCGATAACTAAAACTTCAATTGTACTGCTTAGGACTGACTATCTCATCAACTTAGAAGCTTCTTCTGTATTCTATTATGTTGCTTTTAGTGTCTCCGCATACCACAGCAGCGACATTGCTTTGCATACGATAAATGTAACCGTTTCAGAGAGAATACCGGGCAATATGACGATCTGTCATTAATTTGATTCGATAGCAAATGACGAAAACGGACGGAATTCTCAGGTTTTCACAACGTATGAACACTTTTCACATTCCCCAGTGCAACGCGTCTACTAGACCTACCTTTATGCAAAATCTTAAGGTCCTAGCTCATGTCCAAGGCACCAAAGCCGTTTAAAAAGTCAATAATCGATAACTGAAACTTGAAATGTACTGCTTCGGACTGGCTATAACACCAATTTAGAAGCTTCTTTTGAGTTCTGTTATGGTGATTTTAGTGTCTCCGCATATCGCAGCACGCGACATAGCGTTGCACACGATAAATGTAACCGTTTCAGAGAGAAGAGTTTGCAATATGACGATCTGGCATTTAGTCGATTCGATAGCAAATGACGAAAACGGACGGAATTCTCAGGTTTTCACAACGTATGAACACTTTTCACATTCCCCAGTGCAACGCGTCTACTAGACCTACCTTTATGCAAAATCTTAAGGTCCTAGCTCATGTCCAAAGCACCAAAGCCGTCTAAAAAGTCAATAATCGATAACTAAAACTTGAATTGTACTGCTTCGTACTGGCTATCACATCAACTTAGAAGCTTCTTCTGTGTTCTATTATGATGCCTTTAGTGTCTCCGCATACCGCAGCACGTGACATAGCTTTGCACACGATAAATGTAACCGTTTAAGAGAGAAGAGCGGCCAATATGACGATCTGGCATTAAGTCGATTCGATAGCAAATGACGAAAACGAATGGATTTCTCAGGATTTCACTACATTTGAACACTTTTCACATTCCCCCGTCCAACGCGGCAGCTAGACTGCTTTCATGCAAGGTCGTAAGGTCCCAGCGCATGTCCAAGGCACCAATATCGTCTAAAAAGTCAAAAATCGATAACTAAATCTTGAATTGTACTGCTTCGTACTGGCTATCACATCAACCTAGAAGCTTCTTCTGTGTTCTATTATGGTGCTTCTAGTGTCTCCACATACCACAGCACGCGACATAGATTTGAACACGAAAAAAATAATAGTTTCCGAGAGAAGAGCGGCCAATATGACGATATGGCATGAAGTCGATTCGATAGCAAATGATGAAAACTTGCCGATTTCTCAGGTTTTCACTACATATGAACACCTTTCACATACCCCCATCCAACGCGGCAGCTAGAGCTCCTTTCATGCAAAATCATAAGGTCCTAGCTCATGTCCAAGTCACCAAAGCCGTCTAAAAAGTAAATAATCGTTAACTAAAACTTGAATTGGACTGCTTCGTACTGGCTATCACTTCAACTTAGAAGCTTCTTCTGTGTTCTATTATGATGCCTTTAGTGTCTCCGCATACCGCAGCACGCGACATAGCTTTGCACAGGATAAATGTAACCGTTTAAGAGAGAAGAGAGGCCAATATGACGATCTGGCATTAAGTCGATTCGATAGCAAATGACGAAAACGAGTGGATTTCTCAGGATTTCACTACATTTGAACACTTTTCACATTCCCCCGTCCAATGTGGCAGCTAGAGTGCTTTCATGCAAGGTCTTAAGGTCCCAGCGCATGTCCAAGGCACAAATATCGTCTAAAAACTCAATAATCGATTACTAAATCTTGAATTGTACTGCTTCGTACTGGCTATCACATCAACCTAGAAGCTTCTTCTGTGTTCTATTATGGTGCTTCTAGTGCCTCCGCAACCACAGCACGCGACATAGCTTTGCACACGAAAAAAATAATCGTTTCCGAGAGAAGAGCGTCCAATATGACGATATGGCATGAAGTCGACTCGATAGCAAATGACCAAAACGGGGGGATTTCTCAGGTTTTCACTACATATGAACACATTTCACATTCCCCCGTGAAAGACCGGTGCTAGAACTCCCTCATGCAAAATCTTAACGTCCAAGCTCATGTCCAAGGCACCAAAGCCGTCTAAAAAGTCAACAATCGATAACTAAAAATTGAATTGTACTGCTTCGTTTTGGCTATCACACCATCTTAGAAGCTTCTTATGCTTTCTATTATCGTGCTTTTAGTGTCCCCACATACCGCAGCACGCGACAAAGCTTCGCACACGATAAATGTAACCGTTTCAGAGAAAAGAGCGCCCAATATGACGATCTGCCTAAAGTCTATTCCATAGCAAATAACGAAAACGGGCAAATTTCTCAGGTTTTTACAACATATGAACACTTTTCACATTCCCCCGTGCAACGCGGCTTCTAGACCTCCCTTCATGCAAAATCTTAAGGTCCTGGATCATGTCCAAGGCACCGAAGCCGTCAAAAAAGGTAATAATCGATACCTAAAACTTGAATTGTACTGCTGCGTACTTTCTATCACATCAACTTAGAAGCTTATTCTGTGTTCTATTATGGAGCTTTTAGTGTCTCCGCATACCGCAGCACGCGACATAGCTTTCATAGCTTTGCACACGAGAAATGTAAACATTTCAGAGAGAAGAGCGGCCAATATGACGATCTGGCATTAAGTCGATTCGATAGCAAATGACGAAAACGAGCGGATTTCTCAGGATTTCACTACATATGAACACTTTCCACATTCCCCCGTGCAACGCGGCTGCTAGACTCCTTTCATGCAAGGTCGTAAGGTCCTAGCGCATGTACATGGCACCAAAATCGTCTAAAAAGTCAATAATCTGTAAATAAATCTTGAATTGTACTGCTTCGTACTGGCGATCACATCAACCTAGAAGCTTTTTCTGTGTTCTATTATAGTGATTCTAGTGTCTCCGTATTCCACAGCACGCGACATAGCTTTGCACACGATAAATGTAAAAGTTTCAGAGTGAAGAGCTGCCAATATGGCGATCTGGCATTAAGTCGATTCGATAGCAAATGACGAAAACGGGCGGATTTCTCACGTTTACACTACATATGAACACTTTTCACATTCCCCCGTCCAACGTGGTTGCTAAACCTCCCGTCATGCAAGGTCGTAAGGTCCTAGCTCATGCCCAAGTCACCAAAATCGTCTGAAAAGTCAATAATCGATAACTAAAACTTCAATATTACTGCTTAGTACTGATTATCTCATCATCTTAGAAGCTTCTTCTGTGTTCTATTATGGTGCTTTTAGTGTCTCCGCATACCACAGCAGCGGCATTGATTTGCACACGATAAATGTAACCGTTTCAGAGAGAATACCGTCCAATATGACGATCTGGCATTAAGTCGATTCGATAGCAAATGACGAAAACGGGCGGATTTCTCAGGTTTTCACAACGTATGAACAGTTTTCACATTCCACAATGCAACGCGGCTACTAGACCTACCTTTATGCAAAATCTTAAGGTCCTAGCTCATGTCCAAGGCACCAAAGCCGTTTAAAAAGTCAATAATCGATAACTGAAACTTGAAATGTACTGCTTCGGACTGGCTATCACACCAATTTAGAAGCTTCTTTTGTGTTCTGTTATGGTGCGTTTAGTGTCTCCGCATACCGCAGCACGCGACATAGCTTTGCACAGGATAAATGTAACCGTTTAAGAGAGATGAGAGGCCAATATGACGATCTGGCATTAAGTCGATTCGATAGCAAATGACGAAAACGAGTGGATTTCTCAGGATTTCACTACATTTGAACACTTTTCACATTCCCCCGTCCAACGTGGCAGCTAGACTGCTTTCATGCAAGGTCTTAAGGTCCCAGCGCATGTCCAAGGCACAAATATCGTCTAAAAAGTCAATCATCGATAACTAAATCTTTAATTGTACTGCTTCGTACTGGCTATCACATCAACCTAGAAGCTTATTCTGTGTTCTGTTATGGTGCGTTTAGTGTCTCCGCATACCGCAGCACGCGACATAGCTTTGCACAGGATAAATGTAACCGTTTAAGAGAGATGAGAGGCCAATATGACGATCTGGCATTAAGTCGATTCGATAGCAAATGACGAAAACGAGCGGATTTCTCAGGATTTCACTACATATGAACACTTTTCACATTCCCCCGTGCAATGCGGCTGCTAGACTCCTTTCATGCAAGGTCGTAAGGTCCTAGCGCATGTACATGGCACCAAAATTGTCTAAAAAGTCAATAATCTGTAACTAAATCTTGAATTGTACTCCTTCGTGCTGGCGATCACTTCAACCTAGAAGCTTTTTCTGTGTTCTATTATAGTGCTTCTAGTGTCTCCGTATTCCACAGCACGCGTTATAGCTTTGCACACGATAAATGTAACCGTTTCAGAGTGAAGAGCTGCCAATATGGCGATCTGGCATTAAGTCGATTCGATAGCAAATGACGAAAACGGGCGGATTTCTCACGTTTACACTACATATGAACACTTCTCACATTCCCCCGTCCAACGCGGTTGCTAGACTTCCCGTCATGCAAGGTCGTAAGGTCCTAGCTCATGCCCAAGTCACCAAAATCGTCTGAAAAGTCAATAATCGATAACTAAAACTTCAATATTACTGCTTAGTACTGACTATCTCATCAACTTAGAAGCTTGTTCTGTGTTCTATTATGGTGCTTTTAGTGTCTCCGCATACCACAGCAGCGGCATTGCTTTGCACACGATAAATGTAACCGTTTCAGAGAGAATACCGGCCAATATGACGATCTGGCATTAAGTCGATTCGATAGCAAATGACGAAAACGGGCGGATTTCTCAGGTTTTCACAACGTATGAACAGTTTTCACATTCCACAGTGCAACGCGGCTCTTAGACCTACCTTTATGCAAAATCTTAAGGTCCTAGCTCATGTCCAAGGCACCGAAGCCGTCTAAAAAGTCAACAATCGATAGCTAAAAATTGAATTGTATTGCTTCGTTTTGGCTATCACATCAACTTAGAAGCTTCTTCTGTGTTCTATTATGGTGCTTTTAGTGTCTCCGCATAGCGCAGCACGCGACATGGCTTTGCACACGATAAATGTAACCGTTTCAGAGAGAAGAGCGGGCAATATGACGATCTGGCATTTAGTCGATTCGATAGCAAATGACGAAAACGGTCGGATTTCTCACGTTTTCACTACATATGAACTCTTTTTACATTCTCCCGTGCAACGCGGCTGCTAGTCCTCCATTCATGCAAGTTTGTAAGGTCCTAGCTCATGTCCAAGGCACGAAAATCGCCTAAAAAGTCAATAATCGATAACTAAAACTTGAATTGTATTGCTTCGTTTTGGCTATCATATCAACTTAGAAGCTTCTTCTGTGTTCTATTATGGTGCTTTTAGTCTCTCCGCGTAGCGCAGCACGCGACATGGCTTTGCACACGATAAATGTAACCGTTTTAGTGAGAATACCAGCCAAAATGGCGATCTGGCATTTAGTCGATTCGATAGCAAATGACGAAAACGGGCGGATTTCTCAGGTTTTTTTTGCATATGAAAACTTTTCACGGTCTCCAGTGCAACGCGGCTGTTAGACCTCCCTTCATTCAAAATCGTAAGGTCCTAGCTCATGTCCAAGGCACCAAAGCAGTTTAAAAAGTCAATAATCGATAACTAAAACTTGAACTGTACTGCTTCGTACTGTCTATCACATCAACTGAGAAGCTTCTTCTGTGATCTATTATGGTGCGTTTAGTGTCTCCGCATACCGCAGCGCGAGACCTTGCTTTGCACACGATAAATGTAACCGATTCAGAGAGAAGAGCGGCCAATATGACGATCTGGCATTAAGTCGATTCGATAGCAAGTGACGAAAACGGGCGGATCTCTCAGGTTTTCACTACATATGAACACATTTCACATTCCCCCATGCAACGCAGCTCCTAGATCTCCCTTCATGCAATATCTTAAGGTCGACGCTTATGTCAAAGGAACCAAAGCCTTCTTAAAAGTCAATAATCGATAACTGAAACTTGAATTGTACTGCTTCGTACTGGATATCATGTCATCATAGAAGCTTCTGTGTTCTGTTATGGTGCTTTTAGTGTCTCCGCATACCGCAGCACGCGACATAGCTTTGCACACGATAAACGTAATCATTTCAGAGAGAATAGCGGGCAATATGACGATCTGGCATTAATTCGATTCGATAGCAAATGACGAAAACGGGCGGATTTCTCAGGTTTTCACCACACATGAACACATTTCACATTCTCCCATGCAACGCGGCTGCTAGACTCCTTTCATGCAAGGTCGTAAGGTCCTAGCGCATGTACATGGCACCAAAATCGTCTAATAAGTCAACAATCTGTAACTAAATCTTGAATATTACTGCTTCGTACTGGCGATCACATCAACCTAGAAGCTTTTTCTGTGTTCTATTATGGTGCTTCTAGTGTCTCCGCATACCACATCACGCGACATAGCTTTTCACACGATAAATGTAACCGTTTCAGAGTGAAGAGCTGCCAATATGACGATCTGGCATTAAGTCGATTCGATAGCAAATGACGAAAAAGGGCGGATTTCTCACGTTTACACTACATATGAACACTTTTCACATTCCCCCGTCCAACGCGGTTGCTAAACCTACCGTCATGCAAGGTCGTAAGGTCCTAGCTCATGACCAAGTCACCAAAATCGTCTGAAAAGTCAATAATCGATAACTAAAACTTCAATTGTACTGCTTAGGACTGACTATCTCATCAACTTAGAAGCTTCTTCTGTGTTCTATTATGTTGCTTTTAGTGTCTCCACATACCACAGCAGCGACATTGCTTTGCACACGATGAATGTAACCGTTTCAGAGAGAATACCGGCCAATATGACGATCTGTCATTAATTTGATTCGATAGCAAATGACGAAAACGGGCGGATTTCTCAGGTTTTCACAACGTATGAACACTTTTCACATTCCCCAGTGCAACGCGTCTACTAGACCTACCTTTATGCAAAATCTTAAGGTCCTAGCTCATGTCCAAGGCACCAAAGCCGTTTAAAAAGTCAATAATCGATAACTGAAACTTGAAATGTACTGCTTCGGACTGGCTATCACACCAATTTAGAAGCTTCTTTTGAGTTCTGTTATGGTGCTTTTAGTGTCTCCGCATACCGCAGCATGCGACATAGCGTTGCACACGATAAATGTAACCGTTTCAGAGAGAAGAGCGGGCAATATGACGATCTGGCATTTAGTCGATTCGATAGCAAATGACGAAAACGGGCGGATCTCTCAGGTTTTCACTACATATGAACACATTTCACATTCCCCCATGCAACGCAGCTCCTAGATCTCCCTTCATGCAATATCTTAAGGTCGACGCTTATGTCAAAGGAACCAAAGCCTTCTTAAAAGTCAATAATCGATAACTGAAACTTGAATTGTACTGCTTCGTACTGGATATCATGTCATCATAGAAGCTTCTTCTGTGTTCTGTTATGGTGCTTTTAGTGTCTCCGCATACCGCAGCACGCGACATAGCTTTGCACACGATAAACGTAATCATTTCAGAGAGAATAGCGGGCAATATGACGATCTGGCATTAATTCGATTCGATAGCAAATGACGAAAACGGGCGGATTTCTCAGGTTTTCACCACACATGAACACATTTCACATTCTCCCGTGCAACGCGGCTGCTAGACCTCCCTTCATACAAAATCTTAAGGTCCTAGCTCATGTCCAAGGCACCAAGGCCGTCTAAAAAAGGCAATAATCGATAACTAAAACTTGAATTGTACTGCTTCGTACTGGCTATCACATCAACTTAGATGCTTCTTTTGTATTATATTATGGTGCTTTTACTGTTTCCACATACCGCAGCACGCGACATAGCTTTGCACACGATAAATGTAACCATTTCAGAAAGAAGAGCGGCCAATAAGACGATCTGGCATTAGGTCGATTCGATAGAAATAAAGGAAACGGGCGGATTTCTCAGCTTTTCACTACATACGAAACTTTTCACATCACCCCGTGCAACGCGGCTGCTAGAATTCCCTTCATGCAAAATCTTCACGTCCTAGCTCATGTCCAATGCACCATAGCCGTCTAAAAAGTCAATAATCGATAACTAAAACTTGAATTGCACAGCTTCGTACTGGCTATCACATTAACTTAGGTGCTTCTTTTGTATTATATTATGGTGCTTTTCGTGTCTCCACATACCGCAGCACGCGACATAGCATTGCACACGATAAATGTAACCATTTCAGAGAGAAGAACCGTCAATATGACGATCTCGCATTAAGTCGATTCGATAGCAAATGACGAAAACGGGCCGATTTCTCAGGTTTTCACTACATATGAACACTTTTCACATTCCCCTGTGCAACGCGGCTGCTATACCTACCTTCTTACAAAATCTTAAGGTACTAGCTCATGTCCAAGGCACCAAAGCCGTCTAAAAAGTCAATAATCGGTAACTAAAACTTGATATGTACGGCTTCGTACTGGCTATCACATCAACTTAGATGCTTCTCCTATGTTCCATTATGGTGCTTTTAGTGTCTAGGCATTCCGCAGTAGGCGAGATAGCTTTGCACACGATAAATGTAACCGTTCAAGAGAGAAGAGCGGCAAATATGAAGATCTGGCATTAGGTCGATTCGATAGCAAATAACGAAAACGGGCGGATTTCTCAGCTTTTCACTACATACGAAACTTTTCACATCACCCCGTGCAACGTGGCTGCTAGAATTCCCTTCATGCCAAATCTTAAGGTCTTAGATCATGTTCGATTCACCAAAGCCGTCTAAAAACTCAATAATCGATAACCAAAACTTGAATTGTACTGCTACGTGCTGGCTTTCACATCAACTTAGAAGCTTCTTCTGTGTTCTATCACATCAACTTAGAAATTTCCTCTGTGTTCTGTTATGGTGCTTTTAGTGTCTCCTCATACCGCAGCACGCGACATAGCTTTGCACACGATAAATGTAACCGTTTCAGAGAGAACAGCGGCCAAGATGACGATCTGGCATTAAGTCGAATCGATAGCAAATAACGAAAACGGGCGGATTTCACAAGTTTTCACTACATATCAACACTTTTCACATTCTCCCAAGCAACGCAGCTGCTAGACCTCCCTTCCTGCAAAATCTGAAGGTCGTAGCTCATGTCCAAGGCACCAAAGCCGTCTAAAAAATGCAATAATCGATAACTGAAACTTGAATTGTACTGCTTCGTACTGGCTATCACATTAACTTAGGTGCTTCTTTTGTATTATATTATGGTGCTTTTCGTGTCTCCACATACCGCAGCACGCGACATAGCATTGCACACGATAAATGTAACCATTTCAGAGAGAAGAACCGTCAATATGACGATCTCGCATTAAGTCGATTCGATAGCAAATAACGAAAACGGGCGGATTTCTCAGGTTTTTACAACATATGAACACTCTTCACATTGTCTCGTGCAACGTGGCTGCTAGACCTCCCTTCATGCAAAATCTTAAGGTCCTAGCTCATGTCCAATGCACCAAAGCCGTCTAAAAAGTCAATAATCGATAACTAAAACTTGAAATGTACGGCTAAGTACTTTCTATCACATCAACTTAGATGCTTCTTCTGTGTTCTATTATGGTGCTTTTAGTGTTCAGGCATTCCGCAGCTCGCGACATAGGTTTGCACACGATAAATGTAACCGTTTCAGAGAGAATACCGGCCAATATGACGATCTGGCATTAAGTCGATTCGATAGCAAAAGACGAAAACGGGCGGATTTCTCAGGTTTTCACTACATATGAACACTTTTCACATTCCCCCATGCAACGTGGCTGCTAGACCTCCCTTCATGCAAAATCTTAATGTCACAGCTCTTGTTGAAGGCACCAAAGCCGTCTGACAAGTCAATAATCGATAACTAAAACTTGAATTATACTGCTTCGTACTGGTATCACATCAACTTAGAAGCTTCTTGTGTGTTCTATTACGCTGTTTTTAGTGTCTCCGCATACCGCAGCACGCGATATGGCTTTGCACACGACAAATGTAACAGTTTCAGAGAGAAGAGCGGACAATATGACGATCTGGCATTAAGTCGATTCGATAGCAAATGACGAAAACGGGCGGATTTCTCAGGTATTCACTACATATGAACACTTTTCACATTCCCCCGTGCAACACGGCTGCGAGACCTCCATTCCTGCAAAATCTTAAAGTCCTAGCTCATGTCCACGGCACCAAAGCCGTCTGACAAGTCAATAATCGATACGTAAAACTTGAATAGTACTGCTTCGTACTGGCTATCACATCAACTTAGATGCTTCTTTTGTATTATATTATGGTGCTTTTGGTGTTACCACATACCGCAGCACGCGACATAGCTTTGCACACGATAAATGTAACCATTTCAGAGAGAAGAACGGCCAATATGACGCTCTGGCATTAGGTCGATTCGATACAAATAAAGAAAACGGGCGGATTTCTCAGGTTTTTACAACATATGAACACTTTTCACATTCTCTCTTGTAACGTGGCTGCTAGACCTCCGTTCATGCAAAATCTTAAGGTCCCAGCTCATGTCCAAGGCACCAAAGCCGTCTAAAAAGGTAATAATCGATAACTAAAACTTGAAATGTACGGCTAAGTACTTTCTATCACATCAACTTAGATGCTTCTTCTGTGTTTTATTATGGTGCTTTTAGTGTCCAGGCATTCCGCAGCCCCCGACATAGGTTTGCACACGATGAATGTAACCGTTTCAGAGAGAAGGGCGACAAATTTGACGATATGACATTAAATCGATTCGATAGCAAATGACGAAAACGGGCGGATTTCTCAGGTGTTTAATATATATGAGCACTTTTCACATTCTGTTGTGCAACGTGGCTGCTAGACCTCCCTTCATGCAAAATCTTAAGGTCCTAGCTCATGTCCAAGGCACCAAGGCCGTCTAAAAAAGGCAATAATCGATAACTAAAACTTGAATTGTAGTGCTACGTGCTGGCTTTCACATCAACTTAGAAGCTTCTTCTGTGTTCTAACACATCAACTTAGAAATTTCTTCTGTGTTCTGTTATGGTGCTTTTAGTGTCTCCTCATACCGCAGCACGCGACATAGCTTTGCACGCGATAAATGTAACCGTTTCAGAGAGAAGAGCGTCCAATATGACGATCTGGCATTAAGTCGATTCGATAGCAAACAAAGAAAACGGGCGAATTCCTCAGGTTTTTACAACATATGAACACTTTTCACATTTTATCGTGCTACGTGGCTGCTAGACCTCCCTTCATGCAAAATCTTCAGGTCCTAGCTCATGTCCAATGCACCAAAGCCGTCTAAAAAGTCAATAATCGATAACTAAAACTTGAATTGCACTGCTTCGTACTGGCTATCACATCAACTTAGTAGTTTCTTGTGTGTTCTATTATGCAGTTTTTAGTGTCTCCGCATACCGCAGCACGCGACATAGCTTTGCACACGATAATTGTAACCATTTCAGAGAGAGGAACCGTCAATATGACGATCTCGCATTAAGTCGATTCGATAGCAAATGACGAAAACGGGCCGATTTCTCAGGTTTTCATTACATATGAACACTTTTCACATTCCCCTGTGCAACGCGGCTGCTATACCTACCTTCTTACAAAATCTTAAGGTACTAGCTCATGTCCAAGGCACCAAAGCCGTCTAAAAAGTCAATAATCGATAACTAAAACTTGAAATGTACGGCTTCGTACGGGCTATCACATCAACTTAGATGCTTCTCCTATGTTCCATTATGGTGCTTTTAGTGTCTAGGCATTCCGCAGCAGGCGAGATAGCTTTGCACACGATAAATGTAACCGTTCAAGAGAGAAGAGCGGCCAATATGAAGATCTGGCATTAGGTCGATTCGATAGCAAATAACGGAAACGGGCGGATTTCTCAGCTTTTCACTACATACGAAACTTATCACATCACCCCGTGCAACGTGGCTGCTAGAATTCCCTTCATGCCAAATATTAAGGTCTTAGATCATGTTCGATTCACCAAAGCCGTCTAAAAACTCAATAATCGATAACCAAAACTTGAATTGTACTGCTACGTGCTGGCTTTCACATCAACTTAGAAGCTTCTTCTGTGTTCTATCACATCAACTTAGAAATTTCTTCTGTGTTCTGTTATGGTGCTTTTAGTGTCTCCTCATACCGCAGCACGCGACATAGCTTTGCACACGATAAATGTAACCGTTTCAGAGAGAATAGCGGCCAATATGACGATCTGGCATTAAGTCGATTCTATAGCAAATGACGAAAGCAGGCGGATTTCTCCGGTTTTCACTACATATCAACACTTTTCACATTCTCCCATGCAACGCGGCTGCTAGACCTCCCTTCCTGCAAAATCTGAAGGTCCTAGCTCATGTCCAAGGCACCAAAGCCGTCTAAAAAAGGCAATAATCGATAACTGAAATTTGAATTGTACTGCTTCGTACTGGCTATCACATTAACTGAGGTGCTTCTTTTGTATTATATTATGGTACTTTTCGTGTCTCCACATACCGCAGCATGCGACATAGCATTGCACACGATAAATGTAACCATTTCAGAGAGAAGAACCGTCAATATGACGATCTGGCATTAAGTCGATTCGATAGCAAATGACGAAAACGGGCAGATTTCTCAGGTTTTCACTACATATGAACACGTTTCACATTCCCCTGTGCAACGCGGCCGCTATACGTACCTTCTTACAAAAAACTTAAGGTACTAGCTCATGTCCAATGCACCAAAGCCGTCTAAAAAGTCAATAATCGATAACTAAAACTTGAAATGTACGGCTAAGTACTTTCTATCACATCAACATAGATGCTTCTTCTGTGTTCTATTATGGTGCTTTTAGTGTTCAGGCATTCCGCAGCTCGCGACATAGGTTTGCACACGACAAATGTAACAGTTTCAGAGAGAAGAGCGGCCAATATGACGATCTGGCATTAAGTCGATTCGATAGCAAATGACGAAAACGGGCGGATTTCTCAGGTTTTCAATACATATGAACACTTTTTACATTCCCCCGTGCAACGCGGCTGCGAGACCTCCATTCCTGCAAAATCTTAAAGTCCTAGCTCATGTCCACGGCACCAAAGCCGTCTGACAAGTCAATAATCGGTAAGTAAAACTTGTATTGTACTGCTTCGTACTGGCTATCACATTAACTTAGTAGTTTCTTGTATGTTCTATTATGCAGTTTTTAGTGTCTCCGCATACCGCAGCACGCGACGTAGCTTTGCACATGACAAATGTAACCGTTTCAGAGAGAAGAGCGGCCAATTTGACGATCTGGCATTAAGTCGATTCATTAGCATATGACGAAAACGGGCGGATTTCTCCGGTTTTCACTACATATGAACACTTTTCACATTCTCCCATGCAACGCGGCAGCTATACTTCCCTCCCTGCAAAATCTCAAGCTCCGAGCTCATGTCCTTTCACCAAAGCCGTCTAAAAAGGCAATAATCGATAACTAAAACTTAAATTGTACTGCTACGTGCTGGCTTTCACATCAACGTAGATGCTTCTCCTGTGTTCTAACACATCAACTTAGAAATTTCTTCTGTGTTCTGTTATGGTGCTTTTAGTGTCTCCTCATACCGCAGCACGCGACATAGCTTTGCACACGATTAATGTAAACGTTTCAGAGAGAAAAGCGGCCAATATGACGATCTGGCATTAAGTCGATTCTATAACAAAATGACGAAAGCAGGCGGATTTCTCCGGTTTTCACTACATATGAACACTTTTCACACTCCCCCATGCAACGCGGCGGCTAGACCTCCCTCCTCGGAAAATCTTAAGGTCCTAGCTCATGCCCACGGCACCAAAGCCGTCTAAAAAGTCAATAATCGATAACTAAAACTTGAATTGCACTGCTTCGTACTGGCTATCACATCAACTTAGTAGTTTCTTGTGTGTTCTATTATGCAGTTTTTAGTGTCTCCGCATACCGCAGCACGCGACATAGCTTTGCACATGACAAATGTAACAGTTTCAGAGAGAAGAGCGGCCAATATGACGATCTGGCATTAAGTCGATTCGATAGCAAATGACGAAAACGGGCGGATTTCTCAGGTTTTTACAACATATGAACACATTTCACATTCTGTCGTGCAACGTGGCTGCTAGACCTCCCTTCATGCAAAATCTTAAGGTCCTAGCTCATGTCCAATGCACCAAAGCCGTCTAAAAAGTCAATAATCGATAACTAAAACTTGAATTACACTGCATCGTACTGGCTATCAGATCAACATAGAAGCTTCTTGTGTGTTCTATTAAGCTGTTTTTAGTGTCTCCGCATACCGCAGCACGCGATATGGCTTTGCACACGACAAATGTAACAGTTTCAGAGAGAAGAGCGGCCAATATGACGATCTGGCATTAAGTCGATTCGATAGCAAATGACGAAAACGGGCGGATTTCTCAGGTTTTCAATACATATGAACACTTTTCACATTCCCCCGTGCAACGCGGCTGCGAGACCTCCATTCCTGCAAAATCTTAAAGTCCTAGCTCATGTCCACGGCACCAAAGCCGTCTGACAAGTCAATAATCGGTAAGTAAAACTTGAATTGTACTGCTTCGTACTGGCTATCACATCAACTTAGTAGTTTCTTGTGTGTTCTATTATGCAGTTTTTAGTGTCTCCGCATACCGCAGCACGCGACATAGCTTTGCACATGACAGTCACATCAACTTAGAAGGTTCTTCTGTGTTCTATTATTATGCTTTTAGTGTTCAGGCATTCCGCAGCTCGCGACATAGGTTTGCACACGATAAATGGAACCGTTTCAGAGAAAAGAGCGGCCAATATGACAATCTGGCATTAAGTTGATTCGATAGCAAAAGACGATACGGGCTGATTTCTCAAGTTTTCACTACATATGAACACGTTTCACATTCCCCCATGAAACGTGGCTGCTAGACCTCAGTTCATGCAAAATCGTAAGGTCCTAGCACATATCCAAGGCACCAAAGAAGGGTAAAAAGTCAATAATCGATAACTAAAGCTTGAATTGTACTACTTCTAACTGGCTATTATATCAACTTAGAAGCTTAGAAGTAAGAAGTAGTACAATTCAAGTTTTAGGTATCGATTATTGACGTTTTAGCTGGCTTTGGTGGCTTGGACATGAGCTAGGACCTTAATATTCCGCATGAAAGGAGGACTAGCAGCCGAGTTGCACGGGAGAATGTGAAAAGTGTTCATATGTAGTAAAAAACCTGAGAAATCCGTCCGTGTCGTCATTTATTATTGAATCGATTTTAAGCCAGATCTTGATATTGGCCGCTCGTCTCTCTGAAACGGTTCTACTTATCATCTGCAAAGCTATGTCACGTGCTGCGGTATGCGGAGACACTAAAAGCACCATAGTAGAAAACAGATGAAGCTTCTAAGTTGATGTAATAGCCATTAAGAAGTAGTACAATTCAAGTTTTCGGTATCGATTGTTGACTTTTTACCCTTCTTTGGTGCCTTGGACATGAGCTAGGAACTTACGATTCTGCATGAAAGGAGGACTAGCAGCCGCGTTGCACGGGAGAATGTGAAAAGTGTTCTTATGTAGTAAAAACCTGAGAAATTCGTCCGTTTTCGTCATTTGTTATCGAATCGACTTAAAGGTAGATTGTCACATTGTCCTTTCTTCTGTCTGAAACAGTTACATTTATCGTCTGCAAAGCTATGTCGCGTGCTGTGGTATGCGAGACATTAAATGCACCATAGTAGAACACAGATGAAGCTTCAAAATTGATGTAATAGCCAGTAAGAAGTAGTACAATTCAAGTTTTAGTTATGGATTATTGACTTTTTAACCTTCTTTCGTGCCCTGGACATGAGCTAGGAACTTAGGATTTTGCATGAAAGGAGGACTAGCAGCCGAGTTGCACGGGAGAATGTGAATAGGTTTCATATGTAGTAATAACCTGAGATATCCGCCCGTTTTCGTCATTTGTTATCGAATCGACTTAAAGCCAGATCGTCACATTGGCCGCTCTTCTCTCTGAAACGGTTGTACTTATCGTCTGCAAAGCTATGTCGCGTGCTGCGGTATGCGGAGACACTAAAATCGCCATAGTAGAACACAGATGAAGCTTCTAAGTTGATGTAATAGCCAGTAAGAAGTAGTACAATTCAAGTTTAAGGCATCGATTATTGACTTTTTAGCTGGCTTTGATGCCTTGGACATGAATTAGAACCTTAACGTTTTGCATGAAAGGAGGACTAGCAGCCGAGTTTCACGGGAGAATGTGAAAAGTGTTCATATGTAGTAAAAACCTGAGAAATCCGTCCGTGTTCGTCATTTGTTATGGAATCGACTTAAAGCCAGATCGTCACATTGGCCGCTCTTCTCTCTGAAACTGTTGTACTTATCGTCTGCAAAGCTATGTCGCGTGCTGCGGTATGCGGAGACACTAAAAGCACCATAGTAGAACACAGATGAAGCTTCTAAATTGATGTAATAGCCAGTAAGAAGTAGTACAATTCAGGTTTTAGTTATGGATTATTGACTTTTTACCCTTCTTTTGTGCCTTGGACATGAGCAAGTAACTTAAGATTTTGCATGAAAGGAGGACTACCCACGTTCCATGGGAGAATGTGAAAAGGGTTCATATGTAGTAGAAATCTGAGAAATCCATCCGTCTTCGTCATTTGTTATCGAATCGACTTAAAGCCAGATCTTCACATTGGCCGCTCTTCTCTCTGAAACGGTTGTACTTATCGTCTGAAAAGCTATGTCGCGTGCTGCGGTATGCGGAGAATCTAAAAGCACTATAGTAGAACACAGATGAAGCTTCTAAGTTGATGTAATAGCCAGAAAGAAGTAGTACAATTCAAGTTTTAGTTATCGATTATTGACTTTTTAGCTGGCTTTGATGCCTTGGACATGAGCTAGGACGTTAACGATTTGCATGAAAGGAGGACTAGCAGCCGAGTTGCACGGGAGAATGTGAAAAGCGTTCATATGTAGTAAAAACTAGAGAAATCCGTCCGTTTTCGTCATTTGTTATCGAATCGACTTAAAGCCAGATCGTCACATTGGCCGCTCTTCTCTCTGAAACGGTTGTACTTATCGTCTCCAAAGCTATGTCGCGTGCTGCGGTATGCGGAGCCACTAAAAGCACCATAGTAGAACACAGATGAAGCTTCTAAGAAGGTGTAATAGACAGTAAGAAGTAGTACAATTCAAGTTTTAGGTATCGATTATTGACTATTTACCCTTCTTTGGTGCCTTGGACATGAGCTAGGTACTTAAGATTTTGCACGAAAGGAGGACTAACAGCCGCGTTGCCTTGGACATGAGCTATGACCTTACGATTTTGCATGAGTGGTTGTCTAGAATACGCGTTGCACGGGGAATGTGAAAAGTGTTCATACGTAGTGAAAACCTCAGAAATGCGCCCGTTTTCGTCATTTGCTATCGAATCGACTTAATGCCAGATCGTCATATTGGCCGCTCTTCTCTCTGAAACGGTTACATTTATCGTGTGCAAGGCTATATAGCGTGCTGCGGTATGCGGAGACACTAAAAGCACTATAATAGAACACAGAAGAAGCTTCTAATTTGATGTGATAATGAGTACGAAGCAGTACAATTCAAATTTTAGTTATCGATTATTGAAATTTTCGAAGGCTTTGGTGCCTTGGATATGAGCTAGACCCTTAAGATTTTGCATGTAGGGAGGTCTAGCAGCCGCGTTGCACGGGGGAATGTGAAACGCGTTCATTTGTAGTGGAATCCTGAGAAATTCGCACGTTTTCGTCATTTGCTATCGAATCGACTTAATGCCAGATCGTCACATTGGCCACACGTCTCTCTTTAACGATTATATTTATCATGTGCAAAGCTATGTCGCGTGCTGCGGTATGCGGAGACACTAAAAGCAATATATTAGAACACAGAAGAAGCTTCTAAGTTGATGTGATAGCCAGTACGAAGCAGTAAAATTCAAGTTTTATTTATCGTTTATTGACTTTTTAGACGGCTTTGGTGCCTTGGACATGAGCTAGGACCTTAAGATTTTACATGAAGGGAGGTCTGGCAGCCGCGTTGCACGGGGGAATGTGAAAACTCTTCATATGTAGTGAAAACGTGAGCAATCCACGGGTTTTCGTCACTTGCTATTGAATCGACGTAATGCCAGATCGTCATATTGGCCGCTCTTCTATCAGAAACGGTTATATTTATCATGTGGAAAACCATGTCGCGTGCTGCGATATGCGGAGACACTAGTAGCACCATAATAGAACACAGAAGAAGCTTCTAAGTTGATGTGATAAAGAGTACGAAGCAGTAAAATTCAAGTTTTAGTTATCGATTATTGACTATTTCGACGGATTTGGTGCTTTGGAGATGAGCTATGACCTTAAGATTTGGCATGAAGGGAGGTCTAGCAGCCGCGGTGCACGGGGGAATGTGAAAAGTGTTCATTTGTGGTGAAAAGCTGAGAAATCTGCACGTTTTCGTCATTTGCTATCGAATCTACTTAATGCCAGATCGTCATATTGGCGACACTTCTCTCTTTAACGGTTATATTTATCGTCTGCAAAGCTATGTCGTGTGCTGCGGTACGAGGAGACAGTAAAAGCACCATAGTAAAACACAGATGAAGCTTCTAAGTTGATATAATAGCCAGTTAGAAGTAGTACAATTCAAGCTTTAGTTATCGATTATTGACTTTTTACCCTTCTTTGGTGCCTTGGATATGTGCTAGGACCTTAAGCTTTTGCATGAAGGGAGGTCTAGCAGCCGCGTTGCACCGGGGAATGTGAAAACTCTTCATATGTAGTGAAAACGTGAGGAATTCGCTCGTTTTTGTCACTTGCTATCGAATCGACGTAATGCCAGATCGTCATATTGGCCGCTCCTCTATCTGAATCGGTTACATTTATCATGTGGAAAACTATGTCGCGTGCTGCGCTATGCGGAGACACTAGTAGCACCATAATACACTCCTGGAAATTGAAATACGAACACCGTGAATTCATTGTCCCTGGAAGGGGAAACTTTATTGACACATTCCTGGGGTCGGATACATCACATGATCACACAGACAGAACCACAGGCACATAGACACAGGCAACAGAGCATGCACAATGTCGGCACTAGTACAGGGTATATCCACCTTTCGCAGCAATGCAAACTGCTATTCAGCCGGCCGCGGTGGTCTAGCGGTTCTAGGCGCGCAGTCCGGAACCGCGCGACTGCTACGGTCGCAGGTTCGAATCCTGCCTCGGGCATGGATGTGTGTGATGTCCTTAGGTTAGTTAGGTTTAAGTAGTTCTAAGTTCTAGGGGACTGATGACCACAGTAGTTAAGTCCCATAGTGCTCAGAGCCATTTGAACCATTTGAACCAAACTGCTATTCTCCCACGGAGACGATCGTAGAGATGCTGGATGTAGTCCTGTGGAACGGCTTGCCATGCCATTTCCACGTGGCGACTTGGACCAGCGTTCGTGCTGGACGTGCAGACCGCGTGAGACGACGCTTCATCCAGTCCCAAACATGCTCAATGGGGGACAGATCCGGAGATCTTGCTGGCCAGGGTAGTTGACTTCCACCTTCTAGAGCACGTTGGGTGGCACGGGATACATGCGGACGTGCATTGTCCTGTTGGAACAGCAAGTTCCCTTGCCGGTCTAGGAATCGTAGAACGATGGGTTCGATGACGGTTTGGATGTACCGTGCACTATTCAGTGTCCCCTCGACGATCACCAGAGGTGTACGGCCAGTGTAGGAGATCACTCCCCACACCATGAGGCCGGGTGTTGGCCCTGTGTGCCTCGGTCGTATGCAGTCCTGATTGTGGCGCTCACCTGCACAGCGCCAAAAACGCATACGACCATCATTGGCACCACGGCAGAAGCGATTCTCATCGCTGAAGACGACACGTCTCCATTTGTCCCTACATTCACGCCTGTCGCGACACGACTGCAGGTGGGCTGCACGATGTTGGGGCGTGAGCGGAAGACGGCCTAACGGTGTGCGGGACCGTAGCCCAGCTTCATGGAGACGGTTGCGTATGGTCCTCTAAACTTGAATTGTACTACTTCTTACTGGCTATTACATCAACTTAGAAGCTTCATCTGTGTTCTACTATGGTGCTTCTAGTGTCTCCGCATACCGCAGCACGCGACATAGCTTTCCAGACGATAAATGTAACCGTTTCAGACAGAAGAGCGGCCAATGTGACAATCTGGCTTTAAGTCGATTCGATAACAAATGACGAAAACGGAAGGATTTCTCAGGTTTTTAGTACATATGAATACTTTTCACATTCTTCCGTGCAACTCGGCTGCTGGTCCTCCTTCCATGCAAAATGTTAAGGTCCTAGCTCATGTCCAAGGCACCAAAGAAGGGTAAAAAGTCAATAATCCATAACGAAAACATGAATTGTACTACATCTTACTGGCTATTACATCAACTTAGAAGCTTCATCTGTGTTCTACTATGGTGCTTTTAGTGTCTCCGCATACCGCAGCACGCGACATAGCTTTGCAGACGATAAGTACAACCGTTTCAGAGAGACGAGCGGCCAATGGTAAGATCTGGCTTTAAGTCGATTCGATAACAAATGACGAACACGGGCGGATTTCTCAGGTTTTTACTACATATGAACACTTCTCACATTCTCCCGTGCAACTCGGCTGCTGGTCCTCCTTTCATGCATAATGTTAAGGTCCTAGCTCATATCCAAGGCACCAAAGAAGTGTAAAAAGTCATTAATCGATACCTCAAACGTGAATTGTACTACTTCTCACTACTTGGTATTACATCAACATAGAAGCTTCATCTGTGTTCTACTATGGTGCTTTTAGTGTCCCCGCATACCGCAGCACGCGACATAACTTTGCAGACGATAAATGTAACCGTTTCAGAGAGAAGAGCGGCCAATGTGATGATCTGGCTTTAAGTCGATTCGATAACAAATGAAGAAAACGGACGCCTTTCTCAGGTTTTTACTACATATGAACACTTTCCACAGTCTCCCGTGCAACGCGGCTGCTAGTCCTCCTTTCATGCAAAACGTTAAGGTCCTAGAACATGTCCAAGGCACCAAAGTAGTGTAAAAAGTCAATAATCGAAAACTAAAACTTGAATTGTTCTACTTCTTACTGGCTATTACATCAACCTAGAAGCTCCATCTGTGTTCTACTATGGTGCTTTTAGTGTCTCCGCATACCGCAGCACGAGACATAGCTTTGCAGACGATAAATGTAACCGTTTAAGACTGAAGTGCGGCCAATGTGACGATGTGGCTTCAAGTCGATTCGATAACAAATGACGAAAACGGACGGATTTCTCAGGTTTTTACTACATATGAACACAATTCACATTCTCCCGTGCAACTCGGCTGCTAATCCTCCTTTCAAGCAAAATGTTAAGGTCCTAGATCATGTCCAAGGCACCAAAGCCAGCTATAAAGTCAATAATCTATAACTAAAACTTGAATTGTACTACTTCTTACTGGCTATTACATCAACTTAGAAGCTTCATCAGTGTTCTACTACGGTGCTTCTAGTGTCTCCGCATACCGCAGCACGCGACATAGCTTTGCAGACGATAAATGTAACTGTTTTAGACAGAAGAGCGGACAATGTGACAATCTAGCTTTAAGTCGATTCGATAACAAATGACAAAAACGGACGGATTTCTCAGGCTTTTACTACATATGAACACTTTTCACATTCTCCCGTGCAACGCGGCTGCTAGTCCTCCTTTCATGCAAAATCTTAAGTTCCTAGCTCATGTCCAGGGCACCAAAGAAGGTTAAAAAGTCAATAATCCATAACTAAAACTTGAATTGTATTACTTCTTACTGGCTATTACATCAGTTGAGAAGCTTCATCTGTGTTCTACTATGGTGCTTTTAGTGTCTCGCATACCGAAGCACGCGACATAGCTTTGCAGACGATAAGTACAACCGTTTCAGAGAGAAGAGCGGCCAATGTGACGATCTGGCTTTAAGTCGATTCGATAACAAATGACGAAAACGAACGGATTTCTCAGGTTTTTACTACATATGAACACTATTCACATTCTCCAGTGCAACTCGGCTGCTAGTCCTCCTTTCATGCAAAATGTTAAGGTCCTAGCTCATGACCAAGTCACAAAAGCCAGCTAAAAAGTCAATAATCTATAACTAAAACTTGAATTGTACTACTTCTTACTGGCTATTACATCAACTTAGAAGCTTCATCTGTGTTCTACTATGGTGCTTCTAGTGTCTCCGCATACCGCAGCACGCGACATAGCTTTGCAGACGATAAATGTAACCGTTTCAGATAGAAGAGCGGCCAATGTGACAATCTGGCTTTAAATCGATTCGATAACAAATGACGAAAACTGACGGATTTCTCAGGTTTTTACTACATATGAATACTTTTCACATTCTCCCGTGCAACTCGGCTGCTGGTCCTCCTTCCATGCAAATGTTAAGGTCCTAGCTCATGTCCAAGGCACCAAAGCCAGCTAAAAATTCAATAATCTATAACTAAAAGTTGAATTGTACTACTTCTCACTTGCTATTACATCAACATAGAGGCTTCATCTGTGTTCTACTATGGTGCTTTTAGTGTCCCCGCATACCGCAGCACGCGACATAGCTTTGCAGACGATAAATGTAACCGTTTCAGACTGAAGTGCGGCCAATGTGACGATCTGGCTTCAAGTCGATTCGATAACAAATGAAGAATACGGACGGATTTCTAGGTTTTTACTACATATGAACACTTTTCACATTCTCCAGTGCAACTCGGCTGCTAGTCCTCCTTTCATGCAGAATCTTAAAGTCCTAGCTCATGTCCAAGGCACCAAAGCCAGCTAAAAAGTCAATAATCGATACCTAAAACTTGAATTGGACTACTTCTTACTGGCTATTACATCAACTAAGAACCTTCATCTGTGTTCTACTATGGTGCTTTTAGTGTCTCCGCATACCGCAGCACGCGACATAGCTTTGCAGACGATAAGTACAATCGATTCAGAGAGAAGAGCGACCAATGTGACGATCTGGCTTTAAGTCGATTCGATAACAAATGACGAATACGGACGGATTTCTCAGGTTTTTACTACATATGAACACTTTTCACATTCTCCCGTGCAACTCGGCTGCCAGTCCTCCTTTCATGCAGATTCTTAAGGTCCTAGCTCATGTCCAAGGCACCAAAGCCAGCTAAAAAGTCCATAATCGATACCTAAAACTTGAATTGTACTACTTCTTACAGGCTATTACATTTAATTAGATGCTTCATCTGTGTTTTACTATGGTGGTTTTAGTGTCTCCGCAAACCGCAGCACACGTCATAGTATTGCAGACGATAAGTACAACCATTTCAGAGAGAAGAGCGACCAATGTGACGATCGGGCTTTAAGTCGATTCGATAACAAATGACGAATACGGACGGATTTCTCAGGTTTTTACTACATATGAACACTTTTCACATTCTCCCGTGCAACTCGGCTTCCAGTCCTCCTTTCATGCAGATTCTTAAGGTCCTAGCTCATGTCCAAGGCGCCAAAGCCAGCTAAAAAGTCCATAATCGATACCTAAAACTTGAATTGTACTAGTTCTTACAGGCTATTACATTTAATTAGATGCTTCAACTGTGTTTTACTATGGTGGTTTTAGTGTCGCCACATACCGCAGCACACGTCTTAGCTTTGCAGACGATAAGTACAACCGTTTCAGAGAGAAGAGCGGCAAGTGCGACATTCTGGTTTTAAGTCGATTCGATAACAAATGACGAAAACGGACGGATTTCTCAGGTTTTTACTACATATGAACACTTTTCACATTCTGCCGTGCAACTCGGCTGCTAGTTCTCTTTTCATGCAGAATCTTAAGGTCCTAGCTCATGTCCAACCGCACCAAAGCGCAGCTAAAAAGTCAATAATCGATACCTAATACTTGAATTGTACTACTTCTTACTGGCTATTACATCAACATAGAAGCTTCATCTGTGTTCTGCTATGGTGCTTTTAGTATTTCCACATACCGCAGCACGCGACATAGCTTTGCAGACGATAAGTACAACCGTTTCAGAGAGAAGAGAGGCCAATGTGACGATTTGGCTTTAAGTCGATTCGATAACAAATGACGAAAACGGACGGATTTCTCAGGTTTTGCTACATGTGAACACTTTTCACATTCTCCCGTGCAACTCGGCTGCTAGTTCTCCTTTCATGCAGATTCTTAAGGTCCTAGCTCATGTCCAAGTCGAGAAAGCCAGCTAAAAAGTCCATAATCGATAACTAAAACTTGAATTGTACTACTTCTTACAGGCTATTACATTTAATTAGATGCTTCAACTGTGTTTTACTATGGTGGTTTTAGTGTCTCCGCATACCGCAAAACACGTCATAGCATTGCAGACGATAAGTACAACCATTTCAGTGAGAACAGCGGCCAATGTGACGATCTGGCTTTAAGCGATTCGATAACAAATGAAAATAACGAACGGATTTTTCGGGTTTTTACTGCATATGAACACTTTTCACATTCTCCCGTGCAACTCAGCTGCTAGTCCTCCTTTCATGCAGAATCTTAAGGTCCTAGCTCATGCCCAAGGCACCAAAGCCACCTAAAAAGTCAATAATCGATACCTAAAACTTGAATTGTACTACTTCTTACTGGCTATTACATCAACATAGAAGCTTCATCTGTGTTCTACTATGGTGCTTTTAGTTCTCCACATACCGCAGCACGCGACATAGCTTTGCAGACGATAAATACAATCGTTTCAGAGAGAAGAGCGACCAATGTGACGATCTGGCTTTAAGTCGATTCGATAACAAATGAAGAGAACGGACGGATTTCTCAGGTTTTTACTGCATATGAGCACTTTTCACATTCTCCCGTGCAACTCAGCTGCTAGCCCACCTTTCATGCTTAATCTTAAGGTCCTACCTCATGTCCAAGGAACCAAAGCCAGCTAAAAAGTCAATAATCGATACCTAAAACTTGAATTGTACTACTTCTTACTGGCTATTACATCAACTTAGAACCTTCATCTGTGTTCTACTATGGTGCTTTTAGTGTCTCCGCATACCGCAGCACGCGACATAGCTTTGCAGACGATAAGTACAATCGTTTCAGAGAGAAGAGCGACCAATGTGACGATCTGGCTTTAAGTCGATTCGATAACAAATGACGAAAACGGACGGATTTCTCATTTTTTTACTACATATGAACACTTTTCACATTCTCCCGTGCAACTCGGCTGCTGGTCCTCCTTTCATGCAGATTCTTAAGATCCTAGCTCATGTCCAAGGCACCAAAGCCAGTTAAAAAGTCCATTATCGATACCTAAAACTTGAATTGTACTACCTCTTACTAGCTATTACAATAAATTAGATGCTTCATCTGTGTTTTACTATGGTGGTTTTAGTGTCTCAGCATACCGCAGCACACGTCTTAGCTTTGCAGACGATAAGTACAACCGTTTCAGAGAGAAGAGTGGCCAGTGTGACATTCTGGCTTTAGGTCGATTCGATAACAAATGACGAATACGGACGGATTTCTCAGGTTTCTACTACATATGAACACTTTTCGCATACTCCCGTGCAACTCGGCTGCTAGTTCTCCTTTCATGCAGAATCTTAAGGTCCTAGCTCATGTCCAAGCCACCAAAGCCAGCTAAAAAGTCAATAATCGATACCTAAAACTTGAATTGTACTACTTCTTACTGGCTATTACATCAACTTAGAAGCTTCATCTGTGTTCTACTATGGTGCTTTTAGTGTCTCCGCATACCGCAGCACGCGACATAGCGATTCAGTCGATAAGTACAATCGTTTCAGAGAGAAGAGCGACCAATGTGACGATCTGGCTTTAAGTCGATTCGATAACAAATGACGATAACGAACGGATTTTTCGGGTTTTTCCTGCATATGAACACTTTTCACATTATCTTGTGCAACTCAGCTGCTAGTCCTCCGTTCATGCAGAATCTTAAGGTCCTAGCTCATGTCCAAGGCACCAAAGCCAGCTAAGAAATTAATAATCGATACCTAAAACTTGAATTGGACTACTTCTTACTGGCTATTACATTAAATTAGATGCTTCATCTGTGTTTTACTATTGTGGTTTTAGTGTCTCCGCATACCGCAGCACACGTCATAGCTTTGCAGACGATAAGTACAACCGTTTCAGAGAGAAGAGCGGCCAATGTGACATTCTGGCTTTAAGTCGATTCGATATCAAATGACGAAAAAGGACGGATTTCTCAGGTTTTTACTACATATGAACACTTCTCACATTCTCCCGTGCAGCGCGGCTGCTAGTCCTCCTTTCATGCAGAATCTTAACGTCCTAGCTCATCTCCAAGGCACCAAAGCCAGCTAAAAAGTCAATAATCGATACCTAAAACTAGAATTGTACTATATCTTACTGGCTATTACATCAACTTAGAAGCTTAATCTGTCTTTTACTATGGTGGTTTTAGTGTCTCCGCATACCGCAACACACGTCATAGCTTTGCAGACGATAAGTACAACCGTTTCAGAGAGAAGAGCGGCCAATGTGAAGATCTGGCTTTAAGTCGAGTCGATAACAAATGACGAAAACGGACGGATTTCTCAGGTTTTTACTACATATGAACACTTTTCACATTCTCCCGTGCAAATCAGCTGCTAGTCCTCCTTTCATGAAGAATCTTAAGGTCCTAGCTCATGTCCAAGGCACCAAAGATAGCTATAAAGTCAATAATCGATACCTAAAACTTGAATTGTACTACTTCCTACTATCTATTACATCAACTTAGAAGCTTCATCTGTGTTCTACTATGATGCTTTTAGTGTCTCCGCATACCGCAGCACGCGACATAGCTTTGCATACGATAAGTACAACCGTTTTAGACATAAATGCTGCCAAGGTGACGATCTGGCTTTAAGTCGATTCGATAACAAATGACGAAAAAGGACGGATTTCTAGGTTTTTACTACATATGAACACTTTTCACATTCTCCCGTACAACTCTTCTGATAGTCCTCCTTTCATGCAGAATCTTAAGGTCCTAGCTCATGTCCAAGGCACCAAAGCCAGCTAAAAAGTCAATAATCGATACCTAAAACTTGAATTGTGCTACTTCTTACTGGCTATTACATCAACTTAGAAGCTTCATCTGTGTTCTACTATGGATCTGTTAGTGTTTCCGCATACCGCAGCACGCGACGTAGCTTTGCAGACGATAAGTACAACCGTTTCAGAGAGAAGAGCGGCCAATGTGACGATCTGGCTTTAAGTCGATTCGATAACAAATGACGAAAACGGACGGATTTATCAGGTTTTTACTACATATGAACACTATTCACATTCTCCAGTGCACCTCGGCTGCTAGTCCTCCTTTCATGCAAAATGTTAAGGTCCTAGCTCATGACCAAGTCACAAAAGCCAGCTAAAAAGTCAATAATCTATAACTAAAACTTGAATTGTACTACTTCTTACTGGCTATTACATCAACTTAGAAGCTTCATCTGTGTTCTACTATGGTGCTTCTAGTGTCTCCGCATACCGCAGCACGCGACATAGCTTTGCAGACGATAAATGTAACCGTTTCAGATAGAAGAGCGGCCAATGTGACAATCTGGCTTTAAATCGATTCGATAACAAATGACGAAAACGGACGGATTTCTCAGGTTTTTACTACATATGAATACTTTTCACATTCTCCCGTGCAACTCGGCTGCTGTTCCTCCTTCCATGCAAAATGTTAAGGTCCTAGCTCATGTCCAAGGCACCAAAGCCAGCTAAAAATTCAATAATCTATAACTAAAACTTGAATTGTACTACTTCTCACTTGCTATTACATCAACATAGAGGCTTCATCTGTGTTCTACTATGGTGCTTTTAGTGTCCCCGCATACCGCAGCACGCGACATAGCTTTGCAGACGATAAATGTAACCGTTTCAGACTGAAGTGCGGCCAATGTGACGATCTGGCTTCAAGTCGATTCGATAACAAATGACGAATACGGACGGATTTCTAGGTTTTTACTACATATGAACACTTTTCACATTCTCCAGTGCAACTCGGCTGCTAGTCCTCCTTTCATGCAGAATCTTAAAGTCCTAGCTCATGTCCAAGGCACCAAAGCCAGCTAAAAAGTCAATAATCGATACCTAAAACTTGAATTGGACTACTTCTTACTGGCTATTACATCAACTTAGAAGCTTCATCTGTGTTCTACTATGGTGCTTTTAGTGTCTCCGCATACCGCAGCACGCGACAAAGCTTTCCAGACGATAAGTACAATCGATTCAGAGAGAAGAGCGACCAATGTGACGATCTGGCTTTAAGTCGATTCGATAACAAATGACGAATACGGACGGATTTCTCAGGTTTTTACTACATATGAACACTTTTCACATTCTCCCGTGCAACTCGGCTGCCAGTCCTCCTTTCATGCAGATTCTTAAGGTCCTAGCTCATGTCCAAGGCGCCAAAGCCAGCTAAAAAGTCCATATTCGATACTTATAACTTGAATTGTACTACTTCTTACAGGCTATTACATTTAATTAGATGCTTCATCTGTGTTTCACTATGGTGGTTTTAGTGTCTCCGCTTACCGCAGCACACGTCATAGTATTGCAGACGATAAGTATAACCATTTCAGAGAGAAGAGCGACCAATGTGACGATCTGGCTTTAAGTCGATTCGATAACAAATGACGAATACGGACGGATTTCTCAGGTTTTTACTACATATGAACACTTTTCACATTCTCCCGTGCAACTCGGCTGCCAGTAATCCTTACATGCAGATTCTTAAGGTCCTAGCTCATGTCCAAGGCGCCAAAGCCAGCTAAAAAGTCCATAATCGATACCTAAAACTTGAATTGTACTACTTCTTACAGGCTATGACATTTAATTAGATGCTTCATCTGTGTTTTACTATGGTGGTTTTAGTGTCGCCACATACCGCAGCACACGTCTTAGCTTTGCAGACGATAAGTACAACCGTTTCAGAGAGAAGAGCGGCCAATGTGACGATCTGGCTTTAAGTCGATTCGGTAACAAATGTCGAAAACGGACGGATTTCTAGGATTTTACTACATATGAACACATTCCACAATCTCCCATGCAACTCGGCTGCTAGTCCTCCTTTCATGCAGAATCTTAAGGTCCTAGCTCATGTCCAAGGCACCAAAGCCAGTTAAAAAGTCAATAATCGAAACCTAAAACTTGCATTGTACTATATCTTACTGGCTATTACATCAACTTAGAAGCTTCATCTGTTTTCTACTATGGTGCTTTTAGTGTCTCCGCATACCGGAGCACGAGACATAGCTTTGCAGACGATAATTAGGACCGTTTCAGAGAGAAGAGCGGCCAATGTGAAGATCTGGCTTTAAGTCGAGTCGATAACAAATGACGGAAACGGACGGATTTCTCAGGTTTTTACTACATATGAACACTTTTCACATTCTCCCGTGCAACTCGGCAGCTAGTCCTCCTTTCATGCAGAATCTTAAGGTCCTAGCTCATGTCCAAGGAACCAAAGCCAGCTAAAAAGTCAATAATCGATACCTAAAACTTGAATTGGACTACTTCTTACTGGCTATTACATCAACTTAGAAGCTTCATCTGTGTTCTATTATGGTGCTTTTAGTGTCTCCACATACCGCAGCACGCTACATAGCTTTGCAGACGATAAGTACAACCGTTTCAGAGAGAAGAGCGGCCAGTGTAACGATCTGGCTTTAAGTCGATTCGGTAACAAATGACGAAAACGGACGGATTTCTAGGTTTTTACTACATATGAACACATTCCACATTCTCCCAGGCAACTCGGCTGCTAGTCCTCCTTTCATGCAGAATCTTAAGGTCCTAGCTCATATCCAAGGCACAAAAGCAAGCTAAAAAGTCAATTATCGATACCTAAAACTTGAGTTGTAATACTTCTTACTGGCTATTACATCAACTTAGAAGCTTCATCTGTTTTCTACTATGGTGCTTTTAGTGTCTGCGCATACCGCAGCACGCGACATAGCTTTGCAGACGATAAGTACAACCGTTTTAGACATAAATGCGGCCAATATGACGATCTGGCTTTAAGTCGATTCGATAACAAATGACGAAAACGGAAGGATTTCTAGTTTTTTACTACATATGAACACATTCCACATTCTCCCGTGCAACTCGGCTGCTAGTCCTCTTTTCATGCAGAATCTTAAGGTCCTAGCTCATGTCCAAGGCACCAAAGCCAGCTAAAAAGTCAATAATCTATACCTAAAACTTAAATTGTACTACTTCTTACTGGCTATTACATCAACTTAGAAGCTTCAGCTGTGTTCTGCTATAGTGCTTTTAGAGTCTCCGCATACCGCACCACGCGACATAGATTTGCAGACGATAAGTACAACCGTTTCAGAGAGAAGAGCGGCCAATGTGACGATCAGGCTTTTAAGTCGATTCGATAACTATTGACGAAAACGGACGGATTACTCAGGTTTTTACTACATATGAACCCTTTTCAAATTCTCCCGTGCAACTCGGCTGCTAGTTCTCCTTTCATGCAGAATCTTAACGTCCTAGCTCATGTCCAAGGCACCAAAGCCAGCTAAAAAGTCAATAATCAGTAACTAAAACTTGAATTGTACTACTTATTACTGGCAATTACATCATCTTAGAAGCTTCATCTGTGTTCTACTATGGTCCTTTTAGTGTCTCCGCATACCGCAGCACGCGACATAGCTTTGCAGACGATAAGTACAACCGTTTCAGAGAGAAGTGCGGCCAATGTGACGATCTGGCTTTAAGTCGATTCGGTAACAAATGACGAAAACGGACGGATTTCTAGGTTTTTACTACATATGTACACATTCCACATTCTCCCATGCAACTCGGCTGCTAGTCCTCTTTTCATGCAGAATCTTAAGGTCCCAGCTCATGTCCAAGTCACCAAAGCCAGCTAAAAAGTCAATAATCGAAACGTAAAACTTGAATTGTACGAGGGTCAGTCAAAAAGTAATGCCTCCTATTTTTTTTTCTACGTTTAATTGTCAGGAAATTTAAATGCAATTGCATAGGTTGAAAACCACAACATTGAGGATCATTTTGTCATTTTTCAATGTAATCTCCGCCCATCTCTACAGTTTTGGTCCATCTTTGAACAAGGGCATGTATCCCAGCACGGTAAAAATCACAGCTCTGCTTCCTAAGCCATTGACGCACGGATGTTTTGACGGCCTCCTCATCTTCAAAATGAATCCCACGATGAGCTTCTTTTAGTGGCCCGAACAGATGGAAGTCTGTTGCCGCCAGGTCAGGGCTGTATGGGGGATGAGGCAAAACTTCCCATCCAATTTTGACAATCTCGTCAGAGGTGTGACGACTGTTGTGTGGTCTTGCATTGTCATGCAAAAGAAGAACATCTGCCATTGATTTTGTTGGGCGAACTCGCTGAAGACGTGCTTTAAGTTTTTTGAGGGTTGTGACGTATTGAACAGAATTTATTGTGCATCCCTGCTCCAAAAAATCAACCAGAATCACACCCTCTGTATCCCAGAAAACTGTTGCCATATGGCCGATCGCACAGTTTTGAATTTTTTCTTCCTCGGCGAGCTTGTGTGACGCCACTCCATTGACTGCCTCTTTGATTCGGGTTCAAAAACATGCACCCATGTTTCGTCCCCGGTCACAATTTTTTTCAGAAACTCATCTCCCTCCAAACGGAAGCGCTGCAAGTGTTGGGAGGCTATTGTGATCGGTTAACATTCTTGGAACCCACCGTGCACAAACTTTTGAGTACCCCAATTGTTTAATAATCGTGATCACACTGCCTTTACTAAGAGAAATAATGCGACACACTTCATCTGCAGTCACCCGACGGTCACCACGAATGATGTCATCAACTTGCTGAATGTTGCGTGGAGTCACTGCACTCACCGGCCTGCCGCTCCGCTTTTCGTCAGTCAACGGTGTTTGCCCTTCAGCTTCCTTACAACGAACCCATCGTCTAACAGTGCTGACATCCACTGTCACAACACCATACACCTTCTTCAGTCTTTCATGAATGCGTATGGGCGTTTCACCTTCTGCATTCAAGAATTCAATCACACAACGCTGTCTCAAACGAACATCGATGTCGGCCATCTTACAAACTTCTGTTGTGCTGCCACCTGTTGACACAGAAAGTTACTACTGCAGTGGATTGCAGAAGAAGGTTTGAGGAATGGCGCCAAATTCAAATTTTTCACTTAACTTAATTTTTTTAAGTAGGAAAAAATGGGAGGCATTACTTTTTGACCGACCCTCGTACTATATCTTACTCGCTATTACATCAACTTAGAAGCTTCATCTGTTTTCTACTATGGTGCTTTTAGTGTCTCCGCATACCGGAGCACGAGACATAGCTTTGCAGACGATAATTAGGACCGTTTCAGAGAGAAGAGCGGCCAATGTGAAGATCTGGCTTTAAGTCGAGTCGATAACAAATGACGAAAACGGACTGATTTCTCAGGTTTTTACTACATATGAACACTTTTCACATTCTCCCGTGCAACTCGGCAGCTAGTCCTCCTTTCATGCAGAATCTTAAGGTCGTAGCTCATGTCCAAGGAACCAAAGCCAGCTAAAAAGTCAATAATCGATACCTAAAACTTGAATTGGTCTACTTCTTACTGGCTATTACATCAACTTAGAACCTTCATCTGTGTTCTACCTTGGTGCTTTTAGTGTCTCCGCATACCGCAGCACGCGACATAGCTTTGCAGACGATAAGTACAATCGTTTCAGAGAGAGGAGCGACCAATGTAACGATCTGGCTTTAAGTCGATTCGATAACAAATGACGAAAACGGACGGATTTCTAGGTTTTTACTACATATGAACACTTTTCACATTGTCCCGTGCAACTCTGCTGCTAGTCCTCCTTTCATGCAGAATCTTAAGGTCCTAGCTCATGTCCAAGACACCAAAGCCAGCTAAAAAGTCAATAATCGATACCTAAAACTTGAATTGGACTACTTCTTACTAGCTATTACATCAACTTAGAACCTTCATCTGTGTTCTACTATGGTGCTTTTAGTGCTCCGGATACCGCAGCACGCGACAGAGCTTTGCAGTCGATAAGTACAATCGTTTCAGAGAGAAGAGCGACCAATGTGACGATCTGGCTTTAAGTCGATTCGGTAACAAATGGCGAAAACGGACGGATTTCTAGGTTTTTACTACATATGAACACATTCCACATACTCCTGTGCAACTCGGCTGCTAGTCCTCCTTTCATGCAGAATCTTAAGGTCCTAGCTCATGTCCAAGGCACCAAAGATAGCTATAAAGTCAAAGATCGATACCTAAAACTTGAATTGTACTACTTCTCACTTGCTATTACATCAACTTAGAAGCTTCATCTGTGTTCTACTGTGGTGGTTTCCGTGTCTCCGCCTACCGCAGCATACGACATAGCTTTGCAGACGATAAGTACAACCGATTCAGAGAAAAGAGCGGACAATGTGACGATCTGGCTTTAAGTCGATTCGATAACAAATGACGAAAACGGACGGATTTCTAGGTTTTTACTACATATGAACACATTCTACATTCTTCCGTGCAACTCGGCTGCTAGTCCTCCTTTCATGCAGAATCTTAAGGTCCTAGCTCATGTCCAAGGCACCAAAGCCAGCTAAGAAGTCAATAATCGATACCTAAAACTTGAATTGTACTATATCTTACTGGCTATTACATCAACTTAGAAGCTTCATCTGTTTTCTACTATGGTGCTTTTAGTGTCTCCGCATACCGGAGCACGAGACATAGCTTTGCAGACGATAATTAGGACCGTTTCAGAGAGAAGAGCGGCCAATGTGAAGATCTGGCTTTAAGTCGAGTCGATAACAAATGACGAAAACGGACGGATTTCTCAGGTTTTTACTACATATGAACACTTTTCACATTCTCCCGTGCAAATTGGCAGCTAGTCCTCCTATCATGCAGAATCTTAAGTTCCTAGCTCATGTCCACGGAACCAAAGCCAGCTAAAAAGTCAATAATCGATACCTAAAACTTGAATTGTACTATTTCTTACTGGCTATTACATCAACTTAGAAGCTTCATCTGTGTTCTACTATGGTGCTTTTAGTGTCTCCGCATACCGCAGCACGCGACATAGCTTTGCAGACGATACGTACAATCGTTTCAGAGAGAAGAGCGACCAATGTGACGATCTGGCTTTAAGTCGATTCGATAACAAATGACAAAAACGGACGGATTTCTAGGTTTTTAATTCAACTGAACACTTTTCACATTCTCCCCTGCAACTCGGCTGCTAGTCCTCCTTTCATGCAGAATCATAAGGTCCTAGCTCTTGTCCAAGGCACCAAAGCCAGCTAAAAAGTCAATAATCGATAAATAAAACTTGAATTGGACTACTTCTTACTGGCTATTACATCAACTTAGAAGCTTCATCTGTGTTCTACTATGGATCTTTTAGTGTCTCCGCATACCGCAGCACGCGACGTAGCTTTGCAGACGATAAGTACAACCGTTTCAGAGAGAAGAGCGGCCAAAGTGATAATCTGGCTTTAAGTTGAGTCGATAACAAATGACGAAAACGGACGAATTTCTCAGGTTTTTACTACATATGAACACTTTTCACATTCTCCCGTGCAAATCAGCTGCTAGTCCTCCTTTCATGCAGAATCTTAAGGTCCTAGCTCATGTCCAAGGCACCAAAGATAGCTATAAAGTCAATAATCGATACCCAAAACTTGAATTGTACTACTTCTTACTGTCTATTACATCAACTTAGAAGCTTCATCTGTGTTCTACTATGGATCTTTTAGTGTCTCCGTATACCGCAGCACGCGACGTAGCTTTGCAGACGATAAGTACAACCGTTTCAGAGAGAAGAGCGGCCAATGTGACGATCTGGCTTTAAGTCGATTCGATAACAAATGACGAAAACGGACGGATTTCTAGGTTTTTACTACATATGAACACATTCCACATTCTTCCGTGCAACTCGGCTGCTAGTCCTCCTTTCATGCTGAATCTTAAGGTCCTAGCCCATGTCCAAGGCACCAATGCCAGCTAGAAAGTCAATAATCGATACCTAAAACTTGAATTGTACTATATCTTACTGGCTATTACATCAACTTAGAAGCTTCATCTGTTTTCTACTATGGTGCTTTTAGTGTCTCCGCATACCGGAGCACGAGACATAGCTTTGCAGACGATAATTAGGACCGTTTCAGAGAGAAGAGCGGCCAATGTGAAGATCTGGCTTTAAGTCGAGTCGATAACAAATGACGAAAACGGACGGATTTCTCAGGTTTTTACTACATATGAACACTTTTCACATTCTCCCGTGCAACTCGGCAGCTAGTCCTCCTTTCATGCAGAATCTTAAGTTCCTAGCTCATGTCCACGGAACCAAAGCCAGCTAAAAAGTCAATAATCGATACCTAAAACTTGAAATGGTCTACTTCTTACTGGCTATTACATCAACTTAGAACCTTCATCTGTGTTCTACTATGGTGCTTTTAGTGTCTCCGCATACCGCAGCACGCGACATAGCTTTGCAGACGATAAGTACAACCGTTTCAGAGAGAAGAGCGACCAATGTGACGATCTGGCTTTAAGTCGATTCGATAACAAATGGAAAAACGGACGGATTTCTAGGTTTTTACTACGAATGAACACTTTTCACATTCTCCCGTGCAACTCGGCTGCTAGTCCTCCTTTCATGCAGAATCTTAAGGTCCTAGCTCATGTCCAAGGCACCAAAGCCAGCTAAAAAGTCAATAATCGTTAAATAAAACTTGAATTGAACTACTTCTTACTGGCTATTACATCAACTTAGAACCTTCATCTGTGTTCTACTATGGTGCTTTTAGTGTCTCCACATACCGCAGCACGCGACATAGCTTTGCAGACGATAAGTACAACCGTTTTAGACTTAAATGCGGCCAATATGACGATCTTGCTTTAAGTGCATTCGATAACAAATGACGAAAACGGACGGATTTCTCAGGTTTTTACTACATATGAACACTTTTCACATTCTCCCGTGCAACTCTGCAGCTAGGCCTCCTTTCATGCAGAAACTTAAGGTCTTAGCTCATGTCCAAGGAACCAAAGCCAGCCAAAAAGTCAATAATCGATACATAAAACTTGAATTGTACTACTTCTTACTGGCTATTACATCAACTTAGAACCTTCATCTGTGTTCTACTATGGTGCTTTTAGTGTCTCCGCATACCGCAGCACGCGACATAGCTTTGCAGACGATAAGTACAACCGTTTCAGAGAGAAGAGCGGCCAGTGTGACATTCTGGCTTTAAGTCGATTCGATAACAAATGACGAAAACGGACGGATTTCTCAGGTTTTTACTACATATGAACACTTCTCACTTTCTCCCGTGCAACTCGGCTGCTAGTCCTCCTTTCATGCAGAATCTTAAGGTCCTAGCTCATGTCCAAGGCACCGAAGATAGCTAATAAGTCAATAATCGATACCTAAAACTAGAATTGTACTATATCTTACTGGGTATTACATCAACTTAGAAGCTTCATCTGTGTTCTACTATGGTGCTTTTAGTGTCTCCGCATACCGCAGCACACGTCATATCTTTGCAGACGATAAGTACAACCATTTCAAAGAGAAGAGCGGCCAATGTGACGATCTGGCCTTATGTCGATTCGATAAAAAAATGACGATAACGAAAGGATTTTTCGGGTTTTTACTGCATATGAACACTTTTCACATTCTCCCATGCAACTCAGCTGCTAGTCCTCCTTTCATGCAGAATCTTAAGGTCCTAGCTCAAGTCCAAGGCACCAAAGCCACCTAAAAAGTCAATAATCGATACCTAAAACTTGAATTGTACTACTTCTTACTGGCTATTACATCAACTCAGAAGCTTCATCTGTGTTCTACTATGGTACTTTTAGTGTCTCCGCATACCGCAGCACGCGACATAGCTTTGCAGACGATAAGTACAACCGTTTCAGAGAGAAGAGCGGCCAATGTGATGATCTGGCTTTAAGTCGAGTCGATAACAAATGACGAAAACGGACGGATTTCTCAGGTTTTTACTACTTATGAACACTTTTCATATACTCCCGTGCAACTCGGCTGCTAGTCCTCCTTTCGTGCAGAATCTTAAGGTGCTAGCTCATGTCCAAGGCACCAAAGCCCGCTAAAAAGTCAATAATCGATACCTAAAACTTGGATTGGACTACTTCTTACTGGCTATTACATCAACTTAGAACCTTCATCTGTGTTCTACTGTGGTGCTTTTTTGTGTCCCCGCATACCGCAGCACGCGACATAGATTAGTAGACGATAAGTACAATCGTTTCAGAGAGTAGAGCGGCCAATGTGAAGATCTGGCTTTAAGTCGAGTCGATAACAAATGACGAAAACGGACGTATTTCTCAGGTTTTTACTACATATGAACACTTTTCACATTCTCCCGTGCTAATCAGCTGCTAGTCCTCTTTTCATGCAGAAACTTAAGGTCCTAGCTCATGTCCAAGGCACCAAAGGTAGCTATAAAGTCAATAATCGATACCTAAAACTTGAATTGTACTACTTCTTACTGTCTATTACATCAACTTAGAAGCTTCATCTGTGTTCTACTATGATGCTTTTAGTGTCCCCGCATACCGCAGCACGCGACATAGCTTTGCAGTCGATAAGTACAACCGTTTTAGACATAAATGCGGCCAATATGACGATCTAGCTTTAGGTGGACTCGATAACAAATGACGAAAACGGACGGATTTCTAGGTTTTTACTACATAGGAACACATTCCACATTCTTCCGTGCAACTCGGCTGCTAGTCCTCCTTTCATGCAGAATCTTAAGGTCCTAGCTCATGTCCAAGGCACCAAAGCCAGCTAAAAAGTCAATAATCGATACCTAAAACTTGAATTGTACAATATCTTACTGGCTATTACATCAACTTTGAAGCTTCATCTGTTTTCTACTATGGTGCTTTTAGTGTCTCCGCATACCGCAGCACGCGACATAGCTTTGCAGTCGATAAGTACAATTGTTTCAGAGCGAAGAGCGACCAATGTGACGATCTGGCTTTAAGCCGATTCGGTAACAAATGACGAATACGGACGTATCTCTCAGGTTTTTACTACACATGAACACTTTTCACATTCTCCCGTGCAACACGGCTGCTAGTCCTACTTTCATGCAGATTCTTAAGGTCCTAGCTCATGTCCAAGTCACCAAAGCCAGCTAAGAAGTCCATAATCGATACCTAAAACTTTAATTGTACTACTTCTTACTGGCTATTACATTAAATTACATGCTTCATCTGTCTTTTACTATGGTGTTTTTAGTGTCTCCGCATACCTCAGCACGCGACATAGCTTTGCAGACGATAAGTCCAACCGTTTTAGACATAAATGCGGCCAATATGACGATCTGGCTTTAAGTGGATTCGATAACAAATGACGAAAACGGACGGATTTCTAGGTTTTTACTACATATGAACACTTTTCACATTCTCCCGTACAACTCGGCTGATTGTCCTCCTTTCATGCAGAATCTTAAGGTCCTAGCTCATGTCCAAGGCACCAAAGCCAGCTAAAAAGTCAATAATCGATACCTAAAACTTGAATTGTGCTACTTCTTACTGGCTATTACATCAACTTAGAAGCTTCATCTGTGTTCTACTATGGATCTTTTAGTGTCTCCGCATACCGCAGCACGCGACATAGCTTTGAAGACGATAAGTACAACTGTTTCAGAGAGAAGAGCGGCCAATGTGACGATCTGGCTTTAAGTCGATTCGATAACAAATGACGAAAACGGACGGATTTCTCAGGTTTTTACTACATATGAACACTTTTCACATTCTCCCGTGCAACTCGGCAGCTAGTCCTCCTTTCATGCAGAATCTTAAGTTCCTAGCTCATGTCCAAAGAACCAAAGCCAGCTAAAAAGTCAATAATCTATACCTAAAACTTGAATTGGTCTACTTCTTACTGGCTATTACATCAACTTAGAACCTTCATCTGTGTTCTACTATGGTGCTTTTAGTGTCTCCGCATACCGCAGCACGCGACATAGCTTTGCAGACGATAAGTACAATCGTTTCAGAGAGAAGAGCGACAAATGTGACGATCTGGCTTTAAGTCGATTCGATAACAAATGACGAAAACGGTCGGATTTCTAGGTTTTTACTACATATGAACACTTTTCACATTCTCCCGTGCAACTCGGCTGCTAGTCCTCCTTTCATGCAGAATCTTAAGGTCCTAGCTCATGGCCAAGGCACCAAAGCCAGCTAAAAAGTCCATAATCGATACCTAAAACTTGAATTGTACTACTTCTTACTGGCTATTACATTAAATTAGATGCTTCATCTGTGTTTTACTATGGTGGTTTTAGTGTCTCCGCATACCGCAGCACACGTCATAGCTTTGAAGACGATAAGTACAACCATTTCAGAGAGAAGAGCGGCCAATGTGACGATCTGGCTTTATGTCGATTCGATAAAAAAATGACGATAACGAACGGATTTTTCGGGTTTTTACTGCATATGAACACTTTTCACATTCTCCCGTGCAACTCAGCTGCTAGTCCTCCTTTCATGCAGAATCTTAAGGTCCTAGCTCATGTCCAAGGCACCAAAGCCCGCTAAAAAGTCAATTATCGATACCTAAAACTTGAATTGGACTACTTCTTACTGGCTATTACATCAACTTAGAACCTTCATCTGTGTTCTACTATGGAGCTTTTAGTGTCTCCGCATACCGCAGCACGCGACATAGCTTTGCAGACGATAAGTACAACCGTTTCAGAGAGAAGAGCGGCCAATATGACGATCTGGCTTTAAGTCGATTCTGTAACAAATGACGAAAACGGACGTATTTCTAGGTTTTTACAACATATGAACACATTCCACATTCTCCCGTGCAACTCGGCTGCTAGTCCTCCTTTCATGCAGAATCTTAAGGTCCTAGCTCATGTCCAAGGCTCCAGAGCCAGCTATAAAGTCAATAATCGATACTTGAAACTTGAATTGTACTATATATTACTGGCTATTACATCAACTTAGAAGCTTCATCTGTTTTCTACTATGGTGCTTTTAGTGTCTCAGCATTCCGGAGCACGAGACATAGCTTTGCAGACGATAATTACGACGATTTCAGAGAGAAGAGCGGCCAATGTGATGATCTGGCTTTAAGTCGAGTCGATAACAAATGACGAAAACGGACGGATTTCTCAAGTTTTTACTACATATGAACACTTTTCACATTCTCCCGTGCAACTCGGCTGCTAGTCCTCCTTTCATGCAGAATCTTAAGGTCCTAGCTCATGTCCAAGGCACCAAAGCCCGCTAAAAAGTCAATTATCGATACCTAAAACTTGAATTGGTCTACTTCTTACTGGCTATTACATTAACTTAGGACCTTCATCTGTGTTCTGCTATGGTGCTTTTAGTGTCTCCGCAGACCGCAGCACGCGACGTAGCTTTGCAGACGATAAGTACAACTGTTTCAGAGAGAAGAGCGGCCAATGTGACGATCTGGCTTTAAGTCGATTCGATAACAAATGACGAAAACGGACGGATTTCTAGGTTTTTACTACATATGAACACATTCCAAATTCTTCCGTGCAACTCGGCTGCTAGTCCTCCTTTCATGCAGAATCTTAAGGTCCTAGCTCATGTCCAAGGCACCAAAGCCAGCTAAAAAGTCAATAATCGATACCTTAAACTTGAATTGTACTATATTTTACTGGCTATTACATCAACTTAGAAGCTTCATCTGTTTTCTACTATGTGCTTTTAGTGTCTCCGCATACCGGAGCACGAGACATAGCTTTGCAGACGGTAATTAGGACCGTTTCAGAGAGAAGAGCGGCCAGTGTGACATTCTGGCTTTAAGTCAATTCGATAACAAATGACGAAAACAGACGGATTTCTCAGGTTTTTACTACATATGAACACTTTTCACATTCTCCCGTGCAACGCGGCTGCTAGTCCTCCTTTCATGCAGAATCTTAAGGTCCTAGCTCATGTCCAAGGAACCAAAGCCAGCTAAAAAGTCAATAATCGATACCTAAACTAGAATTGTACTATATCTTACTGGCTATTACATCAACTTAGAAGCTTCATCTGTGTTTTACTATCGTGGTTTTAGTGTCTCCGCATACCGCAGCACACGTCATAGCTTTGCAGACGATAAGTACAACCGTTTCAGAGAGAAGAGCGGCCAATGTGAAGATCTGGCTTTAAGTCGAGTCGATAACAAATGACGAAAACGGACGGATTTCTCAGGTTTTTACTACATATGAACACTTTTCACATTCTCCCGTGCTAATCAGCTGCTAGTCCTCTTTTCATGCAGAAACTTAAGGTCCTAGCTCATGTCCAAGGCACCAAAGGTAGATATAAAGTCAATAATCGATACCTAAAACTTGAATTGTACTATATCTTACTCGCTATTACGTCAACTTAGAAGCTTCATCTGTGTTTTACTATGGTGGTTTTAGTGTCTCCGCATACCGCAGCACGCGACGTAGCTTTGCAGACGATAAGTACAACTGTTTCAGAGAGAAGAGCGGCCAATGTGTCGATCTGGCTTTAAGTCGATTCTATAACAAATGACGAAAACGGACGGATTTCTAGGTTTTTACTACATATGAACACATTCCACATTCTTCCGTGCAAGTCGGCAGCTAGTCCTCCTTTCATGCAGAATATTAAGGTCCTAGCTCATGTCCAAGGCACCAAAGCCAGCTAAAAAGTCAATAATCGATACCTAAAAGTTGAATTGTACTATATCTTACTGGCTATTACATCAACTTAGAAGCTTCATCTGTTTTCTACTATGGTGCTTTTAGTGTCTCCGCATACCGGAGCACTTGACATAGCTTTGCAGACGATAATTAGGACCGTTTCAGAGAGAAGAGCGGCCAATGTGGAGATCTGGCTTTAAGTCGAGTCGATAACAAATGACGAAAACGGACGGATTTATCAGGTTTTTACTACATATGAACACTTTTCACATTCTCCCGTGCAACTCGGCTGCTAGTCCTCCTTTCATGCAGAATCTTAAGGTCCTAGCTCATGGCCAAGGCACCAAAGCCAGCTAAAAAGTCCATAATCGATACCTAAAACTTGAATTGTACTACTTCTTACTGGCTATTACATTAAATTAGATGCTTCATCTGTGTTTTACTATGGTGGTTTTAGTGTCTCCGCATACCGCAGCACACGTCATAGCTTTGAAGACGATAAGTACAACCATTTCAGAGAGAAGAGCGGCCAATGTGACGATCTGGCTTTATGTCGATTCGATAAAAAAATGACGATAACGGACGGATTTTTCGGGTTTTTTCTGCGTATGAACACTTTTCACATTCTCCCGTGCAACTCAGCTGCTAGTCCTCCTTTCATGCAGAATCTTAAGGTCCTAGCTCATGTCCAAGGCACCAAAGCCCGCTAAAAAGTCAATTATCGATACCTAAAACTTGAATTGGACTACTTCTTACTGGCTATTACATCAACTTAGAACCTTCATCTGTGTTCTACTATGGTGCTTTTAGTGTCTCCGCATACCGCAGCACGCGACATAGCTTTGCAGACGATAAGTACAACCGTTTCAGAGAGAAGAGCGGCCAATGTGACGATCTGGCTTTAAGTCGATTCTGTAACAAATGACGAAAACGGACGGATTTCTAGGTTTTTACTACATATGAACACATTCCACATTCTCCCGTGCAACTCGGCTGCTAGTCCTCCTTTCATGCAGAATCTTAAGGTCCTAGCTCATGTCCAAGGCTCCAGAGCCAGCTATAAAGTCAATAATCGATACCTGAAACTTGAATTGTACTATATATTACTGGCTATTACATCAACTTAGAAGCTTCATCTGTTTTCTACTATGGTGCTTTTAGTGTCTCCGCATTCCGGAGCACGAGACATAGCTTTGCAGACGATAAGTACAACCGTTCCAGAGAGAAGAGCGGCCAAGTGACGATCTGGCTTTAAGTCGATTCGATAACAAATGACGAAAACGGACGGATTTCTCAGGTTTTTACTCCATGTGAACACTTTTCACACTCTCTCGTGCAACTCGGCTGCTAGTCCTCCTTTCATGCAAAATCTTAAGGTCCTAGCTCATGTCCAAGGCACCAAAGCCAGCTAAAAATTCAATAATCGATACCTAAAACTTGAATTCTACTACTTCTTACTGGCAATTACATCATCTTAGAGGCTTCATCTGTGTTCTACTATGGTCCTTTTAGTGTCTCCGCATACCGCAGCACGCGACATAGCTTTGCAGACGATAAGTACAACCGTTTCAGAGAGAAGAACGGCCAATGTGACGATCTATCTTTAAGTCGATTCGATAACAAATGACGAAAACGGACGGATATCTCAGGTTTTTACTACATATGAACACTTTTCACATTGTCCCGTGCAACTCTGCTGCTAGTCCTCCTTTCATGCAGAATCTTAAGGTCGTAGCTCATGTCCAAGGCACCAAAGCCAGCTAAAAAGTCAATAATCAGTACCAAAACAAAGAATTGTACTACTTCTTACTTGCATTTACATCAACTTAGAAGCTTCATCTGTGTTCTACTATGGTGCTTTTTGTGTCTCCGCATACCGCAGCACGCGACATAGCTTTGCAGACGATAAGTACAACCGTTTCAGAGAGAAGAGCGGCCAATGTGACGATCTGGCTTTAAGTCGATTCGATAACAAATGACGAAAACGGACGGATTTCTCAGGTTTTTACTACATATGAACACTTTTCACATTCTGCCGTGGAACTCGGCTGCTAGTCCTCCTTTCATGCAGAATCTTAAGGTCCTAGCTCATGTCCAAGGCACCAAAGCCAGCTAAAAAGTCAATAATGGATACCTAAAACTTGATTTGGACTACTTCTTACTGGCTATTACATCAACTTAGAACCTTCATCTGTGTTCTACTATGGTACTTTTAGTGTCTCCGCATACCGCAGCATGCGACATAGCTTTGCAGACGATAAGTACAATCGTTTCAGAGAAAAGAGCGACCAATGTGACGATCTGGTTTTAAGTCGATTCGATAACAAATGACGAAAACAGACTAATTTCTCAGGTTTTTACTACATATGAACACTTTTCACTTTCTCCCGTGCAACTCGGCAACTAGTCCTCCTTTCATGCAGAATCTTAAGGTCCTAGCTCATGTCCAAGGCACCAAAGCCAGCTAAAAAATCAATAATCGATACCTAAAATTTGAATTCTACTACTTCTAACTGGCTATTACATCAACTTAGAAGCTTCATCTGTGTTCTACTATGGTGTTTTTAGTGTCTCCGCATACCGCAGCACGCAACATAGCTTCACAGACGATAAGTATAACCGTTTCAGAGAGAAGAATGGCCAATGTTACGATCTGGCTTTAAGTCGATTCGATAACAAATGACGAAAACGGGCGGATTTCTCAGGTTTTTACTACATAAGAACACTTTTTTCATTCTCCCGTGCAACTCGGCTGCTAGTCCTCCTTTCATGCAGATTCTTCAGGTCCTAGCTCATGTCCAAGTCACCAAAGCCAGCTAAAAAGTCAATAATCAATACCTAAAACTTGAATTGTACTACTTCTTACTGGCTATTACATCAACTTAGAAGCTTCATCTGTGTTCTACTGTGGTGGTTTTAGTGTCTCCGCATACCGCAGCATACGACATAGCTTTGCAAACGATAAGTACAAACGTTTCAGAGAGAAGAGCGGCCAATGTGACGATCGGGCTTTAAGTCGATTCGATAACAATTGACGAAAACGAACGGATTTCTCAGGTTTCTACTACATATGAACACATTTCACATTCTCCCGTGCAACGAGGCTGCTAGTCCTCCTTCTATGCAGAATCTTAAGGTCCTAGCTCATGTCCAAGGCACCAAAGCCAGCTAAACAGTCAATAATCGATACCTAAAACTTGAATTCTACTATTTCTTACTGGCTATTACATCAACTTAGAAGCTTCATCTGTGTTCTACTATGGTGCTTTTAGAGTCTCCGCGTACCGCAGCACGCGAAATAGCTTTGCAGACGATAAGTACAACCGTTTCAGAGAGAAGAGCGGCCAATGTAACCATCTGGCTTTAAGTCGATTCGATAACAAATGATGAAAACGGACGGATTTCTCAGGTTTTTACTACATATGAACACTTTTCACATTCTCCCGTGCAACTCGGCTGCTAGTCCTCCTTTCATGCAGAATCTTAAGGTCCTAGCTCATGTCCAAGGCACCAAAGCCAGCTAAAAAGTCAATAATCGATACCTAAAACTTGAATTGTACTACTTCTTACTGGCTATTACATCAACTTAGAAGCTTCATCTGTGTTCTACTATGGTGCTTTTAGTGTCTCCGCATACCGCAGCACGCGACATAGCTTTGAAGACGATAAGTACAACCGTTTCAGAGAGAAGAGCGGCCAATGTGACGATCTGGCTTTAAGTCGATTCGATAACAAATGACGAAAACGGACGGATTTCTCAGGTTTTTACTACATATGAACACTTTTCACATTCTCCCGTGCAACTCGGCTGCTAGTCCTCCTTTCATGCAGAACCTTATGGTCATAGCTCATGTCCAAGGCACCAAAGCCAGCTAAAAAGTCAATAATCGATACCTAAAACTTGAATTGTACTACTTCTTACTGGCTATTACATCGACTTAAAACTACATCTGTGTTCTACTATGGTGATTTTATTGTCTCCACATACCGCAGCACGCGACATAGCTTTGCAGACGATAAGTACAACCGTTTCAGAGAGAAGAGCGGCCAATGTGACGATCTATGTTTAAGTCGATTCGATAACAAATGACGAAAACGGACGGATATCTCAGGTTTTTACTACATATGAACACTTTTCACATTGTCCCGTGCAACTCTGCTGCTAGTCCTCCTTTCATGCAGAATCTTAAGGTCCTAGCTCATGTCCAAGGCACCAAAGCCAGCTAAAAAGTCAATAATCAGTACCAAAACAAAGAATTGTACTACTTCTTACTTGCTATTACATCAACTTAGAAGCTTCATCTGTGTTCTACTATGGTGCTTTTTGTGTCTCCGCATACCGCAGCACGCGACATAGCTTTGCAGACGATAAGTACAACCGTTTCAGAGAGAAGAGCGGCCAATGTGACGATCTGGCTTTAAGTCGATTCGATAACAAATGACGAAAACGGACGGATTTCTCAGGTTTTTACTACATATGAACACTTTCACATTCTCCCGTGCAACTCGGCTGCTAGTCCTCCTTTCATGCAGAATCTTAAGGTCCTAGCTCATGTCCAAGGCACCAAATCCAGCTAAAAAGTCAATAATCACTAATTAAAACTTGAGTTGTACTACTTCTTACTGGCTATTACATCAACTTAGAAGCTTCATCTGTGTTCTACTATGGTGCATTTAGTGCCTCCGCATACCGCAGCACGCGACATAGCTTTGCAGACGATAAGTACAACCGTACCAGAGAGAAGAGCGGCCAATGTGACGATCTGGCCTTAAGTCGATTCGATAACAAATGACGAAAACGGACGGATTTCTCAGGTTTTTACTACATATGAACACTTTTCACATTCTGCCGTGGAACTAGGCTGCTAGTCCTCCTTTCATGCAGAATCTTAAGGTCCTAGCTCATGTCCAAGGCACCAAAGCCAGCTAAAAAGTCAATAATGGATACCTAAAACTTGATTTGGACTACTTCTTACTGGCTATTACATCAACTTAGAACCTTCATCTGTGTTCTACTATGGTGCTTTTAGTGTCTCCGCATACCGCAGCATGCGACATAGCTTTGCAGACGATAAGTACAATCGTTTCAGAGAAAAGAGCGACCAATGTGACGATCTGGTTTTAAGTCGATTCGATAACAAATGACGAAAACAGACTAATTTCTCAGGTTTTTACTACATATGAACACTTTTCACTTTCTCCCGTGCAACTCGGCAACTAGTCCTCCTTTCATGCAGAATCTGAAGGTCCTAGCTCATGTCCAAGGCACCAAAGCCAGCTAAAAAGTCAATAATCGATAGCTAAAACTTGAATTGTACTACTTCTTACTGGCTATTACATCAACTTAGAAGCTTCATCTGTGTTCTACTATGGTGCTTTTAGTGTCTCCGCACACCGCAGCACGCGACATAGCTTTGCAGACGATAAGTACAACCGTTTCAGGGATAAGAGCGGCCAAGTGACGATCTGGCTTTAAGTCGATTCGATAACAAATGACGAAAACTGACGGATTTCTCAGGTTTTTACTACATATGAACACGTTTCACATTCTCGCGTGCAACTCGGCAGATAGTCCTCCTTTCATGGAGAATCTTAGGGTCCTTGATTATGTCCAAGGCACCAAAGCCAGCTAAACAGTCAATAATCGATACCTAAAACTTGAATTGTACTATTTCTTACTGGCTATTACATCAACTTAGAAGCTTCATCTGTGTTCTACTATGGTGCTTTTAGAGTCTCCGCGTACCGCAGCACGCGAAATAGCTTTGCAGACGATAAGTACAACCGTTTCAGAGAGAAGAGCGGCCAATGTAACGATCTGGCTTTAAGTCGATTCGATAACAAATGATGAAAACGGACGGATTTCTCAGGTTTTTACTACATATGAACACTTTTCACATTCTCCCGTGCAACTCGGCTGCTAGTCCTCCTTTCATGCAGAATCTTAAGGTCCTAGCTCATGTCCAAGGCACCAAAGCCAGCTAAAAAGTCAATAATCGATACCTAAAACTTGAATTGTACTACTTCTTACTGGCTATTACATCAACTTAGAAGCTTCATCTGTGTTCTACTATGGTGCTTTTAGTGTCTCCGCATACCGCAGCACGCGACATAGCTTTGAAGACGATAAGTACAACCGTTTCAGAGAGAAGGGCGGCCAATGTGACGATCTGGCTTTAAGTCGATTCGATAACAAATGACGAAAACGGACGGATTTCACAGGTTTTTACTACATATGAACACTTTTCACATTCTCCCGTGCAACTCGGCTGCTAGTCCTCCTTTCATGCAGAACCTTATGGTCATAGCTCATGTCCAAGGCACCAAAGACAGCTAAAAAGTCAATAATCGATACCTAAAACTTGAATTGTACTACTTCTTACTGGCTATTACATCGACTTAAAACTACATCTGTGTTCTACTATGGTGATTTTATTGTCTCCACATACCGCAGCACGCGACATAGCTTTGCAGACGATAAGTACAACCGTTTCAGAGAGAAGAGCTTCCAATGTGACGATCGGGCTTTAAGTCGATTCGATAACAAATGACGAAAACGGACGGATTTCTCAGGTTTCTACTACATATGAACACATTTCACATTCTCCCGTGCAACGCGGCTACTAGTCATCCTTTCATGCAGAATCTTAAGGTCCTAGCTCATGTCTATGGCACCAAAGCCAGCTAAAAAGTCAATAATCGATAACTAAAACTTGAATTGTACTACTTCTTACTGGCTATTACATCAACTTAGAAGCTTCATCTGTGTTCTACTATGGTAGTTTTAGTGCCTCCGCACACCGCAGCACGCGACATAGCTTTGCAGACGAAAAGTACTACCGTTTCAGAGAAAAGAGGGGCCAATGTGACGATCTGGCTTTAAGTCGATTCGATAACAAATGACGAAAACGGACGGATTTCTCAGGTTTTTACTACATATGAACACTTTTCACATTCTCCCGTGCAACTCGGCTGCTAGTCCTCCTTTTGATGCAGAATCTTAAGGTCCTAGCTCATGTCCAAGGCACCAAAGCCAGCTAAAAAATCAATAATCGATACCTAAAACTTGAATTGTACTACTTCTTACTGGCTATTACATCAACTTAGAAGCTTCATCTGTGTTCTACTATGGTGCTTTTAGTGTCTCCGCATACCGCAGCACGCGACATAGCTTTGAAGACTATACGTACTACCGTTTCAGAGAGAAGAGCGGCCAATGTGACGATCTGGCTTTAAGTCGATTCGATAACAAATGACGAAAACGGACGGATTTCTCAGGTTTTTACTACATATGAACACTTTTCACATTCTCCCGTGCAAGTCGGCTGCTAGTCCTCCTTTCATCTAGTATCTTAAGGTCCTAGCTCATGTCCAAGGCACGAAAGCCAGCTAAAAAGTCAATAATCGATACCTAAAACTTGTATTGTACTACTTCTTACTGGCTATTACATCAACTTAGAAGCTTCATCCGTGTTCTACTATGGTGCTTTTAGTGTCTCCGCATACCGCAGCACGCGACATAGCTTTGCAGACGATAAGTACAACCTTCCAGAGAGAAGAGCGGCCAATGTGACGATCTGGCTTTAAGTCGATACAATCACAAATGACGAAAACGGACGGATTTCTCAGGTTTTTACTACATATGAACACATTTCACATTCTCCCGTGCAACTCGGCTGCTAGTCCTCCTTTCATGCTGAATCTTAAGGTCATAGCTCATGTCCACCGCACCAAAGCCAGCTAAAAGGTCAATAATCGATACCTAAAACTTGAATTGTACTACTTCTTACTGGCTATTACATCGACTTAAAACTTCATCTGTGTTCCACTATGGTGATTTTATTGTCTCCACATACCGCAGCACGCGACATAGCTTTGCAGACGATAAGTACAACCGTTTCAGAGAAAAGAGGGACCAATGTGACGATCGGGCTTTAAGTCGATTCGATAACAAATGACGAAAACGTACGGATTTCTCAGGTTTCTACTACATATGAACACATTTCACATTCTCCCGTGCAACTCGGCTACTAGTCCTCCTTTCATGCAGAATCTTAAGGTCCTAGCTCATGTCCAAGGCACCAAAGCCAGCTAAAAAGTCAATAATCGATACCTAAAACTTGAATTGTACTACTTCTTACTGGCTATTACATCAACTTAGAAGCTTCATCTGTGTTCTACTATGGTGCTTTTAGAGTCTCCGCATACCGCAGCACGCGACATAGCTTTGCAGGCGATAAGTACAACCGTTTCAGAGAGAAGAGCGGCCAATGTGACGATCTGGCTTTAAGTCGATCCGATAACAAATGGCAAAAACGGACGGATTTCTCAGGTTTTTACTACATATGAACACTTTTCACATTCTTCCCTGCAACTCGGCTGCTAGTCCTCCTTTCATGCAGATTCTTAAGGTCCTAGCTCATGTCCAAGGCATCAAAGCCAGCTATAAAGTCAATAATCGATACCTAAAACTTGAATTGTACTGCTTCTTACTGGCTATTACATCAAATTAGAAGCTTCATCTGTGTTCTACTGTGGTGGTTTCAGTGTCTCCTCCTACCGCAGCATACGACATAGCTTTGCAGACGATAAGTACAACCGTTTCAGAGAGAAGAGCGGCCAATGTGACGATCTGGCCATAAGTCGATTCAATAACAGATGACGAAAACGGATGGATTTCTCAGGTTTTTGCTACTTATGAACACTTTTCACATTCTCCCGTGCAACTCGGCTGCTAGTCCTCCTTTCATGCAGAATCTTAAGGTCCTAGCTCATGTCCAAGGCACCAAAGCCAGCTAAAAAGTCAATAATCGATACCTAAAACTTGAATTGTACTACTTCTTACTGGCTATTTCATCAACTTAGAAGCTTCATCTGTGTTCTACTATGGTGCTTTTAGTGTCTCCGCATACCGCAGCACGCGACATAGCTTTGCAGACGATAAGTACAACCGTTTCAGAGAGAAGAGCGGCCAATGTGACGATCGGGCTTTAAGTCAATTCGATAACAAATGACGAAAACGGACGGATTTCTCAGGTTTCTACTACATATGAACACATTTCACATTCTCCCGTGCAACGCGGCTGCTAGTCCTCCTATCATGCAGAATCTTAAGGTCCTAGCTCATGTCCAAGGAACCAAAGCCAGCTAAAATTCAATAATCGATACCTAAAACTTCAGTTGTACTACTTCTTACTGGCTATTACATCAACTTAGAAGCTTCATCTGTTTTATACTATGGTGCTTTTAGTGTCTGCGCATACCGCAGCAATCGACATAGCTTTGCAGACGATAAGTACAACCGTTTCAGAGAGAAGAGCGGCCAATGTGACGATCTGGCTTTAAGTCAATTCGATAACAAATGACGAAAACGGACGGATTTCTCAGGTTTTTACTACATATGAACACTTTTCAGATTCTCCCGTGCAACTCGGCTGCTAGTCCTCCTTTCATGCAGAATCTTAAGGTCCTAGCTCATGCCCAAGGCACCAAAGCCAGCTAAAAAGTCAATAATCCATACCTAAAACTTGAATTGTACTACTTCATATTGTCTATTACATCATCTTAGAAGCTTCATCTGTGTTCTACTATGGTGATTTTAGTGTCTCCGCATACCGCAGCACGCGACATAGCTTTGAAGACGATAAGTACAACCGTTTCAGAGAGAAGAGCGGCCAATGTGACGATCGGGCTTTAAGTCGATTCGATAACAAATGACGAAAACGGACGGATTTCTCAGGTTTTTACTACATATGAACACATTTCACTTTCTCCCGTGCAACGCGGCTGCTAGTCCTACTTTCATGCAGAATCTTAATGTCCTAGCTCATGTCCAAGGCACCAAAGCCAGCTAAAAAGTAAATAATCAGTACCTAAATCTTGAATTGTACTACTTCTTACTGGCTATTACATCAACTTAGAAGCTTCATCTGTGTTCTACTATGGTGCTTTTAGAGTCTCCGCATACCGCAGCACGCGACATAGCTTTGCAGACGATAAGTACAACCGTTTCAGAGAGAAGAGCGGCCATGTGACGATCTGGCTTTAAGTCGATTCGATAACAAATGACGAAAACGGACGGATTTCTCAGGTTTTTACTACATATGAACACTTTTCACATTCTTCCCTGCAACTCGGCTGCTAGTCCTCCTTTCATGCAGATTCTTAAGGTCCTAGCTCATGTCCAAGGCATGAAAGCCAGCTAAAAAGTCAATAATCGATACCTAAAACTTGAATTGTACTATTTCTTACTGGCTATTACATCAACTTAGAAGCTTCATCTGTGTTCTACTGTGGTGGTTTCAGTGTCTCCGCCTACCGCGGCATACGACATAGCTTTGCAGACGATAAGTACAACCGTTTCAGAGAGAAGAGCGGCCAATGTGACGATCTGGCTTTAAGGCGATTCGATAACAAATGACGAAAACGGACGGATTTCTCAGGTTTAGACTACATATGAACACTTTTCATATTGTCCCGTGCAACTCGGCTGCTAGTCCTCCTTTCATGCAGAATCTTAAGGTCCTAGCTCATGTCCACGGCACCAAATCCATCTAAGAAGTCAATAATCGATACCTAAAACTTGAATTGTACTACTTCTTACTGGCTATTACATCGACTTAGAAGCTTCATCTGTGTTCTACTATGGTGATTTTATTGTCTCCGCATACCGCAGCACGCGACTTAGCTTTGCAGACGATAAGTACAACCGTTTCAGAGAGAAGAGCGGCCAATGTGACGATCGGGCTTTAAGTCGATTCGATAACAAATGACGAAAACGGACGGATTTCGCAGGTTTCTACTACATATGAACACATTTCACTCTCTCCCGTGCAACGCGGCTGCTAGTCCTCCTTTCATGCAGAATCTTAAGGTCCTAGCTCATGTCCAAGGCACCAAAGCCAGCTAAAAAGTCAATAATCGATACCTAAAACTTGAATTGTACTACTTCTTACTGGCTATTACATCAACTTAGAAGCTTCATCTGTGTTCTACTGTGGTGCTTTTAGTGTCTCCGCATACCGCAGCACGCGACATAGCTTTGCAGACGATAAGTACAACCGTTTCAGAGAGAAGAGCGGCCAATGTGACGATCGGGCTTTAAGTCGATTCGATAACAAATGACGAAAACGGACGGATTTCTCAGGTTTCTACTACATATGAACACATTTCACATTCTCCCGTGCAACGCGGCTGCTATTCCTCCTATCATGCAGAATCTTAAGGTCCTAGCTCATGTCCAAGGCACCAAAGCCAGCTAAAAAGTCAATAATCGATACCTAAAACTTGAATTGTACTACTTCTTACTGGCTATTACATCGACTTAGAAGCTTCATCTGTGTTCTACTATGGTGATTTTATTGTCTCCGCATACCGCAGCACGCGACATAGCTTTGCAGACGATAAGTACAACCGTTTCAGAGAGAAGAGCGGCCAATGTGACGATCTGGCTTTAAGTCGATTCGATAACAAATGACGAAAACGGACGGATTTCTCAGGTTTTTACTACATATGAACACTTTTCATATTGTCCCGTGCAACTCGGCTGCTAGGCCTCCTTTCATGCAGAATCTTAAGGTCCTAGCTCATGTCCAAGGCACCAAATCCATCTAAGAAGTCAATAATCGATACCTAAAACTTGAGTTGTACTACTTCTTACTGGCTATTACATCAACTTAGAAGCTTCATCTGTTTTATACTATGGTGCTTTTAGTGTCTGCGCATACCGCAGCACGCGACATAGCTTTGCAGACGATAAGTACAACCGTTTCAGAGAGAAGAGCGGCCAATGTGACGATCTGGCTTTAAGTCGATTCGATAACAAATGACGAAAACGGACGGATTTCTCAGGTTTTTACTACATATGAACACTTTTCACATTCTCCCGTGCAACTCGGCTGCTAGTCCTCCTTTCATGCAGAATCTTAAGGTCCTAGCTCATGCCCAAGGCACCAAAGCCAGCTAAAAAGTAAATAATCAGTACCTAATACTTGAATTGTACTACTTCTTACTGGCTATTACATCAACTTAGAAGTTTCATCTGTGTTCTACTATGGTGCTTTTAGTGTCTCCGCATACCGCAGCACGCGACACAGCTTTGCAGACGATAAGTAGAACCGTTTCAGAGAGAAGAGCGGCCAATGTGACGATCTGCCTTTAAGTCGATTCGATAACAATTGACGAAAACGGACGGATTTCTCAGGTTTTTACTACATATGAACACTTTTCACATTCTCCCGTGCAACTCGGCTGCTAGTCCTCCTTTCATGCAGAATCTTAAGGTCCTAGCTCATGTCCAAGGCACCAAAGCCAGCTAAAAAGTCAATAATCGATACCTAAAACTTGAATTGTACTACTTCTTACTGGCTATTACATCCACTTAGAAGCTTCATCTGTGTTCTACTATGGTGCTTTTAGTGTCTCCACATACCGCAGCACGCGACATAGCTTTGCAGACGATAAGTACAACCGTTTCAGAGAGAAGAGCGGCCAATGTGACGATCGGGCTTTAAGTCGATTCGAAAACAAATGACGAAAACGGACGGATTTCTCAGGTTTTTACTACATATGAACACATTTCACATTCTCCCGTGCAACGCGGCTGCTAGTCCTCCTTTCATGCAGAATCTTAATGTCCTAGCTCATGTCCAAGGTACCAAAGCCAGCTAAAAAGTAAATAATCAGTACCTAAAACTTGAATTGTACTACTTCTTACTGGCTATTACATCAACTTAGAAGCTTCATCTGTGTTCTACTATGGTGCTTTTAGAGTCTCCGCATACCGCAGCACGCGACATAGCTTTGCAGACGATAAGTTCAACCGTTTCAGAGAGAAGAGCGGCCAATGTGACGATCGGGCTTTAAGTCGATTCGATAACAAATGACGAAAACGGACGGATTTCTCAGGTTTTTACTACATATGAACACATTTCACTTTCTCCCGTGCAACGCGGCTGCTAGTCCTCCTTTCATGCAGAATCTTAATGTCCTAGCTCATGTCCAAGGCACCAAAGCCAGCTAAAAAGTAAATAATCAGTACCTAAATCTTGAATTGTACTACTTCTTACTGGCTATTACATCAACTTAGAAGCTTCATCTGTGTTCTACTATGGTGGTTTTAGAGTCTCCGCATACCGCTGCACGCGACATAGCTTTGCAGACGATAAGTACAACCGTTTCAGAGAGAAGAGCGGCCAATGTGACGATCGGGCTTTAAGTCGATTCGATAACAAATGACGAAAACGGACGGATTTCTCAGGTTTCTACTACATATGAACACATTTCACTCTCTCCCGTGCAACGCGGCTGCTAGTCCTCCTTTCATGCAGAATCTTAAGGTCCTAGCTCATGTCCAAGGCACCAAAGCCAGCTAAAAAGTCAATAATCGATACCTAAAACTTGAATTGTACTACTTCTTACTGGCTATTACATCAACTTAGAAGCTTCATCTGTGTTCTACTATGGTGCTTTTAGTGTCTCCGCATACCGCAGCACGCGACATAGCTTTGCAGACGATAAGTACAACCGTTTCAGAGAGAAGAGCGGCCAATGTGACGATCGGGCTTTAAGTCGATTCGATAACAAATGACGAAAACGGACGGATTTCTCAGGTTTTTACTACATATGAACACTTTTCACATTCTCCCGTGCAACTCGGCTGCTAGTCCTCCTTTCATGCAGAATCTTAAGGTCCTAGCTCATGCCCAAGGCACCAAAGCCAGCTAAAAAGTAAATAATCAGTACCTAATACTTGAATTGTACTACTTCTTACTGGCTATTACATCAACTTAGAAGTTTCATCTGTGTTCTACTATGGTGCTTTTAGTGTCTCCGCATACCGCAGCACGCGACACAGCTTTGCAGACGATAAGTAGAACCGTTTCAGAGAGAAGAGCGGCCAATGTGACGATCTGCCTTTAAGTCGATTCGATAACAATTGACGAAAACGGACGGATTTCTCAGGTTTTTACTACATATGAACACATTTCACATTCTCCCGTGCAACTCGGCTGCTAGTCCTCCTTTCATGCAGAATCTTAAGGTCCTAGCTCATGTCCAAGGCACCAAAGCCAGCTAAAAAGTCAATAATCGATACCTAAAACTTGAATTGTACTACTTCTTACTGGCTATTACATCCACTTAGAAGCTTCATCTGTGTTCTACTATGGTGCTTTTAGTGTCTCCACGTACCGCAGCACGCGACATAGCTTTGCAGACGATAAGTACAACCGTTTCAGAGAGAAGAGCGGCCAATGTGACGATCGGGCTTTAAGTCGATTCGAAAACAAATGACGAAAACGGACGGATTTCTCAGGTTTTTACTACATATGAACACATTTCACATTCTCCCGTGCAACGCGGCTGCTAGTCCTCCTTTCATGCAGAATCTTAATGTCCTAGCTCATGTCCAAGGTACCAAAGCCAGCTAAAAAGTAAATAATCAGTACCTAAAACTTGAATTGTACTACTTCTTACTGGCTATTACATCAACTTAGAAGCTTCATCTGTGTTCTACTATGGTGCTTTTAGAGTCTCCGCATACCGCAGCACGCGACATAGCTTTGCAGACGATAAGTTCAACCGTTTCAGAGAGAAGAGCGGCCAATGTGACGATCGGGCTTTAAGTCGATTCGATAACAAATGACGAAAACGGACGGATTTCTCAGGTTTTTACTACATATGAACACATTTCACTTTCTCCCGTGCAACGCGGCTGCTAGTCCTCCTTTCATGCAGAATCTTAATGTCCTAGCTCATGTCCAAGGCACCAAAGCCAGCTAAAAAGTAAATAATCAGTACCTAAATCTTGAATTGTACTACTTCTTACTGGCTATTACATCAACTTAGAAGCTTCATCTGTGTTCTACTATGGTGGTTTTAGAGTCTCCGCATACCGCTGCACGCGACATAGCTTTGCAGACGATAAGTACAACCGTTTCAGAGAGAAGAGCGGCCAATGTGACGATCGGGCTTTAAGTCGATTCGATAACAAATGACGAAAACGGACGGATTTCTCAGGTTTCTACTACATATGAACACATTTCACTCTCTCCCGTGCAACGCGGCTGCTAGTCCTCCTTTCATGCAGAATCTTAAGGTCCTAGCTCATGTCCAAGGCACCAAAGCCAGCTAAAAAGTCAATAATCGATACCTAAAACTTGAATTGTACTACTTCTTACTGGCTATTACATCAACTTAGAAGCTTCATCTGTGTTCTACTATGGTGCTTTTAGTGTCTCCGCATACCGCAGCACGCGACATAGCTTTGCAGACGATAAGTACAACCGTTTCAGAGAGAAGAGCGGCCAATGTGACGATCGGGCTTTAAGTCGATTCGATAACAAATGACGAAAACGGACGGATTTCTCAGGTTTCTACTACATATGAACACATTTCACATTCTCCCCTGCAACGCGGCTGCTATTCCTCCTATCATGCAGAATCTTAAGGTCCTAGCTCATGTCCAAGGCACCAAAGCCAGCTAAAAAGTCAATAATCGATACCTAAAACTTGAATTGTACTATTTCTTACTGGCTATTACATCAAATTAGAAGCTTCATCTGTGTTCTACTGTGGTGGTTTCAGTGTCTCCGCCTACCGCAGCACGCGACATAGCTTTGCAGACGATAAGTACAACCGTTTCAGAGAGAAGAGCGGCCAATGTGACGATCTGGCTTTAAGCCGATTCGATAACAAATGACGAAAACCGACGGATTTCTCAGGTTTTTACTACATATGAACACTTTTCACATTCTCCCGTGCAACCCGGCTGCTAGTCCTCCTTTCATGCAGAATCTTAAGGTCCTAGCTCATGTCCAAGGTACCAAAGCCAGCTAAAAAGTCAATAATCGATACCTAAAACTTGAATTGTACTACTTCTTACTGGCTATTACATCAACTTAGAAGCTTCATCTGTGTTCTACTATGGTGCTTTTAGTGTCTCCGCATACCGCATCACGCGACATAGCTTTGCAGGCGATAAGTACAACCGTTTCAGAGAGAAGAGCGGCCAATGTGACGATCTGGCTTTAAGTCGATTCGATAACAAATGACGAAAACGGACGGATGTCTCAGGTTTTTACTACATATGAACACTTTTCACATACTCCCCTGCAACTCGGCTGCTAGTCCTCCTTTCATGCAGAATCTTAAGGTCCTAGGTCATGTCCAAGGCACCAAAGCCAGCTAAAAAGTCAATAATCGATACCTAAAACTTTAATTGTACTACTTCTTACTGGCTATTACATCATCATAGAAGCTTCATCTGTGTTCTACTATGGTGCTTTTAGTGTCTCCGCATACCGCAGCACGCGACATAGCTTTGCAGACGATAAGTACAACCGTTTCAGAGAGAAGAGCGGCCAATGTGACGATCTGGCTTTAAGTCGATTCGATAACAAATGACGAAAACGGACGGATTTCTCAGGTTTTTACTACATATGAACACTTTTCACATTCTCCCGTGCAACTCGACTGCTAGTCCTCCTTTCATGCAGAATCTTAAGGTCCTAGCTCATGCCCAAGGCTCCAAAGCCAGCTAAAAAGTAAATAATCAGTACCTAATACTTGAATTGTACTACTTCTTACTGGCTATTACATCAACTTAGAAGCTTCATCTGTGTTCTACTATGGTGCTTTTAGTGTCTCCGCATACCGCAGCACGCGACACAGCTTTGCAGACGATAAGTAGAACCGTTTCAGAGAGAAGAGCGGCCAATGTGACGATCTGCCTTTAAGTCGATTCGATAACAATTGACGAAAACGGACGGATTTCTCAGGTTTTTACTACATATGAACACTTTTCACATTCTCCCGTGCAACTCGGCTGCTAGTCCTCCTTTCATGCAGAATCTTAAGGTCCTAGCTCATGTCCAAGGCACCAAAGCCAGCTAAAAATTCAATAATCGATACCTAAAACTTGAATTGTACTACTTCTTACTGGCTATTACATCCACTTGGAAGCTTCATCTGTGTTCTACTATGGTGCTTTTAGTGTCTCCACATACCGCAGCACGCGACATAGCTTTGCAGACGATAAGTACAACCGTTTCAGAGAGAAGAGCGGCCAATGTGACGATCGGGCTTTAAGTCGATTCGAAAACAAATGACGAAAACGGACGGATTTCTCAGGTTTTTACTACATATGAACACATTTCACATTCTCCCGTGCAACGCGGCTGCTAGTCCTCCTTTCATGCAGAATCTTAATGTCCTAGCTCATGTCCAAGGCACCAAAGCCAGCTAAAAAGTAAATAATCAGTACCTAAAACTTGAATTGTACTACTTCTTACTGGCTATTACATCAACTTAGAAGCTTCATCTGTGTTCTACTATGGTGCTTTTAGAGTCTCCGCATACCGCAGCACGCGACATAGCTTTGCAGACGATAAGTTCAACCGTTTCAGAGAGAAGAGCGGCCAATGTGACGATCGGGCTTTAAGTCGATTCGATAACAAATGACGAAAACGGACGGATTTCTCAGGTTTTTACTACATATGAACACATTTCACTTTCTCCCGTGCAACGCGGCTGCTAGTCCTCCTTTCATGCAGAATCTTAATGTCCTAGCTCATGTCCAAGGCACCAAAGCCAGCTAAAAAGTAAATAATCAGTACCTAAATCTTGAATTGTACTACTTCTTACTGGCTATTACATCAACTTAGAAGCTTCATCTGTGTTCTACTATGGTGTTTTTAGAGTCTCCGCATACCGCTGCACGCGACATAGCTTTGCAGACGATAAGTACAACCGTTTCAGAGAGAAGAGCGGCCAATGTGACGATCGGGCTTTAAGTCGATTCGATAACAAATGACGAAAACGGACGGATTTCTCAGGTTTCTACTACATATGAACACATTTCACTCTCTCCCGTGCAACGCGGCTGCTAGTCCTCCTTTCATGCAGAATCTTAAGGTCCTAGCTCATGTCCAAGGCACCAAAGCCAGCTAAAAAGTCAATAATCGATACCTAAAACTTGAATTGTACTACTTCTTACTGGCTATTACATCAACTTAGAAGCTTCATCTGTGTTCTACTATGGTGCTTTTAGTGTCTCCGCATACCGCAGCACGCGACATAGCTTTGCAGACGATAAGTACAACCGTTTCAGAGAGAAGAGCGGCCAATGTGACGATCGGGCTTTAAGTCGATTCGATAACAAATGACGAAAACGGACGGATTTCTCAGGTTTCTACTACATATGAACACATTTCACATTCTCCCGTGCAACGCGGCTGCTATTCCTCCTATCATGCAGAATCTTAAGGTCCTAGCTCATGTCCAAGGCACCAAATCCATCTAAGAAGTCAATAATCGATTCCTAAAACTTGAGTTGTACTACTTCTTACTGGCTATTACATCAACTTAGAAGCTTCATCTGTTTTATACTATGGTGCTTTTAGTGTCTGCGCATACCGCAGCACGCGACATAGCTTTGCAGACGATAAGTACAACCGTTTCAGAGAGAAGAGCGGCCAATGTGACGATCTGGCTTTAAGTCGATTCGATAACAAATGACGAAAACGGACGGATTTCTCAGGTTTTTACTACATATGAACACTTTTCACATTCTCCCGTGCAACTCGACTGCTAGTCCTCCTTTCATGCAGAATCTTAAGGTCCTAGCTCATGCCCAAGGCTCCAAAGCCAGCTAAAAAGTAAATAATCAGTACCTAATACTTGAATTGTACTACTTCTTACTGGCTATTACATCAACTTAGAAGCTTCATCTGTGTTCTACTATGGTGCTTTTAGTGTCTCCGCATACCGCAGCACGCGACACAGCATTGCAGACGATAAGTAGAACCGTTTCAGAGAGAAGAGCGGCCAATGTGACGATCTGCCTTTAAGTCGATTCGATAACAATTGACGAAAACGGACGGATTTCTCAGGTTTTTACTACATATGAACACTTTTCACATTCTCCCGTGCAACTCGGCTGCTAGTCCTCCTTTCATGCAGAATCTTAAGGTCCTAGCTCATGTCCAAGGCACCAAAGCCAGCTAAAAAGTCAATAATCGATACCTAAAACTTGAATTGTACTACTTCTTACTGGCTATTACATCCACTTAGAAGCTTCATCTGTGTTCTACTATGGTGCTTTTAGTGTCTCCACATACCGCAGCACGCGACATAGCTTTGCAGACGATAAGTACAACCGTTTCAGAGAGAAGAGCGGCCAATGTGACGATCGGGCTTTAAGTCGATTCGAAAACAAATGACGAAAACGGACGGATTTCTCAGGTTTTTACTACATATGAACACATTTCACATTCTCCCGTGCAACGCGGCTGCTAGTCCTCCTTTCATGCAGAATCTTAATGTCCTAGCTCATGTCCAAGGCACCAAAGCCAGCTAAAAAGTAAATAATCAGTACCTAAAACTTGAATTGTACTACTTCTTACTGGCTATTACATCAACTTAGAAGCTTCATCTGTGTTCTACTATGGTGCTTTTAGTGTCTCCGCATACCGCATCACGCGACATAGCTTTGCAGGCGATAAGTACAACCGTTTCAGAGAGAAGAGCGGCCAATGTGACGATCTGGCTTTAAGTCGATTCGATAACAAATGACGAAAACGGACGGATGTCTCAGGTTTTTACTACATATGAACACTTTTCACATTCTCCCCTGCAACTCGGCTGCTAGTCCTCCTTTCATGCAGAATCTTAAGGTCCTAGGTCATGTCCAAGGCACCAAAGCCAGCTAAAAAGTCAATAATCGATACCTAAAACTTTAATTGTACTACTTCTTACTGGCTATTACATCATCATAGAAGCTTCATCTGTGTTCTACTATGGTGCTTTTAGTGTCTCCGCATACCGCAGCACGCGACATAGCTTTGCAGACGATAAGTACAACCGTTTCAGAGAGAAGAGCGGCCAATGTGACGATCTGGCTTTAAGTCGATTCGATAACAAATGACGAAAACGGACGGATTTCTCAGGTTTTTACTACATATGAACACTTTTCATATTGTCCCGTGCAACTCGGCTGCTAGGCCTCCTTTCATGCAGAATCTTAAGGTCCTAGCTCATGTCCAAGGCACCAAATCCATCTAAGAAGTCAATAATCGATACCTAAAACTTGAGTTGTACTACTTCTTACTGGCTATTACATCAACTTAGAAGCTTCATCTGTGTTCTACTATGGTGCTTTTAGAGTCTCCGCATACCGCAGCACGCGACATAGCTTTGCAGACGATAAGTTCAACCGTTTCAGAGAGAAGAGCGGCCAATGTGACGATCGGGCTTTAAGTCGATTCGATAACAAATGACGAAAACGGACGGATTTCTCAGGTTTTTACTACATATGAACACATTTCACTTTCTCCCGTGCAACGCGGCTGCTAGTCCTCCTTTCATGCAGAATCTTAATGTCCTAGCTCATGTCCAAGGCACCAAAGCCAGCTAAAAAGTAAATAATCAGTACCTAAATCTTGAATTGTACTGCTTCTTACTGGCTATTACATCAACTTAGAAGCTTCATCTGTGTTCTACTATGGTGTTTTATAGAGTCTCCGCATACCGCTGCACGCGACATAGCTTTGCAGACGATAAGTACAACCGTTTCAGAGAGAAGAGCGGCCAATGTGACGATCGGGCTTTAAGTCGATTCGATAACAAATGACGAAAACGGACGGATTTCTCAGGTTTCTACTACATATGAACACATTTCACTCTCTCCCGTGCAACGCGGCTGCTAGTCCTCCTTTCATGCAGAATCTTAAGGTCCTAGCTCATGTCCAAGGCACCAAAGCCAGCTAAAAAGTCAATAATCGATACCTAAAACTTGAATTGTACTACTTCTTACTGGCTATTACATCAACTTAGAAGCTTCATCTGTGTTCTACTATGGTGCTTTTAGTGTCTCCGCATACCGCAGCACGCGACATAGCTTTGCAGACGATAAGTACAACCGTTTCAGAGAGAAGAGCGGCCAATGTGACGATCGGGCTTTAAGTCGATTCGATAACAAATGACGAAAACGGACGGATTTCTCAGGTTTCTACTACATATGAACACATTTCACATTCTCCCGTGCAACGCGGCTGCTATTCCTCCTATCATGCAGAATCTTAAGGTCCTAGCACATGTCCAAGGCACCAAATCCATCTAAGAAGTCAATAATCGATACCTAAAACTTGAGTTGTACTACTTCTTACTGGCTATTACATCAACTTAGAAGCTTCATCTGTTTTATACTATGGTGCTTTTAGTGTCTGCGCATACCGCAGCACGCGACATAGCTTTGCAGACGATAAGTACAACCGTTTCAGAGAGAAGAGCGGCCAATGTGACGATCTGGCTTTAAGTCGATTCGATAACAAATGACGAAAACGGACGGATGTCTCAGGTTTTTACTACATATGAACACTTTTCACATTCTCCCGTGCAACTCGACTGCTAGTCCTCCTTTCATGCAGAATCTTAAGGTCCTAGCTCATGCCCAAGGCTCCAAAGCCAGCTAAAAAGTAAATAATCAGTACCTAATACTTGAATTGTACTACTTCTTACTGGCTATTACATCAACTTAGAAGCTTCATCTGTGTTCTACTATGGTGCTTTTAGTGTCTCCGCATACCGCAGCACGCGACACAGCTTTGCAGACGATAAGTAGAACCGTTTCAGAGAGAAGAGCGGCCAATGTGACGATCTGCCTTTAAGTCGATTCGATAACAATTGACGAAAACGGACGGATTTCTCAGGTTTTTACTACATATGAACACTTTTCACATTCTCCCGTGCAACTCGGCTGCTAGTCCTCCTTTCATGCAGAATCTTAAGGTCCTAGCTCATGTCCAAGGCACCAAAGCCAGCTAAAAAGTCAATAATCGATACCTAAAACTTGAATTGTACTGCTTCTTACTGGCTATTACATCCACTTAGAAGCTTCATCTGTGTTCTACTATGGTGCTTTTAGTGTCTCCACATACCGCAGCACGCGACATAGCTTTGCAGACGATAAGTACAACCGTTTCAGAGAGAAGAGCGGCCAATGTGACGATCGGGCTTTAAGTCGATTCGAAAACAAATGACGAAAACGGACGGATTTCTCAGGTTTTTACTACATATGAACACATTTCACATTCTCCCGTGCAACGCGGCTGCTAGTCCTCCTTTCATGCAGAATCTTAATGTCCTAGCTCATGTCCAAGGCACCAAAGCCAGCTAAAAAGTAAATAATCAGTACCTAAAACTTGAATTGTACTACTTCTTACTGGCTATTACATCAACTTAGAAGCTTCATCTGTGTTCTACTATGGTGCTTTTAGAGTCTCCGCATACCGCAGCACGCGACATAGCTTTGCAGACGATAAGTTCAACCGTTTCAGAGAGAAGAGCGGCCAATGTGACGATCGGGCTTTAAGTCGATTCGATAACAAATGACGAAAACGGACGGATTTCTCAGGTTTTTACTACATATGAACACATTTCACTTTCTCCCGTGCAACGCGGCTGCTAGTCCTCCTTTCATGCAGAATCTTAATGTCCTAGCTCATGTCCAAGGCACCAAAGCCAGCTAAAAAGTAAATAATCAGTACCTAAATCTTGAATTGTACTACTTCTTACTGGCTATTACATCAACTTAGAAGCTTCATCTGTGTTCTACTATGGTGCTTTTAGAGTCTCCGCATACCGCTGCACGCGACATAGCTTTGCAGACGATAAGTACAACCGTTTCAGAGAGAAGAGCGGCCAATGTGACGATCGGGCTTTAAGTCGATTCGATAACAAATGACGAAAACGGACGGATTTCTCAGGTTTCTACTACATATGAACACATTTCACATTCTCCCGTGCAACGCGGCTGCTATTCCTCCTATCATGCAGAATCTTAAGGTCCTAGCTCATGTCCAAGGCACCAAAGCCAGCTAAAAAGTCAATAATCGATACCTAAAACTTGAATTGTACTATTTCTTACTGGCTATTACATCAAATTAGGAGCTTCATCTGTGTTCTACTGTGGTGGTTTCAGTGTCTCCGCCTACCGCAGCACGCGACATAGCTTTGCAGACGATAAGTACAACCGTTTCAGAGAGAAGAGCGGCCAATGTGACGATCTGGCTTTAAGCCGATTCGATAACAAATGACGAAAACCGACGGATTTCTCAGGTTTTTACTACATATGAACACTTTTCACATTCTCCCGTGCAACTCGGCTGCTAGTCCTCCTTTCATGCAGAATCTTAAGGTCCTAGCTCATGTCCAAGGTACCAAAGCCAGCTAAAAAGTCAATAATCGATACCTAAAACTTGAATTGTACTACTTCTTACTGGCTATTACATCAACTTAGAAGCTTCATCTGTGTTCTACTATGGTGCTTTTAGTGTCTCCGCATACCGCATCACGCGACATAGCTTTGCAGGCGATAAGTACAACCGTTTCAGAGAGAAGAGCGGCCAATGTGACGATCTGGCTTTAAGTCGATTCGATAACAAATGACGAAAACGGACGGATTTCTCAGGTTTTTACTACATATGAACACTTTTCACATTCTCCCCTGCAACTCGGCTGCTAGTCCTCCTTTCATGCAGAATCTTAAGGTCCTAGGTCATGTCCAAGGCACCAAAGCCAGCTAAAAAGTCAATAATCGATACCTAAAACTTTAATTGTACTACATCTTACTGGCTATTACATCATCATAGAAGCTTCATCTGTGTTGTACTATGGTGTTTTTAGTGTCTCCGCATACCGCAGCACGCGACATAGCTTTACAGACGATAAGTACAACCGTTTCAGAGAGAAGAGCGGCCAATGTGACGATCTGGCTTTAAGTCGATTCGATAACAAATGACGAAAACGGACGGATTTCTCAGGTTTTTACTACATATGAACACTTTTCATATTGTCCCGTGCAACTCGGCTGCTAGTCCTCCTTTCATGCAGAATCTTAAGGTCCTAGCTCATGTCCAAGGTACCAAAGCCAGCTAAAAAGTCAATAATCGATACCTAAAACTTGAATTGTACTACTTCTTACTGGCTATTACATCAACTTAGAAGCTTCATCTGTGTTCTACTATGGTGCTTTTAGTGTCTCCGCATACCGCATCACGCGACATAGCTTTGCAGGCGATAAGTACAACCGTTTCAGAGAGAAGAGCGGCCACTGTGACGATCTGGCTTTAAGTCGATTCGATAACAAATGACGTAAACGGACGGATTTCTCAGGTTTTTACTACATATGAACACTTTTCACATTCTCCCGTGCAACTCGGCTGCTAGTCCTCCTTTCATGCAGAATCTTAAGTTCCTAGCTCATGCCCAAGGCACCAAAGCCAGCTAAAAAGTAAATAATCAGTACCTAATACTTGAATTGTACTACTTCTTACTGGCTATTACATCAACTTAGAAGCTTCATCTGTGTTCTACTATGGTGCTTTTAGTGTCTCCGCATACCGCAGCACGCGACATAGCTTTGCAGACGATAAGTAGAACCGTTTCAGAGAGAAGAGCGGCCAATGTGACGATCTGCCTTTAAGTCGATTCGATAACAATTGACGAAAACGGACGGATTTCTCAGGTTTTTACTACATATGAACACTTTTCACATTCTCCCGTGCAACTCGGCTGCTAGTCCTCCTTTCATGCAGAATCTTAAGGTCCTAGCTCATGTCCAAGGCACCAAAGCCAGCTAAAAAGTCAATAGTCGATACCTAAAACTTGAATTGTACTACTTCTTACTGGCTATTACATCCACTTAGAAGCTTCATCTGTGTTCTACTATGGTGCTTTTAGTGTCTCCACATACCGCAGCACGCGACATAGCTTTGCAGACGATAAGTACAACCGTTTCAGAGAGAAGAGCGGCCAATGTGACGATCGGGCTTTAAGTCGATTCGATAACAAATGACGAAAACGGACGGATTTCTCAGGTTTCTACTACATATGAACACATTTCACGTTCTCCCGTGCAACGCGGCTGCTAGTCCTCCTATCATGCAGAATCTTAAGGTCCTAGCTCATGTCCAAGGCACCAAAGCCTGCTAAAAAGTCAATAATCGATACCTAAAACTTCAGTTGTACAACTTCTTACTGGCTATTACATCAACTTAGAAGCTTCATCTGTTTTATACTATGGTGCTTTTAGTGTCTGCGCATACCGCAGCACGCGACATAGCTTTGCAGACGATAAGTACAACCGTTTCAGAGAGAAGAGCGGCCAATGTGACGATTTGGCTTTAAGTCGATTCGATAACAAATGACGAAAACGGACGGATTTCTCAGGTTTTTACTACATATGAACACTTTTCAGATTCTCCCGTGCAACTCGGCTGCTAGTCCTCCTTTCATGCAGAATCTTAAGGTCCTAGCTCATGCCCAAGGCACCAAAGCCAGCTAAAAAGTCAGTAATCCATACCTAAAACTTGAATTGTACTACTTCTTATTGTCTATTACATCATCTTAGAAGCTTCATCTGTGTTCTACTATGGTGATTTTAGTGTCTCCGCATACCGCAGCACGCGACATAGCTTTGCAGACGATAAGTACAACCGTTTCAGAGAGAAGAGCGGCCAATGTGACGATCGGGCTTTAAGTCGATTCGAAAACAAATGACGAAAACGGACGGATTTCTCAGGTTTTTACTACATATGAACACATTTCACATTCTCCCGTGCAACGCGGCTGCTAGTCCTCCTTTCATGCAGAATCTTAATGTCCTAGCTCATGTCCAAGGCACCAAAGCCAGGTAAAAAGTAAATAATCAGTACCTAAAACTTGAATTGTACTACTTCTTACTGGCTATTACATCAACTTAGAAGCTTCATCTGTGTTCTACTATGGTGCTTTTAGAGTCTCCGCATACCGCAGCACGCGACATAGCTTTGCAGACGAAAGTACAACCGTTTCAGAGAGAAGAGCGTCCAATGTGACGATCTGGCTTTAAGTCGATTCGATAACAAATGACGAAAACGGACGGATTTCTCAGGTTTTTACTACATATGAACACTTTTCACACTCTTCCCTGCAACACGGCTGCTAGTCCTCATTTCATGCAGATTCTTAAGGTCCTAGCTCATGTCCAAGGCACCAAAGCCAGCTAAAAAGTCAATAATAGATACCTAAAACTTGAATTGTACTATTTCTTACTGGCTATTACATCAAATTAGAAGCTTCATCTGTGTTCTACTGTGGTGGTTTCAGTGTCTCCGCCTACCGCAGCATACGACATAGCTTTGCAGACGATAAGTACAACCGTTTCAGAGAGAAGAGCGGCCAATGTGACGATCTGGCTTTAAGTCGATTCGATAACAAATGACGAAAACGGACGGATTTCTCAGGTTTAGACTACATATGAACACTTTTCACATTCTCCCGTGCAACTCGGCTGCTCGTCCTCCTTTCATGCAGAATCTTAAGGTCCTAGCTCATGTCCAAGGCGCCAAAGCCGGCTAAAAAGTCAATAATCGATACCTAAAACTTGAATTGTACTACTTCTTACTGGCTATTACATCAACTTAGAAGCTTCTTCTGTGTTCTACTATGGTGCTTTTAGTGTCTCCGCATACCGCAGCACGCGACATAGCCTTGAAGACGATAAGTACAACCGTTTCAGAGAGAAGAGCGGCCAATGTGACGATCTGGCTTTAAGTCGATTCGATAACAAATGACGAAAACGGACGGATTTCTCAGGTTTTTACTACATATGAACACTTTTCACATTCTCCCCTGCAACTTGGCTGCTAGTCCTCCTTTCTTGCAGAATATTATGGTCCTAGCTCATGTCCAAGGCAACAAAGCCAGCTAAAAAATCAATAATCGATACCTTAAATTTGAATTGTACTACTTCTTACTGGCTATTACATCAACTTAGAAGCTTCATCTGTGTTCCACTATGGTGCTTTTAGTGTCTCCGCATATCGCAGCACGCGACATAGCTTTGAAGACGATAAGTACAACCGTTTCAGAGAGAAGAGCGGCCAATGTGACGATCTGGCTTTAAGTCGATTCGATAACAAATGACGAAAACGGACGGATTTCTCAGGTTTTTACTACATATGAACACTTTTCATATTGTCCCGTGCAACTCGGCTGCTAGTCCTCCTTTCATGCAGAATCTTAAGGTCCTAGCTCATGTCCAAGGCACCAAATCCATCTAAAAAGTCAATAATCGATACCTAAAACTTGAGTTGTACTACTTCTTACTGGCTATTACATCAACTTAGAAGCTTCATCTGTTTTATACTATGGTGCTTTTAGCGTCTGCGCATACCGCAGCACGCGACATAGCTTTGCAGACGATAAGTACAACCGTTTCAGAGAGAAGAGCGGCCAATGTGACGATCTGGCTTTAAGCCGATTCGATAACAAATGACGAAAACGGACGGATTTCTCAGGTTTAGACTACATATGAACACTTTTCATATTGTCCCGTGCAACTCGGCTGCTAGTCCTCCTTTCATGCAGAATCTTAAGGTCCTAGCTCATGTCCAAGGCACGAAATCCATCTAAGAAGTCAATAATCGATACCTAAAACTTGAATTGTACTACTTCTTACTGGCTATTACATCGACTTAGAAGCTTCATCTGTGTTCTACTATGGTGATTTTATTGTCTCGGCATACCGCAGCACGCGACTTAGCTTTGTAGACGATAAGTACAACCGTTTCAGAGAGAAGAGCGGCCAATGTGACGATCGGGCTTTAAGTCGATTCGATAACAAATGACGAAAACGGACGGATTTCTCAGGTTTCTACTACATATGAACACATTTCACTCTCTCCCGTGCAGCGCGGCTGCTAGTCCTCCTTTCATGCAGAATCTTAAGGTCCTAGCTCATGTCCAAGGCACCAAAGCCAGCTAAAAAGTCAATAATCGATACCTAAAACTTGAATTGTACTATTTCTTACTGGCTATTACATCAAATTAGAAGCTTCATCTGTGTTCTACTGTGGTGGTTTCAGTGTCTCCGCCTACCGCAGCACGCGACATAGCTTTGCAGACGATAAGTACAACCGTTTCAGAGAGAAGAGCGGCCAATGTGACGATCTGGCTTTAAGCCGATTCGATAACAAATGACGAAAACGGACGGATTTCTCAGGTTTTTACTACATATGAACACTTTTCACATTCTCCCGTGCAACTCGGCTGCTAGTCCTCCTTTCATGCAGAATCTTAAGGTCCTAGCTCATGCCCAAGGCACCAAAGCCAGCTAAAAAGTAAATAATCAGTACCTAATACTTGAATTGTACTACTTCTTACTGGCTATTACATCAACTTAGAAGCTTCATCTGTGTTCTACTATGGTGCTTTTAGTGTCTCCGCATACCGCAGCACGCGACATAGCTTTGCAGACGATAAGTAGAACCGTTTCAGAGAGAAGAGCGGCCAATGTGACGACCTGCCTTTAAGTCGATTCGATAACAATTGACGAAAACGAACGGATTTCTCAGGTTTTTACTACATATGAACACTTTTCACATTCTCCCGTGCAACTCGGCTGCTAGTCCTCCTTTCATGCAGAATCTTAAGGTCCTAGCTCATGTCCAAGGCACCAAAGCCAGCTAAAAAGTCAATAATCGATACCTAAAACTTGAATTGTACTACTTCTTACTGGCTATTACATCCACTTAGAAGCTTCATCTGTGTTCTACTATGGTGCTTTTAGTGTCTGCGCATACCGCAGCACGCGACATAGCTTTGCAGACGATAAGTACAACCGTTTCAGAGAGAAGAGCGGCCAATGTGACGATCTGGCTTTAAGTCGATTCGATAACAAATGACGAAAACGGACGGATTTCTCAGGTTTTTACTACATATGAACACTTTTCAGATTCTCCCGTGCAACTCGGCTGCTAGTCCTCCTTTCATGCAGAATCTTAAGGTTCTAGCTCATGCCCAAGGCACCAAAGCCAGCTAAAAAGTCAGTAATCCATACCTAAAACTTGAATTGTACTACTTCTTACTGGCTATTACATCAACTTAGAAGCTTCATCTGTTTTATACTATGGTGCTTTTAGTGTCTGCGCATACCGCAGCACGCGACATAGCTTTGCAGACGATAAGTACAACCGTTTCAGAGAGAAGAGCGGCCAATGTGACGATCTGGCTTTAAGTCGATTCGATAACAAATGACGAAAACGGACGGATTTCTCAGGTTTTTACTACATATGAACACTTTTCAGATTCTCCCGTGCAACTCGGCTGCTAGTCCTCCTTTCATGCAGAATCTTAAGGTTCTAGCTCATGCCCAAGGCACCAAAGCCAGCTAAAAAGTCAGTAATCCATACCTAAAACTTGAATTGTACTACTTCTTATTGTCTATTACATCATCTTAGAAGCTTCATCTGTGTTCTACTATGGTGATTTTAGTGTCTCCGCATACCGCAGCACGCGACATAGCTTTGCAGACGATAAGTACAACCGTTTCAGAGAGAAGAGCGGCCAATGTGACGATCGGGCTTTAAGTCGATTCGAAAACAAATGACGAAAACGGACGGATTTCTCAGGTTTTTACTACATATGAACACATTTCACATTCTCCCGTGCAACGCGGCTGCTAGTTCTCCTATCATGCAGAATCCTAATGTCCTAGCTCATGTCCAAGGCACCAAAGCCAGCTAAAAAGTAAATAATCAGTACCTAAAACTTGAATTGTACTACTTCTTACTGCCTATTACATCAACTTAGAAGCTTCATCTGTGTTCTACTATGGTGCTTTTAGAGTCTCCGCATACCGCAGCACGCGACATAGCTTTGCAGACGATAAGTACAACCGTTTCAGAGAGAAGAGCGGCCAATGTGACAATCTGGCTTTAAGTCGATTCGATAACAAATGACGAAAACGGACGGATTTCTCAGGTTTTTACTACATATGAACACTTTTCACACTCTTCCCTGCAACACGGCTGCTAGTCCTCCTTTCATGCAGATTCTTAAGGTCCTAGCTCATGTCCAAGGCATCAAAGCCAGCTAAAAAGTCAATAATCGATACCTAAAACTTGAATTGTACAATTTCTTACTGGCTATTACATCAAATTAGAAGCTTCATCTGTGTTCTACTGTGGTGGTTTCAGTGTCTCCGCCTACCGCAGCATACGACATAGCTTAGCAGACGATAAGTACAACCGTTTCAGAGAGAAGAGCGGCCAATGTGACGATCTGGCTTTAAGTCGATTCGATAACAAATGACGAAAACGGACGGATTTCTCAGGTTTTTACTACATATGAACACTTTTCACATTCTCCCGTGCAACTCGGCTGCTAGTCCTCCTTTCATGCAGAATGTTAAGGTCCTAGCTCATGTCCAAGGCACCAAAGCCAGCTAAAAAGTCAATAATCGATACGTAAAACTTGAATTGTACTACTTCTTACTGGCTATTACATCAACTTAGAAGCTTCATCTGTGTTCTACTATGGTGCTTTTAGTGTCTCCGCATACCGCAGCACGTGACATAGCTTTGAAGACGATAAGTACAACCGTTTCAGAGAGAAGAGCGGCCAATGTGACGATCTGGCTTTAAGTCGATTCGATAACAAATGACGAAAACGGACGGATTTCTCAGGTTTTTACTACATTTGAATACTTTTCATATTCTCCCGTGCAACTCGGTTGCTAGTCCTCCTTTCATGCAGAATCTTAAGGTCCTAGCTCATGTCCAAGGCACCAAAGCGAGCTAAAAAGTCAATAATCGATACCTAAAACTTGAATTGTAATACTTCTTACTGGCTATTACATCAACTTAGAAGCTTCATCTGTGTTCTACTATGGTGCTTTTAGTGTCTCCGCATACCGCATCACGCGACATAGCTTTGCAGGCGATAAGTACAACCGTTTCAGAGAGAAGAGCGGCTAATGTGACGATCTGGCTTTAAGTCGATTCGATAACAAATGACGAAAACGGACGGATTTCTCAGGTTCTTACTACATATGAACACGTTTCACATTCTCCCGTGCAACTCAAGTGCTAGTCCTCCTTTCATTCAGAATCTTAAGGTCCTAGCTCATGTCCAAGGCACCAAAGCCAGCTAAGAAGTCAATAATCGATACATAAAACTTGAATTGTACTACTTCTTACTGGCTATTACATCAACTTAGAAGCTTCATCTGTGATCTACTATGGTGCTTTTAGTGTCTCCGCATACCGCAGCACGCGACATAGCTTTGAAGACGATAAGTACAACCGTTTCAGAGAGAAGAGCGGCCAATGTGACGATCGGGCTTTAAGTCGATTCGAAAACAAATGACGAAAACGGACGGATTTCTCAGGTTTTTACTACATATGAACACATTTCACATTCTCCCGTGCAACGCGGCTGCTAGTCCTCCTTTCATGCAGAATCTTAATGTCCTAGCTCATGTCCAAGGCACCAAAGCCAGCTAAAAAGTCAATAATCCATACCTAAAACTTGAATTGTACTACTTCTTACTGGCTATTACATCAACTTAGAAGCTTCATCTGTGTTCTACTATGGTGCTTTTAGAGTCTCCGCATACCGCAGCACGCGACATAGCTTTGCAGACGATAAGTACAACCGTTTCAGAGAGAAGAGCGACCAATGTGACGATCTGGCTTTAAGTCGATTCGATAACAAATGACGAAAACGGACGGATTTCTCAGGTTTTTACTACATATGAACACTTTTCACACTCTTCCCTGCAACTCGGCTGCTAGTCCTCCTTTCATGCAGATTCTTAAAGTCCTAGCTCATGTCCAAGGCATCAAAGCCAGCTAAAAAGTCAATAATCGATACCTAAAACTTGAATTGTACTATTTCTTACTGGCTATTACATCAAATTAGAAGCTTCATCTGTGTTCTACTGTGGTGGTTTCAGTGTCTCCGCCTACCGCAGCATACGACATAGCTTTGCAGACGATAAATACAACCGTTTCAGAGAGAAGAGCGGCCAATGTGACGATCTGGCTTTAAGCCGATTCGATAAAAAATGACGAAAACGGACGGATTTCTCAGGTTTTTACCACATATGAACACTTTTCATATTGTCCCGTGCAACTCGGCTGCTAGTCCTCCTTTCATGCAGAATCTTAAGGTCCTAGCTCATGTCCAAGGCACCAAATCCATCTAAGAAGTCAATAATCGATAATTAAAACTTGAGTTGTACTACTTCTTACTGGCTATTACATCAACTTAGAAGCTTCATCTGTTTTATACTATGGTGCTTTAAGTGTCTGCGCATACCGCAGCACGCGACATAGCTTTGCAGACGATAAGTACAACCGTTTCAGAGAGAAGAGCGGCCAATGTGACGATCTCTCTTTAAGTCGATTCGATAACAAATGACGAAAACGGACGGATTTCAAGGTTTTTACTACATATGAACACTTTTCACATTCTCCCGTGCAACTCGGCTGCTAGTCCTCCTTTCATGCAGAATCTTAAGGTCCTAGCTCATGCCCAAGGCACCAAAGCCAGCTAAAAAGTAAATAATCAGTACCTAATACTTGAATTGTACTACTTCTTACTGGCTATTACATCAACTTAGAAGCTTCATCTGTGTTCTACTATGGTGCTTTTAGTGTCTCCGCATACCGCAGCACGCGACATAGCTTTCCAGACGATAAGTAGAACCGTTTCAGAGAGAAGAGCGGCCAATGTGACGATCTGCCTTTAAGTCGATTCGATAACAATTGACGAAAACGAACGGATTTCTCAGGTTTTTACTACATATGAACACTTTTCACATTCTCCCGTGCAACTCGGCTGCTAGTCCTCCTTTCATGCAGAATCTTAAGGTCCTAGCTCATGTCCAAGGCACCAAAGCCAGCTAAAAAGTCAATAATCGATACCTAAAACTTGAATTGTACTACTTCTTACTGGCTATTATATCAACTTAGAAGAACACTTTTCACATTCTCCCATCCAACGCGGCTGCTAGTCCTCCTTTCATGCAGAATCTTAAGGTCCTAGCCCATGTCCAAGGCACCAAAGCCAGCTAAAAAGTCAATAATCGATACCTAAAACTTGAATTCTACTACTTCTTACTGGCTATTACATCATAATAGAAGCTTCATCTGTGTTCTACTATGGTGCTTTTAGTGTCTCCGCATACCGCAGCACGCGACATAGCTTTGCAGACGATAAGTACAACCGTTTCAGAGAGAAGAGCGGCCAATGTGACGATCTGGCTTTAAGTCGATTCGATAACAAATGACGAAAACGGACGGATTTCTCAGGTTTTTACTACATATGAACACTTTTCAGATTCTCCCGTGCAACTCGGCTGCTAGTCCTCCTTTCATGCAGAATCTTAAGGTTCTAGCTCATGCCCAAGGCACCAAAGCCAGCTAAAAAGTCAGTAATCCATACCTAAAACTTGAATTGTACTACTTCTTATTGTCTATTACATCATCTTAGAAGCTTCATCTGTGTTCTACTATGGTGATTTTAGTGTCTCCGCATACCGCAGCACGCGACATAGCTTTGCAGACGATAAGTACAACCGTTTCAGAGAGAAGAGCGGCCAATGTGACGATCGGGCTTTAAGTCGATTCGAAAACAAATGACGAAAACGGACGGATTTCTCAGGTTTTTACTACATATGAACACATTTCACATTCCCCCGTGCAACGCGGCTGCTAGTCCTCCTTTCATGCAGAATCTTAATGTCCTAGCTCATGTCCAAGGCACCAAAGCCAGCTAAAAAGTAAATAATCAGTACCTAAAACTTGAATTGTACTACTTCTTACTGGCTATTACATCAACTTAGAAGCTTCATCTGTGTTCTACTATGGTGCTTTTAGAGTCTCCGCATACCGCAGCACGCGACATAGCTTTGCAGACGATAAGTACAACCGTTTCAGAGAGAAGAGCGGCCAATGTGACAATCTGGCTTTAAGTCGATTCGATAACAAATGACGAAAACGGACGGATTTCTGAGGTTTTTACTACATATGAACACTTTTCACACTCTTCCCTGCAACACGGCTGCTAGTCCTCCTTTCATGCAGATTCTTAAGGTCCTAGCTCATGTCCAAGGCATCAAAGCCAGCTAAAAAGTCAATAATCGATACCTAAAACTTGAATTGTACAATTTCTTACTGGCTATTACATCAAATTAGAAGCTTCATCTGTGTTCTACTGTGGTGGTTTCAGTGTCTCCGCCTACCGCAGCATACGACATAGCTTTGCAGACGATAAGTACAACCGTTTCAGAGAGAAGAGCGGCCAATGTGACGATCTGGCTTTAAGTCGATTCGATAACAAATGACGAAAACGGACGGATTTCTCAGGTTTTTACTACATATGAACACTTTTCACATTCTCCCGTGCAACTCGGCTGCTAGTCCTCCTTTCATGCAGAATGTTAAGGTCCTAGCTCATGTCCAAGGCACCAAAGCCAGCTAAAAAGTCAATAATCGATACCTAAAACTTGAATTGTACTACTTCTTACTGGCTATTACATCAACTTAGAAGCTTCATCTGTGTTCTACTATGGTGCTTTTAGTGTCTCCGCATACCGCAGCACGCGACATAGCTTTGAAGACGATAAGTACAACCGTTTCAGAGAGAAGAGCGGCCAATGTGACGATCTGGCTTTAAGTCGATTCGATAACAAATGACGAAAACGGACGGAATTCTCAGGTTTTTACTACATATGAACACTTTTCACATTCTCCCCTGCAACGTGGCTGCTAGTCTTCCTTTCTTGCAGAATCTTAAGGTCCTAGCTCATGTCCAAGGCAACAAAGCCAGCTAAAAAATCAATAATTGATACCTACAACTTGAATTGTACTACTTCTTACTGGCTATTACATCAACTTAGAAGCTTCATCTGTGTTCTACTATGGTGCTTTTAGTGTCTCCGCATACCGCAGCACGTGACATAGCTTTGAAGACGATAAGTACAACCGTTTCAGAGAGAAGAGCGGCCAATGTCACGATCTGGCTTTAAGTCGATTCGATAACAAATGACGAAAACGGACGGATTTCTCAGGTTTTTACTACATTTGAATACTTTTCATATTCTCCCGTGCAACTCGGCTGCTAGTCCTCCTTTCATGCAGAATCTTAAGGTCCTAGCTCATGTCCAAGGCACCAAAGCGAGCTAAAAAGTCAATAATCGATACCTAAAACTTGATTTGTAATACTTCTTACTGGCTATTACATCAACTTAGAAGCTTCATCTGTGTTCTACTATGGTGCTTTTAGTGTCTCCGCATACCGCATCACGCGACATAGCTTTGCAGGCGATAAGTACAACCGTTTCAGAGAGAAGAGCGGCTAATGTGACGATCTGGCTTTAAGTCGATTCGATAACAAATGACGAAAACGGACGGATTTCTCAGGTTCTTACTACATATGAACACGTTTCACATTCTCCCGTGCAACTCAAGTGCTAGTCCTCCTTTCATGCAGAATCTTAAGGTCCTAGCTCATGTCCAAGGCACCAAAGCCAGCTAAGAAGTCAATAATCGATACATAAAACTTGAATTGTACTACTTCTTACTGGCTATTACATCAACTTAGAAGCTTCATCTGTGATCTACTATGGTGCTTTTAGTGTCTCCGCATACCGCAGCACGCGACATAGCTTTGAAGACGATAAGTACAACTGTTTCAGAGAGAAGAGCGGCCAATGTGACGATCTGGCTTTAAGTCGATTCGATAACAAATGACGAAAACGGACGGATTTCTCAGGTTTTTACTACATATGAACACTTTTCACATTCTCCCGTGCAACTCGGCTGCTAGTCCTCCTTTCATGCAGAATCTTAAGGTCCTAGCTCATGTTCAAGGCACCAAAGCCAGCTAAAAAGTCAATAATCGATACCTAAAACTTGAATTGTACTACTTCTTACTGGCTATTACATCATCTTAGAAGCTTCATCTGTGTTCTACTATGGTGCTTTTAGAGTCTCCGCATACCGCAGCACGCGACATAGCTTTGCAGACGAAAGTACAACCGTTTCAGAGAGAAGAGCGTCCAATGTGACGATCTGGCTTTAAGTCGATTCGATAACAAATGACGAAAACGGACGGATTTCTCAGGTTTTTACTACATATGAACACTTTTCAGATTCTCCCGTGCAACTCGGCTGCTAGTCCTCATTTCATGCAGATTCTTAAGGTCCTAGCTCATGTCCAAGGCACCAAAGCCAGCTAAAAAGTCAATAATAGATACCTAAAACTTGAATTGTACTACTTCTTATTTTCTATTACATCATCTTAGAAGCTTCATCTGTGTTCTACTATGGTGATTTTAGTGTCTCCGCATACCGCAGCACGCGACATAGCTTTGCAGACGGTAAGTACAACCGTTTCAGAGAGAAGAGCGGCCAATGTGACGATCGGGCTTTAAGTCGATTCGAAAACAAATGACGAAAACGGACGGATTTCTCAGGTTTTTACTACATATGAACACATTTCACATTCTCCCGTGCAACTCGGCTGCTAGTCCTCCTTTCATGCAGAATTTTAAGGTCCTAGCTCATGTCCAAGGCACCAAATCCATCTAAGAAGTCAATAATCGATACCTAAAACTTGAGTTGTACTACTTCTTACTGGCTATTACATCAACTTAGAAGCTTCATCTGTTTTATACTATGGTGCTTTAAGTGTCTGCGCATACCGCAGCACGCGACATAGCTTTGCAGACGATAAGTACAACCGTTTCAGAGAGAAGAGCGGCCAATGTGACGATCTGGCTTTAAGTCGATTCGATAACAAATGACGAAAACGGACGGATTTCTCAGGTTTTTACTACATATGAACACTTTTCACACTCTTCCCTGCAACACGGCTGCTAGTCCTCCTTTCATGCAGATTCTTAAGGTCCTAGCTCATGTCCAAGGCATCAAAGCCAGCTAAAAAGTCAATAATCGATACCTAAAACTTGAATTGTACAATTTCTTACTGGCTATTACATCAAATTAGAAGCTTCATCTGTGTTCTACTGTGGTGGTTTCAGTGTCTCCGCCTACCGCAGCATACGACATAGCTTTGCAGACGATAAGTACAACCGTTTCAGAGAGAAGAGCGGCCAATGTGACGATCTGGCTTTAAGTCGATTCGATAACAAATGACGAAAACGGACGGATTTCTCAGGTTTTTACTACATATGAACACTTTTCACACTCTTCCCTGCAACACGGCTGCTAGTCCTCCTTTCATGCAGATTCTTAAGGTCCTAGCTCATGTCCAAGGCATCAAAGCCAGCTAAAAAGTCAATAATCGATACCTATAACTTGAATTGTACAATTTCTTACTGGCTATTACATCAAATTAGAAGCTTCATCTGTGTTCTACTGTGGTGGTTTCAGTGTCTCCGCCTACCGCAGCATACGACATAGCTTTGCAGACGATAAGTACAACCGTTTCAGAGAGAAGAGCGGCCAATGTGACGATCTGGCTTTAAGTCGATTCGATAACAAATGACGAAAACGGACGGATTTCTCAGGTTTTTACTACATATGAACACTTTTCACATTCTCCCGTGCAACTCGGCTGCTAGTCCTCCTTTCATGCAGAATGTTAAGGTCCTAGCTCATGTCCAAGGCACCAAAGCCAGCTAAAAAGTCAATAATCGATACCTAAAACTTGAATTGTACTACTTCTTACTGGCTATTACATCAACTTAGAAGCTTCATCTGTGTTCTACTATGGTGCTTTTAGTGTCTCCGCATACCGCAGCACGCGACATAGCTTTGAAGACGATAAGTACAACCGTTTCAGAGAGAAGAGCGGCCAATGTGACGATCTGGCTTTAAGTCGATTCGATAACAAATGACGAAAACGGACGGATTTCTCAGGTTTTTACTACATTTGAATACTTTTCATATTCTCCCGTGCAACTCGGCTGCTAGTCCTCCTTTCATGCAGAATCTTAAGGTCCTAGCTCATGTCCAAGGCACCAAAGCGAGCTAAAAAGTCAATAATCGATACCTAAAACTTGAATTGTAATACTTCTTACTGGCTATTACATCAACTTAGAAGCTTCATCTGTGTTCTACTATGGTGCTTTTAGTGTCCCCGCATACCGCATCACGCGACATAGCTTTGCAGGCGATAACTACAACCGTTTCAGAGAGAAGAGCGGCTAATGTGACGATCTGGCTTTAAGTCGATTCGATAACAAATGACGAAAACGGACGGATTTCTCAGGTTCTTACTACATATGAACACGTTTCACATTCTCCCGTGCAACTCAAGTGCTAGTCCTCCTTTCATGCAGAATCTTAAGGTCCTAGCTCATGTCCAAGGCACCATAGCCAGCTAAGAAGTCAATAATCGATACATAAAACTTGAATTGTACTACATCTTACTGGCTATTACATCAACTTAGAAGCTTCATCTGTGATCTACTATGGTGCTTTTAGTGTCTCCGCATACCGCAGCACGCGACATAGCTTTGAAGACGATAAGTACAACTGTTTCAGAGAGAAGAGCGGCCAATGTGACGATCTGGCTTTAAGTCGATTCGATAACAAATGACGAAAACGGACGGATTTCTCAGGTTTTTACTACATATGAACACTTTTCACATTCTCCCGTGCAACTCGGCTGCTAGTCCTCCTTTCATGCAGAATCTTAAGGTCCTAGCTCATGTTCAAGGCACCAAAGCCAGCTAAAAAGTCAATAATCGATACCTAAAACTTGAATTGTACTACTTCTTACTGGCTATTACATCATCTTAGAAGCTTCATCTGTGTTCTACTATGGTGCTTTTAGTGTCTGCGCATACCGCAGCACGCGACATAGCTTTGCAGACGATAAGTACAACCGTTTCAGAGAGAAGAGCGGCCAATGTGACGATCTGGCTTTAAGTCGATTCGATAACAAATGACGAAAAAGGACGGATTTGTCAGGTTTTTACTACATATGAACACTTTTCAGATTCTCCCGTGCAACTCGGCTGCTAGTCCTCCTTTCATGCAGAATCTTAAGGTCCTAGCTCATGCCCAATGCACCAAACCCAGCTAAAAAGACAATAATCCATACCTAAAACTTGAATTGTACTACTTCTTATTGTCTATTACATCATCTTAGAAGCTTCATCTGTGTTCTACTATGGTGATTTTAGTGTCTCCGCATACCGCAGCACGCGACATAGCTTTGCAGACGGTAAGTACAACCGTTTCAGAGAGAAGAGCGGCCAATGTGACGATCGGGCTTTAAGTCGATTCGAAAACAAATGACGAAAACGGACGGATTTCTCAGGTTTTTACTACATATGAACACATTTCACATTCTCCCGTGCAACTCGGCTGCTAGTCCTCCTTTCATGCAGAATCTTAAGGTCCTAGCTCATGTCCAAGGCACCAAATCCATCTAAGAAGTCAATAATCGATACCTAAAACTTGAGTTGTACTACTTCTTACTGGCTATTACATCAACTTGGAAGCTTCATCTGTTTTATACTATGGTGCTTTAAGTGTCTGCGCATACCGCAGCACGCGACATAGCTTTGCAGACGATAAGTACAACCGTTTCAGAGAGAAGAGCGGACGAATTTGACGACCTCTCTTTAAGTCGATTCGATAACAAATGACGAAAACGGACGGATTTCTCAGGTTTTTACTACATATGAACACTTTTCACATTCTCCCGTGCAACTCGGCTGCTAGTCCTCCTTTCATGCAGAATCTTAAGGTCCTAGCTCATGCCCAAGGCACCAAAGCCAGCTAAAAAGTAAATAATCAGTACCTAATACTTGAATTGTACTACTTCTTACTGGCTATTACACCAACTTAGAAGCTTCATCTGTGTTCTACTATGGTGCTTTTAGTGTCTCCGCATACCGCAGCACGCGACATAGCTTTCCAGACGATAAGTAGAACCGTTTCAGAGAGAAGAGCGGCCAATGTGACGATCTGCCTTTAAGTCGATTCGATAACAATTGACGAAAACGAACGGATTTCTCAGGTTTTTACTACATATGAACACTTTTCACATTCTCCCGTGCAACTCGGCTGCTAGTCCTCCTTTCATGCAGAATCTTAAGGTCCTAGCTCATGTCCAAGGCACCAAAGCCAGCTAAAAAGTCAATAATCGATACCTAAAACTTGAATTGTACTACTTCTTACTGGCTATTACATCAACTTAGAAGAACACTTTTCACATTCTCCCATCCAACGCGGCTGCTAGTCCTCCTTTCGTGCAGAATCTTAAGGTCCTAGCTCATGTCCAAGGCACCAAAGCCAGCTAAAAAGTCAATAATCGATACCTAAAACTTGAATTCTACTACTTCTTACTGGCTATTACATCATCATAGAAGCTTCATCTGTGTTCTACTATGGTGCTTTTAGTGTCTCCGCATACTGCAGCACGCGACATAGCTTTGCAGACGATAAGTACAACCGTTTCAGAGAGAAGAGCGGCCAATGTGACGATCTGGCTTTAAGTCGATTCGATATCAAATGACGAAAACGGACGGATTTCTCAGGTTTTTACTACATATGAACACTTTTCACATTCTCCCGTGCAACTCGGCTGCTAGTCCTCCTTTCATGCGGAATCTTAAGGTCCTAGCTCATGTCCAAGGCACCAAAGCCAGCTAAAAAGTCAATAATCGATACCTAAAACTTGAATTGTACTACTTCTTACTGGCTATTACATCAACTTAGAAGCTTCATCTGTGTTCTACTATGGTGCTTTTAGTGTCTCCGCATACCGCAGCACGCGACATAGCTTTGCAGACGATAAGTACAACCGTTTCAGAGAGAAGAGCGGCCAATGTGACGATCTGGCTTTAAGTCGATTCGATAACAAATGACGAAAACGGACGGATTTCTCAGGTTTTTACTACATATGATCACTTTTCACATTCTCCCCTGCAACTTGGCTGCTAGTCCTCCTTTCTTGCAGAATCTTAAGGTCCTAGCTCATGTCCAAGGCAACAAAGCCAGCTAAAAAATCAATAATCGATACCTAAAACTTGAATTGTACTACTTCTTACTGGCTATTACATCAACTTAGAAGCTTCATCTGTGTTCTACTATGGTGCTTTTAGTGTCTCCGCATACCACAGCACGCGACATAGCTTTGAAGACGATAAGTACAACCGTTTCAGAGAGAAGAGCGGCCAATGTGACGATCTGGCTTTAAGTCGATTCGATAACAAATGACGAAAACGGACGGATTTCTCACGTTTTTACTACATTTGAATACTTTTCATATTCTCCCGTGCAACTCGGCTGCTAGTCCTTCTTTCATGCAGAATCTTAAGGTCCTAGCTCATGTCCAAGGCACCAAAGCCAGCTAAAAAGTCAATAATCGATACCTAAAACTTGAATTGTAATACTTCTTACTGGATATTACATCAACTTAGAAGCTTCATCTGTGTTCTACTATGGTGCTTTTAGTGTCTCTGCATACCGCATCACGCGACATAGCTTTGCAGGCGATAAGTACAAACGTTTCAGAGAGAACAGCGGCCAATGTGACGATCTGGCTTTAAGTCGATTCGATAACAAATGACGAAAACGGACGGATTTCTCAGGTTTTTACTACATATGAACACTTTTAACATTCTCCCCTGCAACTCGGCTGCTAGTCCTCCTTTCATACAGAATCTTAAGGTCCTAGGTCATGTCCAAGGCACCAAAGCCAGCTAAAAAGTCAATAATCGATACCTAAAACTTTAATTGTACTACTTCTTACTGGCTATTACATCATCATAGAAGCTTCATCTGTGTTCTACTATGGTGCTTTTAGTGTCTCCGCATACCGCAGCACGCGACATAGCTTTGCAGACGATAAGTCGACCGTTTCAGAGAGAAGAGCGGCCAATGTGACGATCTGGCTTTAAGTCGATTCGATAACAAATGACGAAAACGGACGGATTTCCCAGGTTTTTACTACATATGAACACTTTTCATATTGTCCCGTGCAACTCGCCTGCTAGTCCTCAGTTCATGCAGAATCTTAAGGTCCTAGCTCATGTCCAAGGCACCAAATCCATCTAAGAAATCAATAATCGATACCTAAAACTTGAGTTGTACTACTTCTTACTGGCTATTACATCAACTTAGAAGCTTCATCTGTTTTATACTATGGTGCTTTAAGTGTCTGCGCATACCGCAGCACGCGACATAGCTTTGCAGACGACAAGTACAACCGTTTCAGAGAGAAGAGCGGCCAATGTGACGATCTCTCTTTAAGTCGATTCGATAACAAATGACGAAAACGGACGGATTTCTCAGGTTTTTACTACATATGAACACTTTTCACATTCTCCCGTGCAACTCGGCTGCTAGTCCTCCTTTCATGCAGAATCTTAAGGTCCTAGCTCATGCCCAAGGCACCAAAGCCAGCTAAAAAGTAAATAATCAGTACCTAATACTTGAATTGTACTACTTCTTACTGGCTATTACACCAACTTAGAAGCTTCATCTGTGTTCTACTATGGTGCTTTTAGTGTCTCCGCATACCGCAGCACGCGTCATAGCTTTGCAGACGATAAGTAGAACCGTTTCAGAGAGAAGAGCGGCCAATGTGACGATCTGCCTTTAAGTCGATTCGATAACAATTGACGAAAACGAACGGATTTCTCAGGTTTTTACTACATATGAACACTTTTCACATTCTCCCGTGCAACTCGGCTGCTAGTCCTCCTTTCATGCAGAATCTTAAGGTCCTAGCTCATGTCCAAGGCACCAAAGCCAGCTAAAAAGTCAATAATCGATACCTAAAACTTGATTTGTACTACTTCTTACTGGCTATTACATCCACTTAGAAGCTTCATCTGTGTTCTACTATGGTGCTTTTAGTGTCTCCACATACCGCAGCACGCGACATAGCTTTGCAGACGATAAGTACAATCGTTTCAGAGAGAAGAGCGGCCAATGTGACGATCGGGCTTTAAGTCGATTCGATAACAAATGACGAAAACGGACGGATTTCTCAGGTTTCTACTACATATGAACACATTTCACATTCTCCCGTGCAACGCGGCTGCTAGTCCTCCTATCATGCAGAATCTTAAGGTCCTAGCTCATGTCCAAGGCACCAAAGCCAGCTAAAAATCAATAATCGATACCTAAAACTTCAGTTGTACTACTTCTTACTGGCTATTACATCGACTTAGAAGCTTCATCTGTTTTATTATATGGTGCTTTTAGTGTCTGCGCATACCGCAGCACGCGACATAGCTTTGCAGACGATAAATGTAACCGTCTCAGAGAGAAATTCGGCCAATGTGACGATCTGGCTTTAAGTCGAATCGATAACAAATGACGAAAATGGACGGATTTCTCAGGTGTATACTGCATATGAACACTTTTCACATTCTCCCGTTCAACGCGGCTGCTAGACCTCCTTTCATGCAATATCTTAAGGTTCCACCTAATGTCAAAGCAACCAAAGCCGGCTAAAAAGTGAATAATCGACAAATAAAACTTGAATTGTACTACTTCCTACTGGCTATTACTTCAACTTAGAAGCTTCTTCTGTGTTCTACTATGGTGCTTTTATTGTTTCCGCATACCGCAGCACGCGACATAGATTTGCAGACGATAAATGTAACCGTTTCAGAGACAAGAGCGGCCAATGTGACGATCTGGCTTAAAGTCGATTCGATAACAAATGACGAAAGCGGACGAATTTCTCAGGTTTTTACTACATATGAACACTTTTCACATTCTCCCATGCAACGCGGCTGCTAGTCCTCCTTTCATGCAAAATCTTAAGGTCCTATGTCATGTCCAAGCCACCAAAGACGGCAAAAAAGTGAATAATCGATAACTAAAACTGGAATTGTACTACTTCTTAATGGCTATTACTTCAACTTAGGAACTTCTTCTGTGTTCTACTATGGTGCTTTTAGTGTCTCCGCATACCGCAGCACGCGACATAGCTTTGCAGACGATAAATGTAACCGTCTCAGAGAGAAAAGTGGCCAATGTGACGATCTGGCTTTAAGTCGATTCGATAAAAAATGACAAAAACAGACGGATTTCACAGGTTTTTACTACATTTGAACACTTTTCACATTATCCCATGCAACGCGGCTGCTAGTCCTCCTTTCATGCAAAATCTTAAGGTCCTAGGTCATGTCCAAGCCACCAAAGCCGGCTAAAAAGTGAATAATCGACAACTAAAACTTGAATTGTACTACTTCCTACTGGCTATTACTTCAACTTAGAAGCTTCTTCTGTGTTCTACTATGGTGCTTTTAGTGTCTCCGCATACCGCAGCACGCGACATAGCTTTGTAGACGATAAATGTAACCGTCTCAGAGAGAAATTCGGCCAATGTGACGATCTGGCTTTAAGTCGAATCGATAACAAATGACGAAAATGGACGGATTTCTCAGGTTTATACTGCATATGAACACTTTTCACATTCTCCCGTGCAACGCGGCTGCTAGTCCTCCTTTCATGCAAAATCTTAAGGTTCCATCTAATGTCAAAGCAACCAAAGCCGGCTAAAAAGTGTATAACCGACAACTAAAACTTGAGTTGTACTACTTCTTACTGGCTATTACTTCAAATTAGAAGCTTCTTCTGTGTTCTACTATGGTGCTTTTAGTGTTTCGGCATACCGCAGCACGCGACATAGCTTTGCAGACGATAAATGTAACCGTCTCAGAGAGAAATTCGGCCAATGTGACGAACTGGCTTTAAGTCGAATCGATAACAAATGACGAAAATCGACGGATTTCTCAGGTTTATACTGCATAAGAACACTTTTCACATTCTCCCGTGCAACGCGGCTGCTAGTCCTCCTTTCACGCAAAATCTTAAGGTTTCACCTAATGTCAAAGCAACCAAAGCCGGCTAAAAAGAGAATAACCGACAACTAAAACTTGAGTTGTACTACTTCTTACTGGCTATTACTTCAAATTAGAAGCTTCTTCTGTGTTCTACTATGGTGCTTTTAGTGTCTCCGCATACCGCAGCACGCGACATAGCTTTTCAGACGATAAATGTAACCGTCTCAGAGACAAAAGCGGCCAATGTGACGATCTGGCTTTAAGTCGATTCGATAACAAAGACGAAACCGGACGGATTTCTCAGGTTTTTACTACATATGAACACTTTTCACATACTCCCATGCAACGCGGCTGGTAGTCCTCCTTTCATGCAAAATCTTAAGGTCCTAGGTCATGTCCAAGCCACCAAAGCCGGCTAAAAAGTGAATAATCGACAACTAAAACTTGAATTGTACTACTTCTTATTGGCTATTACTTCAACTTAGAACCTTCTTCTGTGTTGTACTATGGTGCTTTTAGTGTTTCCGCTTACCGCAGCACGCGACATAGCTTTGCAGACGATAAATGTAACCGTCTCAGAGAGAAAAGCGGCCAATGTGACGATCTGGCTTTATGTCGATTCGATAAAAAATGACGAAAACGGATGGATTTCTCAGGTTTTTACTACATATGAACACATTTCACATTCTCCCGTGCAACGCGGCTGCAAATCCTCCTTCCATGGAAAATCTTAAGGTGCTAGGTCATGTCCAAGCCACCAAAGAAGGCTAAAAAGTTAATAATCGGCAACTAAAACTTGAATTGTACTACCTCTTACTGGGTATTACTTCAACTTAGAAGCTTCTTCTGTGTTCTACTATGGTGCTTTTAGTGTTTCAACATACCGCAGCACGCGACATAGCTTTGCAGACGATAAAGGTAAACGTCTCAGAGAGAAAAGCGGCCAAAGTGACGATGTGGCTTTAAGTCGATTCGATAACAAATGACGAAAACGGACGGATTTCTCAGGTTTTTACTACATATAAACACTTTTCACATTCTCCCATGCAACGCGGCTGCTAGTCCTCCTTTCATGCAAAATCTTAAGGTCCTAGGTCATGTCCAAGCCACCAAAGCCGGCTAAAAAGTGAATAATCGACAACTAAAACTTGAATTGTACTACTTCTTACTGGCTATTACTTCAACTTAGAACCTTCTTCTGTGTTGTACTATGGTGCTTTTAGTGTCTCCGCATACCGCAGTTCGCGACATAGCTTTGCAGACGACTAATGTAACCGTCTCAGAGAGAAAAGCGGCCAATATGACGATCTGGCTTTAAGTCGATTAGATAACAAATGACGAAAACGGACCGATTTCTCAGGTTTTTACTACATATGAACACATTTCACATTCTCCCATACAACGCGGCTGCTAGTCCTACTTTCATGCAAAATCTTAAGGTCCTAGTTCATGTCATAGCCACCAAAGCCGTCTAAAAGGTGAACAATCGACAACTAAATCTTGAATTGTACTACTTCTTACTGGCTATTACTTCAACTTAGAAGCTTCTTCTGTGTTCTACTATGGTGCTTTTAGTGTTTCCGCTTACCGCAGTACGCGACATAGCTTTGCAGACGATAAATGTAACCGTTTCAGAGAGAAGAGCGGCCAATGTGACGATCTGGCTTCAAATCGATTCGATAACAAATGACGAAAACGGACGGATTTCTCAGGTTTCTACTACATATGAACACTTTTCACATTCCCCCATGCAACGCGGCTGGTAGTCTTCCTTTCATGCAAAATCTTAAGGTCCTAGGTCATGTCCAAGCTACCAAAACCAGGTAAAAAGTGAATAATCGACAACTAAAACTTCAATTGTACTACTTCTTACTGGCTATTACTTCAGCTTAGAAGCTTCTTCTGTGTTCTAATATGGTGCTTTTAGTGTCTCCGCATACCGCAGCACGCGACATAGCTTTGCAGACGATAAATGTAACCGTCTCAGAGAGAAAAGCGGCCAATGTGACGATCTGGCTTTAAGTCGATTCGATAACAAATGACGAAAACGGACGGATTTCTCAGGTTTTTACTACATATGAACACCTTTCACATTCTCCCATGCAACGCGGCTGCTAGTCCTCCTTTCATGCAAAATCTTAAGGTCCTAGGTCATGTCCAAGCCACGAAAGCCGGCTACAAAGTGAATAATCGACAACTAAAACATGAATTGTACTACTTCCTACTGGCTATTACTTCAATATAGAAGCTTCTTCTGTGTTCTACTATGGTGCTTTTAGTGTCTCCGCATACCGCAGCACGCGACATAGCTTTGCAGACGATAAATGTAACCGTCTCAGAGAGAAAAGCGGCCAATGTGACGATCTGGCTTTAAGTCGATTCGATAACAAATGACGAAAACGGACGGATGTCTCAGGATTTACTACATATGAACACCATTCACATTCTCCCATGCAACGCGGCTGCTAGTCCTCCTTTCATGCAAAATCTTAAGGTCCTAGGTCATGTCCAAGCCACCAAAGACGGCTAAAAAGTGAATAATCGATAACTAAAACTTGAATTGTACTACATCTTACTGGGTACTACTTCAACTTAGAAGCTTCTTCTGTGTTCTAATATGGTGCTTTTAGTGTCTCCGCATACCGCAGCACGCGACATAGCTTTGCAGACGATAAATGTAACCGTCTCTGAGAGAAAAGCGGCCAATGTGACGATCTGGCTTTAAGTCGATTCGATAAAAAAATGACGAAAACGGACGGATTTCTCAGGTTTTTATTACATATGAACACTTTTCACATTCTCCCATGCAACGCGGCTGCTAGTCCTCCTTTCATGCAAAATCTTAAGGTCCTAGGTCATGTCCAAGCCACCAAAGCCGGCTAAAAAGTGAATAATCGACAACTAAAACTTGAATTGTACAACTTCCTACTGGCTATTACTTCAACATAGAAGCTTCTTCTGTGTTCTACTATGGTGCTTTTAGTGTCTCCGCATACCGCAGCACGCGACATAGCTTTGCAGACGATAAATGTAACCGTCTCAGAGAGAAATTCGGCCAATGTGACGATCTGGCTTTAAGTCGAATCGATAACAAATGACGAAAATGGACGGATTTCTCAGGTGTATACTGCATATGAACACTTTTCACATTCTCCCGTTCAACGCGGCTGCTAGACCTCCTTTCATGCAATATCTTAAGGTTCCACCTAATGTCAAAGCAACCAAAGCCGGCTAAAAAGTGAATAATCGACAAATAAAACTTGAATTGTACTACTTCCTACTGGCTATTACTTCAACTTAGAAGCTTCTTCTGTGTTCTACTATGGTGCTTTTATTGTTTCCGCATACCGCAGCACGCGACATAGATTTGCAGACGATAAATGTAACCGTTTCAGAGACAAGAGCGGCCAATGTGACGATCTGGCTTAAAGTCGATTCGATAACAAATGACGAAAGCGGACGAATTTCTCAGGTTTTTACTACATATGAACACTTTTCACATTCTCCCATGCAACGCGGCTGCTAGTCCTCCTTTCATGCAAAATCTTAAGGTCCTATGTCATGTCCAAGCCACCAAAGACGGCAAAAAAGTGAATAATCGATAACTAAAACTGGAATTGTACTACTTCTTACTGGCTATTACTTCAACTTAGGAACTTCTTCTGTGTTCTACTATGGTGATTTTAGTGTCTCCGCATACCGCAGCACGCGACATAGCTTTGCAGACGATAAATGTAACCGTCTCAGAGAGAAAAGCGGCCAATGTGACGATCTGGCTTTAAGTCGATTCGATAAAAAATGACAAAAACAGACGGATTTCACAGGTTTTTACTACATTTGAACACTTTTCACATTATCCCATGCAACGCGGCTGCTAGTCCTCCTTTCATGCAAAATCTTAAGGTCCTAGGTCATGTCCAAGCCACCAAAGCCGGCTAAAAAGTGAATAATCGACAACTAAAACTTGAATTGTACTACTTCCTACTGGCTATTACTTCAACTTAGAAGCTTCTTCTGTGTTCTACTATGGTGCTTTTAGTGTCTCCGCATACCGCAGCACGCGACATAGCTTTGCAGACGATAAATGTAACCGTCTCAGAGAGAAATTCGGCCAATGTGACGATCTGGCTTTAAGTCGAATCGATAACAAATGACGAAAATGGACGGATTTCTCAGGTTTATACTGCATATGAACACTTTTCACATTCTCCCGTGCAACGCGGCTGCTAGTCCTCCTTTCATGCAAAATCTTAAGGTTCCATCTAATGTCAAAGCAACCAAAGCCGGCTAAAAAGTGTATAAGCGACAACTAAAACTTGAGTTGTACTACTTCTTACTGGCTATTACTTCAAATTAGAAGCTTCTTCTGTGTTCTACTATGGTGCTTTTAGTGTTTCGGCATACCGCAGCACGCGACATAGCTTTGCAGACGATAAATGTAACCGTCTCAGAGAGAAATTCGGCCAATGTGACGAACTGGCTTTAAGTCGAATCGATAACAAATGACGAAAATCGACGGATTACTCAGGTTTATACTGCATAAGAACACTTTTCACATTCTCCCGTGCAACGCGGCTGCTAGTCCTCCTTTCACGCAAAATCTTAAGGTTTCACCTAATGTCAAAGCAACCAAAGCCGGCTAAAAAGTGAATAACCGACAACTAAAACTTGAGTTGTACTACTTCTTACTGGCTATTACTTCAAATTAGAAGCTTCTTCTGTGTTCTACTATGGTGCTTTTAGTGTCTCCGCATACCGCAGCACGCGACATAGCTTTTCAGACGATAAATGTAACCGTCTCAGAGACAAAAGCGGCCAATGTGACGATCTGGCTTTAAGTCGATTCGATAACAAAGACGAAACCGGACGGATTTCTCAGGTTTTTACTACATATGAACACTTTTCACATACTCCCATGCAACGCGGCTGGTAGTCCTCCTTTCATGCAAAATCTTAAGGTCCTAGGTCATGTCCAAGCCACCAAAGCCGGCTAAAAAGTGAATAATCGACAACTAAAACTTGAATTGTACTACTTCTTATTGGCTATTACTTCAACTTAGAACCTTCTTCTGTGTTGTACTATGGTGCTTTTAGTGTTTCCGCTTACCGCAGCACGCGACATAGCTTTGCAGACGATAAATGTAACCGTCTCAGAGAGAAAAGCGGCCAATGTGACGATCTGGCTTTAAGCCGATTCGATAACAAAGACGAAACCGGACGGATTTCTCAGGTTTTTACTACATATGAACACTTTTCACATACTCCCATGCAACGCGGCTGCTAGTCCTCCTTTCATGCAAAATCTTAAGGTCCTAGGTCATGTACAAGCCACCAAAGCCGGCTAAAAAGTGAATAATCGACAACTAAAACTTGAATTGTACTACTTCCTACTGGCTATTACTTCAACTTAGAAGCTTCTTCTGTGTTCTACTATGGTGCTTTTAGTGTCTCCGCATACCGCAGCACGCGACATAGCTTTGCAGACGATAAATGTAACCGTCTCAGAGAGAAATTCGGCCAATGTGACGATCTGGCTTTAAGTCGAATCGATAACAAATGACGAAAATGGACGGATTTCTCAGGTTTATACTGCATATGAACACTTTTCACATTCTCCCGTGCAACGCGGCTGCTAGTCCTCCTTTCATGCAAAATCTTAAGGTTCCATCTAATGTCAAAGCAACCAAAGCCGGCTAAAAAGTGTATAACCGACAACTAAAACTTGAGTTGTACTACTTCTTACTGGCTATTACTTCAAATTAGAAGCTTCTTCTGTGTTCTACTATGGTGCTTTTAGTGTTTCGGCATACCGCAGCACGCGACATAGCTTTGCAGACGATAAATGTAACCGTCTCAGAGAGAAATTCGGCCAATGTGACGAACTGGCTTTAAGTCGAATCGATAACAAATGACGAAAATCGACGGATTTCTCAGGCTTATACTGCATAAGAACACTTTTCACATTCTCCCGTGCAACGCGGCTGCTAGTCCTCCTTTCACGCAAAATCTTAAGGTTTCACCTAATGTCAAAGCAACCAAAGCCGGCTAAAAAGTGAATAACCGACAACTAAAACTTGAGTTGTACTACTTCTTACTGGCTATTACTTCAAATTAGAAGCTTCTTCTGTGTTCTACTATGGTGCTTTTAGTGTCTCCGCATACCGCAGCACGCGACATAGCTTTTCAGACGATAAATGTAACCGTCTCAGAGACAAAAGCGGCCAATGTGACGATCTGGCTTTAAGTCGATTCGATAACAAAGACGAAACCGGACGGATTTCTCAGGTTTTTACTACATATGAACACTTTTCACATACTCCCATGCAACGCGGCTGGTAGTCCTCCTTTCATGCAAAATCTTAAGGTCCTAGGTCATGTCCAAGCCACCAAAGCCGGCTAAAAAGTGAATAATCGACAACTAAAACTTGAATTGTACTACTTCTTATTGGCTATTACTTCAACTTAGAACCTTCTTCTGTGTTGTACTATGGTGCTTTTAGTGTTTCCGCTTACCGCAGCACGCGACATAGCTTTGCAGACGATAAATGTAACCGTCTCAGAGAGAAAAGCGGCCAATGTGACGATCTGGCTTTATGTCGATTCGATAAAAAATGACGAAAACGGATGGATTTCTCAGGTTTTTACTACATATGAACACATTTCACATTCTCCCGTGCAACGCGGCTGCAAATCCTCCTTCCATGGAAAATCTTAAGGTGCTAGGTCATGTCCAAGCCACCAAAGAAGGCTAAAAAGTTAATAATCGACAACTAAAACTTGAATTGTACTACCTCTTACTGGCTATTACTTCAACTTAGAAGCTTCTTCTGTGTTCTACTATGGTGCTTTTAGTGTTTCAACATACCGCAGCACGCGACATAGCTTTGCAGACGATAAAGGTAAACGTCTCAGAGAGAAAAGCGGCCAATGTGACGATGTGGCTTTAAGTCGATTCGATAACAAATGACGAAAACGGACGGATTTCTCAGGTTTTTACTACATATAAACACTTTTCACATTCTCCCATGCAACGCGGCTGCTAGTCCTCCTTTCATGCAAAATCTTAAGGTCCTAGGTCATGTCCAAGCCACCAAAGCCGGCTAAAAAGTGAATAATCGACAACTAAAACTTGAATTGTACTACTTCTTACTGGCTATTACTTCAACTTAGAATCTTCTTCTGTGTTGTACTATGGTGCTTTTAGTGTCTCCGCATACCGCAGTTCGCGACATAGCTTTGCAGACGACTAATGTAACCGTCTCAGAGAGAAAAGCGGCCAATATGACGATCTGGCTTTAAGTCGATTAGATAACAAATGACGAAAACGGACGGATTTCTCAGGTTTTTACTACATATGAACACATTTCACATTCTCCCATACAACGCGGCTGCTAGTCCTACTTTCATGCAAAATCTTAAGGTCCTAGTTCATGTCATAGCCACCAAAGCCGTCTAAAAGGTGAACAATCGACAACTAAATCTGGAATTGTACTACTTCTTACTGGCTATTACTTCAACTTAGAAGCTTCTTCTGTGTTCTACTATGGTGCTTTTAGTGTTTCCGCTTACCGCAGCACGCGACATAGCTTTGCAGACGATAAATGTAACCGTTTCAGAGAGAAGAGCGGCCAATGTGACGATCTGGCTTCAAATCGATTCGATAACAAATGACGAAAACGGACGGATTTCTCAGGTTTCTACTACATATGAACACTTTTCACATTCCCCCATGCAACGCGGCTGCTAGTCTTCCTTTCATGCAAAATCTTAAGGTCCTAGGTCATGTCCAAGCTACCAAAACCAGGTAAATAGTGAATAATCGACAACTAAAACTTCAATTGTACTACTTCTTACTGGCTATTACTTCAGCTTAGAAGCTTCTTCTGTGTTCTAATATGGTGCTTTTAGTGTCTCCGCATACCGCAGCACGCGACATAGCTTTGCAGACGATAAATGTAACCGTCTCAGAGAGAAAAGCGGCCAATGTGACGATCTGGCTTTAAGTCGATTCGATAACAAATGACGAAAACGGACGGATGTCTCAGGTTTTTACTACATATGAACACCTTTCACATTCGCCCATGCAACGCGGCTGCTAGTCCTCCTTTCATGCAAAATCTTAAGGTCCTAGGTCATGTCCAAGCCACGAAAGCCGGCTACAAAGTGAATAATCGACAACTAAAACATGAATTGTACTACTTCCTACTGGCTATTACTTCAATATAGAAGCTTCTTCTGTGTTCTACTATGGTGCTTTTAGTGTCTCCGCATACCGCAGCACGCGACATAGCTTTGCAGACGATAAATGTGACCGTCTCAGAGAGAAATTCGGCCAATGTGACGATCTGGCTTTAACTCGAATCGATAACAAATGACGAAAATGGACGGATTTCTCAGGTTTATACTGCATATGAACACTTTTCACATTCTCCCGTGCAACGCCGCTGCTATTCCTCCTTTCATGCAAAATCTTAAGGTTCCACCTCATGTCCAAGCCTCCAAAGCCGGCTAAAAAGTGAATAATCGATATCTAAAACTTGAATTGTACTACTTCTTACTGGCTATTACTTCAACTTAGAACCTTCTTCTGTGTTGTACTATGGTGCTTTTAGTGTCTCCGCATACCGCAGCACGCGACATAGCTTTGCAGACGATAAATGTAACCGTCTCAGAGAGAAAAGCGGCCAATGTGACGATCTGGCTTTAAGTCGATTCGATAACAAATGACGAAAATGGACGGATTTCTCAGGTTTTTACTACATATGAACACATTTCACATTCTCCCATGCAACGGGGCTGCTAGTCCTCCTTTCATGCAAAATCTTAAGGTCCTAGTTCATGTCATAGCAACCAAAGCCGGCTAAAAGGTGAACAATCGACAACTAAATCTTGAATTGTACTACTTCTTACTGGCTATTCCTTCAACTTAGAAGCTTCTTCTGTGTTCTACTATGGTGCTTTTAGTGTCTCCGCATACCGCAGCACGCGACATAGCTTTGCAGACGATAAATGTAACCGTCTCAGAGAGAAAAGCGGCCAATGTGACGATCTGGCTTTAAGCCGATTCGATAACAAAGACGAAACCGGACGGATTTCTCAGGTTTTTACTACATATGAACACTTTTCACATACTCCCATGCAACGCGGCTGCTAGTCCTCCTTTCATGCAAAATCTTAAGGTCCTAGGTCATGTACAAGCCACCAAAGCCGGCTAAAAAGTGAATAATCGACAACTAAAACTTGAATTGTACTACTTCCTACTGGCTATTACTTCAACTTAGAAGCTTCTTCTGTGTTCTACTATGGTGCTTTTAGTGTCTCCGCATACCGCAGCACGCGACATAGCTTTGCAGACGATAAATGTAACCGTCTCAGAGAGAAATTCGGCCAATGTGACGATCTGGCTTTAAGTCGAATCGATAACAAATGACGAAAATGGACGGATTTCTCAGGTTTATACTGCATATGAACACTTTTCACATTCTCCCGTGCAACGCGGCTGCTAGTCCTCCTTTCATGCAAAATCTTATGGTTCCATCTAATGTCAAAGCAACCAAAGCCGGCTAAAAAGTGTATAAGCGACAACTAAAACTTGAGTTGTACTACTTCTTACTGGCTATTACTTCAAATTAGAAGCTTCTTCTGTGTTCTACTATGGTGCTTTTAGTGTTTCGGCATACCGCAGCACGCGACATAGCTTTGCAGACGATAAATGTAACCGTCTCAGAGAGAAATTCGGCCAATGTGACGAACTGGCTTTAAGTCGAATCGATAACAAATGACGAAAATCGACGGATTTCTCAGGCTTATACTGCATAAGAACACTTTTCACATTCTCCCGTGCAACGCGGCTGCTAGTCCTCCTTTCACGCAAAATCTTAAGGTTTCACCTAATGTCAAAGCAACCAAAGCCGGCTAAAAAGTGAATAACCGACAACTAAAACTTGAGTTGTACTACTTCTTACTGGCTATTACTTCAAATTAGAAGCTTCTTCTGTGTTCTACTATGGTGCTTTTAGTGTCTCCGCATACCGCAGCACGCGACATAGCTTTTCAGACGATAAATGTAACCGTCTCAGAGACAAAAGCGGCCAATGTGACGATCTGGCTTTAAGTCGATTCGATAACAAAGACGAAACCGGACGGATTTCTCAGGTTTTTACTACATATGAACACTTTTCACATACTCCCATGCAACGCGGCTGGTAGTCCTCCTTTCATGCAAAATCTTAAGGTCCTAGGTCATGTCCAAGCCACCAAAGCCGGCTAAAAAGTGAATAATCGACAACTAAAACTTGAATTGTACTACTTCTTATTGGCTATTACTTCAACTTAGAACCTTCTTCTGTGTTGTACTATGGTGCTTTTAGTGTTTCCGCTTACCGCAGCACGCGACATAGCTTTGCAGACGATAAATGTAACCGTCTCAGAGAGAAAAGCGGCCAATGTGACGATCTGGCTTTATGTCGATTCGATAAAAAATGACGAAAACGGATGGATTTCTCAGGTTTTTACTACATATGAACACATTTCACATTCTCCCGTGCAACGCGGCTGCAAATCCTCCTTCCATGGAAAATCTTAAGGTGCTAGGTCATGTCCAAGCCACCAAAGAAGGCTAAAAAGTTAATAATCGACAACTAAAACTTGAATTGTACTACCTCTTACTGGCTATTACTTCAACTTAGAAGCTTCTTCTGTGTTCTACTATGGTGCTTTTAGTGTTTCAACATACCGCAGCACGCGACATAGCTTTGCAGACGATAAAGGTAAACGTCTCAGAGAGAAAAGCGGCCAATGTGACGATGTGGCTTTAAGTCGATTCGATAACAAATGACGAAAACGGACGGATTTCTCAGGTTTTTACTACATATAGACACTTTTCACATTCTCCCATGCAACGCGGCTGCTAGTCCTTCTTTCATGCAAAATCTTAAGGTCCTAGGTCATGTCCAAGCCACCAAAGCCGGCTAAAAAGTGAATAATCGACAACTAAAACTTGAATTGTACTACTTCTTACTGGCTATTACTTCAACTTAGAACCTTCTTCTGTGTTGTACTATGGTGCTTTTAGTGTCTCCGCATACCGCAGTTCGCGACATAGCTTTGCAGACGACTAATGTAACCGTCTCAGAGAGAAAAGCGGCCAATATGACGATCTGGCTTTAAGTCGATTAGATAACAAATGACGAAAACGGACGGATTTCTCAGGTTTTTACTACATATGAACACATTTCACATTCTCCCATACAACGCGGCTGCTAGTCCTACTTTCATGCAAAATCTTAAGGTCCTAGTTCATGTCATAGCCACCAAAGCCGTCTAAAAGGTGAACAATCGACAACTAAATCTTGAATTGTACTACTTCTTACTGGCTATTACTTCAACTTAGAAGCTTCTTCTGTGTTCTACTATGGTGCTTTTAGTGTTTCCGCTTACCGCAGCACGCGACATAGCTTTGCAGACGATAAATGTAACCGTTTCAGAGAGAAGAGCGGCCAATGTGACGATCTGGCTTCAAATCGATTCGATAACAAATGACGAAAACGGACGGATTTCTCAGGTTTCTACTACATATGAACACTTTTCACATTCCCCCATGCAACGCGGCTGCTAGTCTTCCTTTCATGCAAAATCTTAAGGTCCTAGGTCATGTCCAAGCTACCAAAACCAGGTAAAAAGTGAATAATCGACAACTAAAACTTCAATTGTACTACTTCTTACTGGCTATTACTTCAGCTTAGAAGCTTCTTCTGTGTTCTAATATGGTGCGTTTAGTGTCTCCGCATACCGCAGCACGCGACATAGCTTTGCAGACGATAAATGTAACCGTCTCAGAGAGAAAGGCGGCCAATGTGACGATCTGGCTTTAAGTCGATTCGATAACAAATGACGAAAACGGACGGATGTCTCAGGTTTTTACTACATGTGAACACCTTTCACATTCGCCCATGCAACGCGGCTGCTAGTCCTCCTTTCATGCAAAATCTTAAGGTCCTAGGTCATGTCCAAGCCACGAAAGCCGGCTACAAAGTGAATAATCGACAACTAAAACATGAATTGTACTACTTCCTACTGGCTATTACTTCAATATAGAAGCTTCTTCTGTGTTCTACTATGGTGCTTTTAGTGTTTCCGCTTACCGCAGCACGCGACATAGCTTTGCAGACGATAAATGTAACCGTCTCAGAGAGAAAAGCGGCCAATATGACGATCTGGCTTTAAGTCGATTAGATAACAAATGACGAAAACGGACGGATTTCTCAGGTTTTTACTACATATGAACACATTTCACATTCTCCCAAACAACGCGGCTGCTAGTCCTACTTTCATGCAAAATCTTAAGGTCCTAGTTCATGTCATAGCCACCAAAGCCGTCTAAAAGGTAAACAATCGACAACTAAATCTTGAATTGTACTACTTCTTACTGGCTATTACTTCAACTTAGAAGCTTCTTCTGTGTTCTACTATGGTGCTTTTAGTGTTTCCGCTTACCGCAGCACGCGACATAGCTTTGCAGACGATAAATGTAACCGTTTCAGAGAGAAGAGCGGCCAATGTGACGATCTGGCTTTAAGTCGATTCGATAACAAAGACGAAACAGGACGGATTTCTCAGGTTTTTACTACATATGAACACTTTTCACATACTCCCATGCAACGCGGCTGGTAGTCCTCCTTTCATGCAAAATCTTAAGGTCCTAGGTCATGTCCAAGCCACCAAAGACGGCTAAAAAGTGAATAATCGATAACTAAAACTTGAATTGTACTACATCTTACTGGCTATTACTTCAACTTAGAAGCTTCTTCTGTGTTCTACTATGGTGCTTTTAGTGTCTCCGCATACCGCAGCACGCGACATAGCTTTGCAGACGATAAATGTAACCGTCTCAGAGAGAAAAGCGGCCAATGTGACGATCTGGCTTTATGTCGATTCGATAAAAAATGACGAAAACGGACGGATTTCTCAGGTTTTTACTACATATGATCACATTTCACATTCTCCCGTGCAACGCGGCTGCAAATCCTCCTTCCATGGAAAATCTTAAGGTGCTAGGTCATGTCCAAGCCACCAAAGAAGGCTAAAAAGTTAATAATCGACAACTAAAACTTGAATTGTACTACCTCTTACTGGGTATTACTTCAACTTAGAAGCTTCTTCTGTGTTCTACTATGGTGCTTTTAGTGTTTCAACATACCGCAGCACGCGACATAGCTTTGCAGACGATAAAGGTAAACGTCTCAGAGAGGAAAGCGGCCAATGTGACGATGTGGCTTTAAGTCGATTCGATAACAAATGACGAAAACGGACGGATTTCTCAGGTTTTTACTACATATAAACACTTTTCACATTCTCCCATGCAACGCGGCTGCTAGTCCTCCTTTCATGCAAAATCTTAAGGACCTAGGTCATGTCCAAGCCACCAAAGCCGGCTAAAAAGTGAATAATCGACAACTAAAACTTGAATTGTACTACTTCTTACTGGCTATTACTTCAACTTGGAACCTTCTTCTGTGTTGTACTATGGTGCTTTTAGTGTCTCCGCATACCGCAGTGCGCGACATAGCTTTGCAGACGACTAATGTAACCGTCTCAGAGAGAAAAGCGGCCAATATGACGATCTGGCTTTAAGTCGATTAGATAACAAATGACGAAATGGACGGATTTCTCAGGTTTTTACTACATATGAACACATTTCACATTCTCCCATACAACGCGACTGCTAGTCCTACTTTCATGCAAAATCTTAAGGTCCTAGTTCATGTCATAGCCACCAAAGCCGTCTAAAAGGTGAACAATCGACAACTAAATCTTGAATTGTACTACTTCTTACTGGCTATTACTTCAACTTAGAAGCTTCTTCTGTGTTCTACTATGGTGCTTTTAGTGTTTCCGCTTACCGCAGCACGCGACATAGCTTTCCAGACGATAAATGTAACCGTTTCAGAGAGAAGAGCGGCCAATGTGACGATCTGGCTTTAAATCGATTCGATAACAAATGACGAAAACGGACGGATTTCTCAGGTTTCTACTACATATGAACACTTTTCACATTCCCCCATGCAACGCGGCAGCTAGTCTTCCTTTCATGCAAAATATTAAGGTCCTAGGTCATGTCCAAGCTACCAAAACCGGGTAAAAAGTGAATAATCGACAACTAAAACTTCAATTGTACTACTTCTTACTGGCTATTACTTCAGCTTAGAAGCTTCTTCTGTGTTCTAATATGGTGCTTTTAGTGTCTCCGCATATCGCAGCACGCGACATAGCTTTGCAGACGATAAATGTAACCGTCTCAGAGAGAAAAGCGGCCAATGTGACGATCTGGCTTTAAGTCGATTCGATAACAAATGACGAAAACGGACGGATGTCTCAGGTTTTTACTACATATGAACACCTTTCACATTCTCCCATGCAACGCGGCTGCTAGTCCTCCTTTCATGCAAAATCTTAAGGTCCTAGGTCATGTCCAAGCCACGAAAGCCGGCTACAAAGTGAATAATCGACAACTAAAACATGAATTGTACTACTTCCTACTGGCTATTACTTCAATATAGAAGCTTCTTCTGTGTTCTACTATGGTGCTTTTAGTGTCTCCGCATACCGCAGCACGCGACATAGCTTTGCAGACGATAAATGTAACGGTCTCAGAGAGAAAGGCGGCCAATGTGACGATCTGACTTTAAGTCGAATCGATAACAAATGATGAAAATGGACGGCTTTCTCAGGTTTATACTGCATATGAACACTTTTCACATTCTCCCGTGCAACGCCGCTGCTAATCCTCCTTTCATGCAAAATCTTAAGGTTCCACCTCATGTCCAAGCCTCCAAAGCCGGCTAAAAAGTGAATAATCGATAACTAAAACTTGAATTGTACTACTTCTTACTGGCTATTACTTCAACTTAGAAGCTTCTTCTGTGTTGTACTTTGGTGCTTTTAGTGTCTCCGCATACCACAGTTGGCGACATAGCTTTGCAGACGATTAAAGTAACAGTCTCAGAGAGAAAAGCGGCCAATGTGACGATCTGGCTTTAAGTCGATTCGATAACAAAGACGAAACCGGACGGATTTCTCAGGTTTTTACTACATATGAACACATTTCACATACTCCCATGCAACGCGGCTGGTAGTCCTCCTTTCATGCAAAATCTTAAGGTCCTAGGTCATGTCCAAGCCACCAAAGCCGGCTAAAAAGTGAATAATCGACAACTAAAACTTAAATTGTACTACTTCTTATTGGCTATTACTTCAACTTAGAACCTTCTTCTGTGTTGTACTATGGTGCTTTTAGTGTTTCCGCTTACCGCAGCACGCGACATAGCTTTGCAGACGATAAATGTAACCGTCTCAGAGAGAAAAGCGGCCAATGTGACGATCTGGCTTTATGTCGATTCGATAAAAAATGACGAAAACGGATGGATTTCTCAGGTTTTTACTACATATGAACACATTTCACATTCTCCCGTGCAACGCGGCTGCAAATCCTCCTTCCATGGAAAATCTTAAGGTGCTAGGTCATGTCCAAGCCACCAAAGAAGGCTAAAAAGTTAATAATCGACAACTAAAACTTGAATTGTACTACCTCTTACTGGGTATTACTTCAACTTAGAAGCTTCTTCTGTGTTCTACTATGGTGCTTTTAGTGTTTCAACATACCGCAGCACGCGACATAGCTTTGCAGACGATAAAGGTAAACGTCTCAGAGAGAAAAGCGGCCAATGTGACGATGTGGCTTTAAGTCGATTCGATAACAAATGACGAAAACGGACGGATTTCTCAGGTTTTTACTACATATAAACACTTTTCACATTCTCCCATGCAACGCGGCTGCTAGTCCTCCTTTCATGCAAAATCTTAAGGTCCTAGGTCATGTCCAAGCCACCAAAGCCGGCTAAAAAGTGAATAATCGACAACTAAAACTTGAATTGTACTACTTCTTACTGGCTATTACTTCAACTTAGAACCTTCTTCTGTGTTGTACTATGGTGCTTTTAGTGTCTCCGCATACCGCAGTTCGCGACATAGCTTTGCAGACGACTAATGTAACCGTCTCAGAGAGAAAAGCGGCCAATATGACGATCTGGCTTTAAGTCGATTAGATAACAAATGACGAAAACGGACGGATGTCTCAGGTTTTTACTACATATGAACACCTTTCACATTCGCCCATGCAACGCGGCTGCTAGTCCTCCTTTCATGCAAAATCTTAAGGTCCTAGGTCATGTCCAAGCCACGAAAGCCGGCTACAAAGTGAATAATCGACAACTAAAACATGAATTGTACTACTTCCTACTGGCTATTACTTCAATATAGAAGCTTCTTCTGTGTTCTACTATGGTGCTTTTAGTGTCTCCGCATACCGCAGCACGCGACATAGCTTTGCAGACGATAAATGTGACCGTCTCAGAGAGAAATTCGGCCAATGTGACGATCTGGCTTTAACTCGAATCGATAACAAATGACGAAAATGGACGGATTTCTCAGGTTTATACTGCATATGAACACTTTTCACATTCTCCCGTGCAACGCCGCTGCTATTCCTCCTTTCATGCAAAATCTTAAGGTTCCACCTCATGTCCAAGCCTCCAAAGCCGGCTAAAAAGTGAATAATCGATATCTAAAACTTGAATTGTACTACTTCTTACTGGCTTTTACTTCAACTTAGAACCTTCTTCTGTGTTGTACTATGCTGCTTTTAGTGTCTCCGCATACCGCAGTTCGCGACATAGCTTTGCAGACGACTAATGTAACCGTCTCAGAGAGAAAAGCGGCCAATATGACGATCTGGCTTTAAGTCGATTAGATAACAAATGACGAAAACGGACGGATTTCTCAGGTTTTTACTACATATGAACACATTTCACATTCTCCCATACAACTCGGCTGCTAGTCCTACTTTCATGCAAAATCTTAAGGTCCTAGTTCATGTCATAGCCACCAAAGCCGTCTAAAAGGTAAACAATCGACAACTAAATCTTGAATTGTACTACTTCTTACTGGCTATTACTTCAACTTAGAAGCTTCTTCTGTGTTCTACTATGGTGCTTTTAGTGTTTCCGCTTACCGCAGCACACGACATAGCTTTGCAGACGATAAATGTAACCGTTTCAGAGAGAAGAGCGGCCAATGTGACGATCTGGCTTTAAGTCGATTCGATAACAAAGACGAAACAGGACGGATTTCTCAGGTTTTTACTACATATGAACACTTTTCACATACTCCCATGCAACGCGGCTGGTAGTCCTCCTTTCATGCAAAATCTTAAGGTCCTAGGTCATGTCCAAGCCACCAAAGACGGCTAAAAAGTGAATAATCGATAACTAAAACTTGAATTGTACTACATCTTACTGGCTATTACTTCAACTTAGAAGCTTCTTCTGTGTTCTACTATGGTGCTTTTAGTGTCTCCGCATACCGCAGCACGCGACATAGCTTTGCAGACGATAAATGTAACCGTCTCAGAGAGAAAAGCGGCCAATGTGACGATCTGGCTTTATGTCGATTCGATAAAAAATGACGAAAACGGACGGATTTCTCAGGTTTTTACTACATATGAACACATTTCACATTCTCCCGTGCAACGCGGCTGCAAATCCTCCTTCCATGGAAAATCTTAAGGTGCTAGGTCATTTCCAAGCCACCAAAGAAGGCTAAAAAGTTAATAATCGACAACTAAAACTTGAATTGTACTACCTCTTACTGGGTATTACTTCAACTTAGAAGCTTCTTCTGTGTTCTACTATGGTGCTTTTAGTGTTTCAACATACCGCAGCACGCGACATAGCTTTGCAGACGATAAAGGTAAACGTCTCAGAGAGGAAAGCGGCCAATGTGACGATGTGGCTTTAAGTCGATTCGATAACAAATGACGAAAACGGACGGATTTCTCAGGTTTTTACTACATATAAACACTTTTCACATTCTCCCATGCAACGCGGCTGCTAGTCCTCCTTTCATGCAAAATCTTAAGGACCTAGGTCATGTCCAAGCCACCAAAGCCGGCTAAAAAGTGAATAATCGACAACTAAAACTTGAATTGTACTACTTCTTACTGGCTATTACTTCAACTTGGAACCTTCTTCTGTGTTGTACCATGGTGCTTTTAGTGTCTCCGCATACCGCAGTTCGCGACATAGCTTTGCAGACGACTAATGTAACCGTCTCAGAGAGAAAAGCGGCCAATATGACGATCTGGCCTTAAGTCGATTAGATAACAAATGACGAAATGGACGGATTTCTCAGGTTTTTACTACATATGAACACATTTCACATTCTCCCATACAACGCGGCTGCTAGTCCTACTTTCATGCAAAATCTTAAGGTCCTAGTTCATGTCATAGCCACCAAAGCCGTCTAAAAGGTGAACAATCGACAACTAAATCTTGAATTGTACTACTTCTTACTGGCTATTACTTCAACTTAGAAGCTTCTTCTGTGTTCTACTATGGTGCTTTTAGTGTTTCCGCTTACCGCAGCACGCGACATAGCTTTCCAGACGATAAATGTAACCGTTTCAGAGAGAAGAGCGGCCAATGTGACGATCTGGCTTCAAATCGATTCGATAACAAATGACGAAAACGGACGGATTTCTCAGGTTTCTACTACATATGAACACTTTTCACATTCCCCCATGCAACGCGGCAGCTAGTCTTCCTTTCATGCAAAATATTAAGGTCCTAGGTCATGTCCAAGCTACCAAAACCGGGTAAAAAGTGAATAATCGACAACTAAAACTTCAATTGTACTACTTCTTACTGGCTATTACTTCAGCTTAGAAGCTTCTTCTGTGTTCTAATATGGTGCTTTTAGTGTCTCCGCATACCGCAGCACGCGACATAGCTTTGCAGACGATAAATGTAACCGTCTCAGAGAGAAAAGCGGCCAATGTGACGATCTGGCTTTAAGTCGATTCGATAACAAATGACGAAAACGGACGGATGTCTCAGGTTTTTACTACATATGAACACCTTTCACATTCTCCCATGCAACGCGGCTGCTAGTCCTCCTTTCATGCAAAATCTTAAGGTCCTAGGTCATGTCCAAGCCACGAAAGCCGGCTACAAAGTGAATAATCGACAACTAAAACATGAATTGTACTACTTCCTACTGGCTATTACTTCAATATAGAAGCTTCTTCTGTGTTCTACTATGGTGCTTTTAGTGTCTCCGCATACCGCAGCACGCGACATAGCTTTGCAGACGATAAATGTAACGGTCTCAGAGAGAAAGGCGGCCAATGTGACGATCTGACTTTAAGTCGAATCGATAACAAATGATGAAAATGGACGGCTTTCTCAGGTTTATACTGCATATGAACACTTTTCACATTCTCCCGTGCAACGCCGCTGCTAATCCTCCTTTCATGCAAAATCTTAAGGTTCCACCTCATGTCCAAGCCTCCAAAGCCGGCTAAAAAGTGAATAATCGATAACTAAAACTTGAATTGTACTACTTCTTACTGGCTATTACTTCAACTTAGAAGCTTCTTCTGTGTTGTACTTTGGTGCTTTTAGTTTCTCCGCATACCACAGTTGGCGACATAGCTTTGCAGACGATTAAAGTAACAGTCTCAGAGAGAAAAGCGGCCAATGTGACGATCTGGCTTTAAGTCGATTCGATAACAAAGACGAAACCGGACGGATTTCTCAGGTTTTTACCACATATGAACACTTTTCACATACTCTCATGCAACGCGGCTGCTAGTCCTCCTTTCATGCAAAATCTTAAGGTCCTAGGCCATGTCCAAACCACCAAAGCCGGCTAAAAAGTGAATAATCGACAACTAAAACTTGAATTGTACTACTTCTTACTGGCTATTACTTCAACTTAGAAGCTCCTTCTGTGTTCTACTATGGTGCTTTTAGTGTCTCCGCATACCGCAGCACGCGACATAGCTTTGCAGACGATAAATGTAACCGTCTCAGAGAGAAAAGCGGCCAATGTGACGATCTGGCTTTAAGTCGAATCGATAACAAATGACGAAAATGGACGGATTTCTCAGGTTTTTACTACATATGAACACATTTCACATTCTCCCATGCAACGTGGCTGCTAGTCCTCCTTTCATGCAAAATCTTAAGGTCCTAGTTCATGTCATAGCCACCAAAGCTGGCTAAAAGGTGAACAATCGACAACTAAATCTTGAATTGTACTACTTCTTACTGGCTATTACTTCAACTTAGAAGTTTCTTCTGTGTTCTACTATGGTGCTTTTAGTGTCTCCGCATACCGCAGCACGCGACATAGCTTTGCAGACGATAAATGTAACCGTCTCAGAGAGAAAAGCGGCCAATGTGACGATCTGGCTTTAAGTCGATTCGATAACAAATGACGAAAACGGACGGATTTCTCAGGTTTCTACTACATATGAACACTTTTCACATTTCCCCATGCAACGCGGCTGCTAGTCTTCCTTTCATGCAAAATCTTAAGGTCCTAGGTCATGTCCAAGCTACCAAAACCGGGTAAAAAGTGAATAATCGGCAACTAAAACTTCAATTGTACTACTTCTTACTGGCTATTACTTCAGCTTAGAAGCTTCTTCTGTGTTCTAATATGGTGCTTTTAGTGTCTCCGCATACCGCAGCACGCGACATAGCTTTGCAGACGATAAATGTAACCGTCTCAGAGAGAAAAGCGGCCAATGTGACGATCTGGCTTTAAGTCGATTCGATAACAAATGACGAAAACGGACGGATGTCTCAGGTTTTTACTACATATGAACACTTTTCACATTCTCCCGTGCAACGCCGCTGCTAATCCTCCTTTCATGCAAAATCTTAAGGTTCCACCTCATGTCCAAGCCTCCAAAGCCGGCTAAAAAGTGAATAATCGATAACTAAAACTTGAATTGTACTACTTCTTACTGGCTATTACTTCAACTTAGAAACTTCTTCTGTGTTGTACTATGGTGCTTTTAGTGTCTCCGCATTCCACAGTTGGCGACATAGCTTTGCAGACGATTAATGTAACCGTCTCAGAGAGAAAAGCGGCCAATGTGATGATCTGGCTTTAAGTCGATTCGATAACAAAGACGAAACCGGACGGATTTCTCAGGTTTTTACTACATATGAACACTTTTCACATACTCCCATGCAACGCGGCTGCTAGTCCTCCTTTCATGCAAAATCTTAAGGTCCTAGGTCATGTCCAAGCCACCAAAGCCGGCTAAAAAGTGAATAATCGACAACTAAAACTTCAATTGTACTACTTCTTACTGGCTATTACTTCAACTTAGAAGCTCCTTCTGTGTTCTACTATGGTGCTTTTAGTGTCTCCGCATACCGCAGCACGCGACATAGCTTCGCAGACGATAAATGTAACGGTCTCAGAGAGAAAGGCGGATAATGTGACGATCTGACTTTAAGTCGAATCGATAACAAATGACGAAAATGGACGGCTTTCTCAGGTTTATACTGCATATGAACACTTCTCACATTCTCCCGTGCAACGCCGCTGCTAATCCTCCTTTCATGCAAAATCTTAAGGTTCCACCTCATGTCCAAGCCTCCAAAGCCGGCTAAAAAGTGAATAATCGATAACTAAAACTTGAATTGTACTACTTCTTACTGGCTATTACTTCAACTTAGAAACTTCTTCTGTGTTGTACTATGGTGCTTTTAGTGTCTCCGCATACCACTGTTGGCGACATAGCTTTGCAGACGATAAATGTAACCGTCTCAGAGAGAAAAGCGGCCAATGTGACGATCTGGCTTTAAGTCGATTCGATAACAAAGACGAAACCGGACGGATTTCTCAGGTTTTTGCTACATATGAACACTTTTCACATTCTCCCATGCAACGCGGCTGCTAGTTCTCCTTTCATGCAAAATCTTAAGGTCCTAGGTCATGTCCAAGCCACCAAAGACGGCTAAAAAGTGAATAATCGATAACTAAAACTTGAATTGTACTACATCTTATTGGCTATTACTTCAACTTAGAAGCTTCTTCTGTGTTATACTATAGTGCTTTTAGTGTCTCCGCATACCGCAGCACGCGACATAGCTTTGCAGACGATAAATGTAACCGTCTCAGAGAGAAAAGCGGCCAATGTGACGATCTGGCTTTAAGTCGATTCGATAAAAAATGACGAAAACTGACGGATTTCTCAGGTTTTTACTACATATGAACACATTTCACATTCTCCCGTGCAACGTGGCTGCAAGTCCTCCTTCCATGGAAAATCTTAAGGTGCTAGGTCATGTCCAAGACACCAAAGAAGGCTAAAAAGTTAATAATCGACAACTAAAACTTGAATTGTACTACCTCTTACTGGCTATTACTTCAACTTAGAAGTTTCTTCTGTGTTCTACTATGGTGCTTTTAGTGTCTCCGCATACCGCAGCACGCGACATAGCTTTGCAGACGATAAATGCAACGGTCTCAGAGAGAAAGGCGGCCAATGTGACGATCTGGCTTTAAGTCGAATCGATAACAAATGACGAAAATGGACGGATTTCTCAGGTTTATACTGCATATGAACACTTTTCACATTCTCCCGTGCAACGCGGCTGCTAGTCCTCCTTTCATTCAAAATCTTAAGGTCCTAGGTCATGTCCAAGCCACCAAAGCCGGCTAAAAAAGAATAATCGATAACTAAAACTTGAATTGTACTACTTCTTACTGGCTATTACTTCAAATTAGAAGCTCCTTCTGTGTTCTACTATGGTGCTTTTAGTGTCTCCGCATACCGCAGCACGCGACATAGCTTTGCAGACGATAAATGTAACCGTCTCAGAGAGAAAAGCGGCCAATGTGACGATCTGGCTTTAAGTCGATTCGATAACAAATGACGAAAATGGACAGATTTCGCAGGTTTTTACTACATATGAACACATTTCACATTCTTCCATGCAACGTGGCTGCTAGTCCTTCTTTCATGCAAAATCTTAAGGTCCTAGTTCATGTCATAGCCACCAAAGCAGGCTAAAAGGTGAACAATCGACAACTGAAACTTGAATTGTACTACTTCCTAATGGCTATTACTTCAACATAGAAGCTTCTTCTGTGTTCTACTATATTGCTTTTAGTGTCTCCGCATACCGCAGCACGCGACAGAGCTCTGCAGACGATAAATGTAACCGTCTCAGAGAGAAAAGCGGCCAATGTGACGATCTGGCTTTAAGTCTATTCGATAACAAATGACGAAAACGGACGGATTTCTCAGGTTTTTACTACATATGAACACTTTTCACATTCCCCCGTGCAACGCGGCTGCTAGTCTTCCTTTCATGCAAAATCTTAAGGTCCTAGGTCATGTCCAAGCCACCAAAGCCGGCAAAAAAGTGAATAATCGACAACTAAAACTTGAATTGTACTACTTCCTACTGGCTATTACTTCAACATAGAAGCTTCTTCTGTGTTCTACTATGGTGCTTTTAGTGTCTCCGCATACCGCAGCACGCGACATAGCTTTGCAGACGATAAATGTAACGGTCTCAGAGAGAAAGGCGGCCAATGTGACGATCTGGCCTTAAGTCGAATCGATAACAAATGACGAAAATGGACGGATTTCTCAGGTTTATACTGCATATGAACACTTTTCACATTCTCCCGTGCAACGCCACTGCTAATCCTCCTTTCATGCAAAATCTTAAGGTTCCACCTCATGTCCAAGCCTCCAAAGCCGGCAAAAAAGTGAATAATCGATAACTAAAACTTGAATTGTACTACTTCTTACTGGCTATTACTTCAACTTAGAAGCTTCTTCTGTGTTCTACTATGGTGCTTTTAGTGTCTCCGCATACCGCAGCACGCGACATAGCTTTGCAGACGATAAATGTAACCGTCTCAGAGAGAAAAGCGTCCAATGTGACGATCTGGCTTTAAGGCGATTCGATAACAAAGACGAAACCGGACGGATTTCTCAGGTTTTTACTACATATGAACACTTTTCACATTCTCCCGTGCAACGCGGCTGCTAGTCCTCCTTTCATGCAAAATCTTAAGGTCCTAGGTCATGTCCAACCCACCAAAGCCGGCTAAAAAGTGAATAATCGACAACTAAAACTTGAATTGTACAACTTCTTACTGGCTATTACTTCAACTTAGAAGCTTCTACTGTGTTCTACTATGGTGCTTTTAGTGTTTCCGCATACCGCAGCACGCGACATAGCTTTGCAGACGATAAATGTAACCGTTTCAGAGAGAAGAGCGGCCAATGTGACGATCTGGCTTTAAATCGATTCGATAACAAATGACGAAAACGGACGGATTTCTCAGGTTTTTCCTACATATGAACACTTTTCACATTCCCCCGTGCAACGCGGCTGCTAGTCTTCCTTTCATGCAAAATCTTAAGGTCCTAGGTCATGTCCAAGCCACCAAAGCCGGCTAAAAAGTGATTAATGGACAACTAAAACTTCAATTGTACTACTTCTTACTGGCTATTACTTCAGCTTAGAAGCTTCTTCTGTGTTCTAATATGGTGCTTTTGGTGTCTCCGCATACCGCAGCACGCGACATAGCTTTGCAGACGATAAATGTAACCGTCTCAGAGAGAAAAGCGGCCAATGTGACGATCAGGCTTTAAGTCGATTGGATAACAAATGACGAAAACGGACTGATTTCTCAGGTTTTTACTACATATGAACACTTTTCACATTCTCCCGTGCAACGCGGCTGCTAGTCCTCCTTTCATGCAAAATCTTTAGGTGCTAGGTCATGTCCAAGCCACCAAAGCCACCTAAAAAGTGAATAATCGACAACTAAAACTTGAATTGTACTACTTCTTACTGGCTATTACTTCAACTTAGAAGCTTCTTCTGTGTTATACTATAGTGCTTTTAGTGTCTCCGCATACCGCAGCACGCGACATAGCTTTGCAGACGATAAATGTAACCGTCTCAGAGAGAAAAGCGGCCAATGTGACGATCTGGCTTTAAGTCGATTCGATAAAAAATGACGAAAACTGACGGATTTCTCAGGTTTTTACTACATATGAACACATTTCACATTCTCCCGTGCAACGCGGCTGCAAGTCCTCCTTCCATGGAAAATCTTAAGGTGCTAGGTCATGTCCAAGACACCAAAGAAGGCTAAAAAGTTAATAATCGACAACTAAAACTTGAATTGTACTACCTCTTACTGGCTATTACTTCAACTTAGAAGTTTCTTCTGTGTTCTACTATGGTGCTTTTAGTGTCTCCGCATACCGCAGCACGCGACATAGCTTTGCAGACGATAAATGCAACGGTCTCAGAGAGAAAGGCGGCCAATGTGACGATCTGGCTTTAAGTCGAATCGATAACAAATGACGAAAATGGACGGATTTCTCAGGTTTATACTGCATATGAACACTTTTCACATTCTCCCGTGCAACGCGGCTGCTAGTCCTCCTTTCATGCAAAATCTTAAGGTCCTAGGTCATGTCCAAGCCACCAAAGCCGGCTAAAAAAGAATAATCGATAACTAAAACTTGAATTGTACTACTTCTTACTGGCTATTACTTCAAATTAGAAGCTCCTTCTGTGTTCTACTATGGTGCTTTTAGTGTCTCCGCATACCGCAGCACGCGACATAGCTTTGCAGACGATAAATGTAACCGTCTCAGAGAGAAAAGCGGCCAATGTGACGATCTGGCTTTAAGTCGATTCGATAACAAATGACGAAAATGGACAGATTTCGCAGGTTTTTACTACATATGAACACATTTCACATTCTTCCATGCAACGTGGCTGCTAGTCCTTCTTTCATGCAAAATCTTAAGGTCCTAGTTCATGTCATAGCCACCAAAGCAGGCTAAAAGGTGAACAATCGACAACTGAAACTTGAATTGTACTACTTCCTAATGGCTATTACTTCAACATAGAAGCTTCTTCTGTGTTCTACTATATTGCTTTTAGTGTCTCCGCATACCGCAGCACGCGACAGAGCTCTGCAGACGATAAATGTAACCGTCTCAGAGAGAAAAGCTGCCAATGTGACGATCTGGCTTTAAGTCTATTCGATAACAAAGACGAAACCGGACGGATTTCTCAGGTTTTTACTACATATGATCACTTTTCACATACTCCCATGCAACGCGGCTGCTAGTCCTCCTTTCATGCAAAATCTTAAGGTCCTAGGTCATGTCCAAGCCACCAAAGACGGCTAAAAAGTGAATAATCGATAACTAAAACTTGAATTGTACTACATCTTACTGGCTATTACTTCAACTTAGAAGCTTCTTCTGTGTTCTACTATGGTGCTTTTAGTGTCTCCGCATACCGCAGCACGCGACATAGCTTTGCAGACGATAAATGTAACCGTCTCAGAGAGAAAAGCGGCCAATGTGACGATCTGGCTTTAAGTCGATTCGATAAAAAATGACGAAAACAGACGGATGTCTCAGGTTTTTACTACATATGAACACTTTTCACATTCTCCCATGCATCGCGGCTGCTAGTCCCCCTTTCATGCAAAATCGTAAGGTCCTAGGTCATGTCCAAGCCACCAAAGCCGGCTAAAAAGTGAATAATCGACAACTAAAACTTCAATTGTACTACTTCCTGCTGGCTATTACTTCAACATAGAAGCTTCTTCTGTGTTCTACTATGGTGCTTTTAGTGTCTCCGCATACCGCAGCACGCGACATAGCTTTGCAGACAATAAATGTAACGGTCTCAGAGAGAAAGGCGGCCAATGTGACGATCTGACTTTAAGTCGAATCGATAACAAATGACGAAAATGGACGGCTTTCTCAGGTTTATACTGCATATGAACACTTTTCACATTCTCCCGTGCAACGCCGCAGCTAATCCTCCTTTCATGCAAAATCTTAAGGTTCCACCTCATGTCCAAGCCTCCAAAGCCGGCTAAAAAGTGAATGATCGATAACTAAAACTTGAATTGTACTACTTCTTACTGGCTATTACTTCAACTTAGAAGCTTCTTCTGTGTTGTACTATGGTGCTTTTAGTGTCTCCGCATACCACAGTTGGCGACATTGCTTTGCAGACGATTAATGTAACCGTCTCAGAGAGAAAAGCGGCCAATGTGACGATCTGGCTTTAAGTCCATTCGATAACAAAGACGAAACCGGACGGATTTCTCAGGTTTTTACTACATATGAACACTTTTCACATACTCCCATGCAACGCGGCTGCTAGTCCTCCTTTCATGCAAAATCTTAAGGTCCTAGGTCATGTCCAAGCCACCAAAGCCGGCTAAAAAGTGAATAATCGACAACTAAAACTTGAATTGTACTACTTCCTAATGGCTATTACTTCAACATAGAAGCTTTATCTGTGTTCTACTATATTGCTTTTAGTGTCTCCGCATACCGCAGCACGCGACATAGCTTTGCAGACGATAAATGTAACCGTCTCAGAGAGAAAAGCGGCCAATATGACGATCTGGCTTTAAGTCTATTCGATAACAAAGACGACACCGGACGGATTTCTTAGGTTTTTACTACATATGAACACTTTTCACATACTCCCATGCAACGCGGCTGCTAGTCCTCCTTTCATGCAAAATCTTAAGGTCCTAGGTCATGTCCAAGCCACCAAAGACGGCTAAAAAGTGAATAATCGATAACTAAAACTTGAATTGTACTACATCTTACTGGCTATTACTTCAACTTAGAAGCTTCTTCTGTGTTCTACTATGGTGCTTTTAGTGTCTCCGCATACCGCAGCACGCGACATAGCTTTGCAGACGATAAATGTAACGGTCTCAGAGAGAAAGGCGGCCAATGTGACGATCTGGCCTTAAGTCGAATCGATAACAAATGACGAAAATGGACGGATTTCTCAGGTTTATACTGCATATGAACACTTTTCACATTCTCCCGTGCAACGCCGCTGCTAATCCTCCTTTCATGCAAATTCTTAAGGTTCCACCTCTTGTCCAAGCCTCCAAAGCCGGCAAAAAAGTGAATAATCGATAACTAAAACTTGAATTGTACTACTTCTTACTGGCTATTACTTCAACTTAGAAGCTTCTACTGTGTTCTACTATGGTGCTTTTAGTGTTTCCAGATACCGCAGCACGCGACATAGCTTTGCAGACGATAAATGTAACCGTTTCAGAGAGAAGAGCGGCCAATGTGACGATCTGGCTTTAAATCGATTCGATAACAAATGACGAAAACGGACGGATTTCTCAGGTTTTTACTACATATGAACACTTTTCACATTCCCCCGTGCAACGCGGCTGCTAGTCTTCCTTTCATGCAAAATCTTAAGGTCCTAGGTCATGTCCAAGCCACCAAAGCCGGCAAAAAAGTGAATAATCGACAACTAAAACTTGAATTGTACTACTTCCTACTGGCTATTACTTCAACATAGAAGCTTCTTCTGTGTTCTACTATGGTGCTTTTAGTGTCTCCGCATACCGCAGCACGCGACATAGCTTTGCAGACGATAAATGTAACGGTCTCAGAGAGAAAGGCGGCCAATGTGACGATCTGGCCTTAAGTCGAATCGATAACAAATGACGAAAATGGACGGATTTCTCAGGTTTATACTGCATATGAACACTTTTCACATTCTCCCGTGCAACGCCACTGCTAATCCTCCTTTCATGCAAAATCTTAAGGTTCCACCTCATGTCCAAGCCTCCAAAGCCGGCAAAAAAGTGAATAATCGATAACTAAAACTTGAATTGTACTACTTCTTACTGGCTATTACTTCAACTTAGAAGCTTCTTCTGTGTTCTACTATGGTGCTTTTAGTGTCTCCGCATACCGCAGCACGCGACATAGCTTTGCAGACGATAAATGTAACCGTCTCAGAGAGAAAAGCGTCCAATGTGACGATCTGGCTTTAAGGCGATTCGATAACAAAGACGAAACCGGACGGATTTCTCAGGTTTTTACTACATATGAACACTTTTCACATTCTCCCGTGCAACGCGGCTGCTAGTCCTCCTTTCATGCAAAATCTTAAGGTCCTAGGTCATGTCCAACCCACCAAAGCCGGCTAAAAAGTGAATAATCGACAACTAAAACTTGAATTGTACAACTTCTTACTGGCTATTACTTCAACTTAGAAGCTTCTACTCTGTTCTACTATGGTGCTTTTAGTGTTTCCGCATACCGCAGCACGCGACATAGCTTTGCAGACGATAAATGTAACCGTTTCAGAGAGAAGAGCGGCCAATGTGACGATCTGGCTTTAAATCGATTCGATAACAAATGACGAAAACGGACGGATTTCTCAGGTTTTTCCTACATATGAACACTTTTCACATTCCCCCGTGCAACGCGGCTGCTAGTCTTCCTTTCATGCAAAATCTTAAGGTCCTAGGTCATGTCCAAGCCACCAAAGCCACCTAAAAAGTGAATAATCGACAACTAAAACTTGAATTGTACTACTTCTTACTGGCTATTACTTCAACTTAGAAGCTTCTTCTGTGTTCTACTATGGTGCTTTTAGTGTTTCCGCATACCGCAGCACGCGACATAGCTTTGCAGACGATAAATGTAACCGTTTCAGAGAGAAGAGCGGCCAATGTGACGATCTGGCTTTAACTCGATTCGATAACAAATGACGAAAACGGACGGATTTCTCAGGTTTTTACTACATATGAACACTTTTCACATTCCCCCGTGCAACGCGGCTGCTAGTCCTCCTTTCATGCAAAATCTTAAGGTCCTAGGTCATGTCCAAGCCACCACAGCCGGATAAAAAGTGATTAATCGACAACTAAAACTTCAATTGTACTACTTCTTACTGGCTATTACTTCAGCTTAGAAGCTTCTTCTGTGTTCTAATGTGGTGCTTTTAGTGTCTCCGCATACCGCAACACGCGACATAGCTTTGCAGACGATAAATGTAACCGTCTCAGAGAGAAAAGCGGCCAATGTGACGATCTGGCTTTAAGTCGATTCGATAACAAATGAAGAAAACGGACGGATGTCTCAGGTTTTTACTACAAATAAACACTTTTCACATTCTCCCATGCAACGCGGCTGCTAGTCCTCCTTTCATGCAAAATCTTAAGGTCCTATGTCATGTCCAAGCCACCAAAGACGGCTAAAAAGTGAATAATCGATAACTAAAACTTGAATTGTACTATTTCTTACTGGCTATTACTTCAACTTAGAAGCTTCTTCTGTGTTCTACTATGGTGCTTTTAGTGTCTCCGCATACCGCAGCACGCGACATAGCTTTGCAGACGATAAATGTAACCGTCTTAGAGAGAAAAGCGGTCAATGTGACGATCTGGCTTTAAGTCGATTCGATAACAAAGACGAATCCGGACGGATTTCTCAGGTTTTTACTACATATGAACACTTTTCACATTCTCCCGTGCAACGCGGCAGCTAGTCCTCCTTTCATGCAAAATCTTAAGGTCCTAGGTCATGTCCAAGCCACCAAAGCCGGCTAAAAAGTGAATAATCGACAACTAAAACTTGATTGTACTACTTCTTACTGGCTATTACTTCAACTTAGAAGCTCCTTCTGTGTTCTACTATGGTGCTTTTAGTGTCTCCGCATACCGCAGCACGCGACATAGCTTTGCAGACGATAAGTGTAACCGTCTCAGAGAGAAAAGCGGAGAATGTGACGATCTGGTTTTAAGTCGATTCGATAACAAATGACGAAAACGGACGGTTGTCTAAGGTTTTTACTACATATGAACACTTTTCACATTCTCCCATGCAACGCGGCTGCTAGTCCTCCTTTCATGTCCAAGCCACCAAAGACGGCTAAAAAGTGAATAATCGACAACTAAAACTTGAATTGTACTACTTCCTAATGGCTATTACTTCAACATAGAAGCTTCTTCTGTGTTCTACTATATTGCTTTTAGTGTCTCCGCATACCGCAGCACGCGACATAGCTTTGCAGACGATAAATGTAACCATCTCAGAGAGAAAAGCGGCCAATGTGACGATCTGGCTTTAAGTCGATTCGATAACAAAGACGAAACCGGACGGATTTCTCAGGTTTTTACTACATATGAACACTTTGTACATTCTCCCATGCAACGCGGCTGCTAGTCCTCCTTTCATGCAAAATCTTAAGGTCCTAGGTCATGTCCTAGCCACCGAAGCCGGGTAAAAGTGAATAATCGGCAACTGAAACTTCAATTGTACTACTTCTTACTTCCTATTACTTCAACGTAGAAGCTTCTTCTGTGTTCTACTATGTTGCTTTTAGTGTTTCCGCATACCGCAGCACATGACATACCTTTGTAGACGATAAATGTAACCGTTTCAGAGAGAAGAGCGGCCAATGTGACGAACTGGCTTTAAGTCGATTCGATAACAAATGACGAAAACGGACTGATTTCTCAGGTTTTTACTACATATGAACACTTTTCACATTCTCCCATGCAACGCGGCTGCTAGTCCTGCTTTCATGCAAAATCTTAAGGTCCTAGGTCATGTCCAAGCCACCAAAGCCGGCTAAAAAGTGAATAATCGACAACTACATCTTGAATTGTACTACTTCTTACTGGCTATTACTTCAACTTAGAAGCTTCTTCTGTGTTGTACTATGGTGCTTTTAGTGTCTCCGCACACCGCAGTTCGCGACATAGCTTTTTAGACGTTTAATGTAACCGTCTCAGAGAGAAAAGCGGCCAATATGACGATCTGGCTTTAAGTCGATTCGATAACAAATGACGAAAACGGACGGATTTCTCAGGTTTATACTGTATATGAACACTTTTCACATTCTCCCGTGCAACGCGGCTGCTAGTCCTCCTTTCATGCAAAATCTTAAGGTCCTAGGACATGTCCAAGCCACCGAAGCCGGCTAAGAAAAGAATAATCGATAAATAAAACTTGAATTGTACTACTTCTTACTGGCTATTACTTCAACTTAGAAGCTCCTTCTGTGTTCTACTATGGTGCTTTTAGTGTCTCCGCATACCGCAGCACGCGACATAGCTTTGCAGACGATAAATGTAACCGTCTCAGAGAGAAAAGCGGCCAATGTGACGATCTGGCTTTAAGTCGATTCGATAACAAATGACGAAAATGGACGGATTTCTCAGGTTTTTACTACATATGAACACATTTCACATTCTCCCATGCAACGCGGCTGCTAGTCCTCCTTTCATGCAAAATCTTAAGGTGCTATTTCATGTCATAGCCACCAAAGCCGGCTAAAAGGTGATCAATCGACAACTAAAACTTGAATTGTACTACTTCTTACTAGCTATTACTTCAACTTAGAAGCTTCTTCTGTGTTCTACTATGGTGCTTTTAGTGTTTCCGCATACCGCAGCACGCGACATAGCTTTGCAGACGATAAATGTAACCGTTTCAGAGAGAAGAGCGGCCAATGTGACGATCTGGCTTTAAATCGATTCGATAACAAATGACGAAAACGGACGGATTTCTCAGGTTTTTACTACATATGAGCACATTTCACATTCTCCCGTGCAACGCGGCTGCATGTACTCCTTGCATGCAAAATCTTAAGGTCGTAGGTCATGCACAAGCCACCAAAGCCGGCTAAAAAGTGAATAATCGACAGCTAAAACTCGAATAGTACTACTTCTTACTGGCTATTACTTCAACTTAGAAGCTTCTTCTGTGTTCTACTATGGTGTTTTTAGTGTCTCCGCATACCGCAGCACGCGACATAGCTTTGCAGACGACAAATGTAACCGTATCAGAGAGAAAAGCGGCCAATGTGACGATCTGGCTTTAAGTCGATTCGATAACAAATGACGAAAACGGACGGATTTCTCAGGTTTTTACTACATATGAACACTTTTCACATTCCCCCGTGCAACGCGTCTGCTAGTCCTCCTTTCATGCAAAATTTTATGGTCCTAGGTCATGTTATAGCCACCAAAGCCGGCTAAAAAGTGAACAATCGACAACTAAAACTTGAGTTGTACTACTTCTTACTAGCTTTTACTTCAACTTAGAAGCTTCTTCTGTGTTCTACTATGGTGCTTTTAGTGTCTCCGCATACCGCAGCACGCGACATAGCTTTGCAGACGACAAGTGTAACCGTATCAGAGAGAAAAGCGGCCAATGTGACGATCTGGCTTAAAGTCGATTCGATAACAAATGACGAAAATGGACGGATTTCTCAGGTTTTTACTACATATGAACACATTTCACATTCTCGCATGCAACGCGGCTGCTAGTCCTCCTTTCATGCAAAATCTTAAGGTGCTATTTCATGTCATAGCCACCAAAGCCGGCTAAAAGGTGAACAATCGACAACTAAAACTTGAATTGTACTACTTCTTACTAGCTATTACTTCAACTTAGAAGCTTCTTCTGTGTTCTACTATGGTGCTTTTAGTGTTTCCGCATACCGCAGCATCGACATAGCTTTGCAGACGATAAATGTAACCGTTTCAGAGAGAAGAGCGGCCAATGTGACGATCTGGCTTTAAATCGATTCGATAACAAATGACGAAAACGGACGGATTTCTCAGGTTTTTACTACATATGAACACATTTCACATTCCCCCGTGCAACGCGGCTGCTAGTCTTCCTTTCATGCAAAATCTTAAGGTCCTAGGTCATGTCCAAGCCACCAAAGCCGGCTAAAAAGTGATTAATCGCAACTAAACCTTCAATTGTACTACTTCTTACTGGCTATTACTTCAGCTTAGAAGCTTCTTCTGTGTTCTAATATGGTGCTTTTTGTGTCTCCGCATACCGCAGCACGCGACATAGCTTTGCAGACGATAAATGTAACCGTCTCAGAGAGAAAAGCGGCAAATGTGACGACCTGGCTTTAAGTCGATTCGATAACAAATGACGAAAACGGACGGATGTCTCAGGTTTTTACTACATATGAACTCTTTTCACATTCTCCCATGCAACGCGGGTCCTAGACCTCCTTTCATGCAAAATCTTAAGGTCCTAGGTCATGTCCAAGCCACCAAAGACGGCTAAAAAGTGAATATTCGATAACTAAAACTTGAATTGTACTACTTCTTACTGGCTATTACTTCAACTTAGAAGCTTCTTCTGTGTTCTACTATGGTGCTTTTAGTGTCTCCGCATACCGCAGCACGCGACATAGCTTTGCAGACGATAAATGTAACCGTCTCAGAGAGAAAAGCGGCCAATGTGACGATCTGGCTTTAAGTCGATTCGATAACAAATGACGAAAACGGACGGATGTCTCAGGTTTTTACTACATATGAACACTTTTCACATTCTCCCATGCAACGCGGCTGCTAGTCCTCCTTTCATGCTAAATCTTAAGGTCCTAGGTCATGTCCAAGCCAACAAAGACGGCTAAAAAGTGAATAATCGATAACTAAAACTTGAATTGTACTACTTCTTACTGGCTATTACTTCAACTTAGAAGCTCCTTCTGTGTTCTACTATGGTGCTTTTAGTGTCTGTGCAAACCGCAGCACGCGACATTGCTTTGCAGACGATAAATGTAACCGTCTCAGAGAGAAAAGCGGCCAATGTGACGATCTGGCTTAAAGTCGATTCGATAACAAATGACGAAAAAGGACGGATTTCTCAGGTTTTTACTACATATGAACACATTTCACATACTCCCATGCAACGCGGCTGCTAGTCCTCCTTTCATGCAAAATCTTAAGGTGCTATTTCATGTCATAGCCACCAAAGCCGGCTAAAAGGTGAACAATCGACAACTAAAACTTGAATTGTACTACTTCTTACTAGCTATTACTTCAACTTAGAAGCTTCTTCTGTGTTCTACTATGGTGCTTTTAGTGTTTCCGCATACCGCAGCACGCGACATAGCTTTGCAGACGATAAATGTAACCGTTTCAGAGAGAAAAGCGGCCAATGTGACGATCTGGCTTTAAGTCGATTCGATAACAAAGACGAATCCGTACGGATTTCTCAGGTTTTTACTACATTGAACACTTTTCACATTCTCCCGTGCAACGCGGCTGCTAGTCCTCCTTTCATGCAAAATCTTAAGGTCCTAGGTCATGTCCAAGCCACCAAAGCCGGCTAAAAAGTGAATAATCGACAACTAAAACTTGATTGTACTACTTCTTACTGGCTATTACTTCAACTTAGAAGCTCCTTCTGTGTTCTACTATGGTGCTTTTAGTGTCTCCGCATACCGCAGCACGCGACATAGCTTTGCAGACGATAAGTGTAACCGTCTCAGAGAGAAAAGCGGAGAATGTGACGATCTGGTTTTAAGTCGATTCGATAACAAATGACGAAAACGGACGGTTGTCTAAGGTTTTTACTACATATGAACACTTATCACATTCTCCCATGCAACGCGGCTGCTAGTCCTCCTTTCATGCAAAATCTTAAAGTCCTAGGTCATGTCCAAGCCACCAAAGACGGCTAAAAAGTGAATAATCGTCAACTAAAACTTGAATTGTACTACTTCCTAATGGCTATTACTTCAACATAGAAGCTTCTTCTGTGTTCTACTATATTGCTTTTAGTGTCTCCGCATACCGCAGCACGCGACATAGCTTTGCAGACGATAAATGTAACCATCTCAGAGAGAAAAGCGGCCAATGTGACGATCTGGCTTTAAGTCGATTCGATAACAAAGACGAAACCGGACGGATTTCTCAGGTTTTTACTACATATGAACACTTTTCACATTCTCCCATGCAACGCGGCTGCTAGTCCTCCTTTCATGCAAAATCTTAAGGTCCTAGGTCATGTCCTAGCCACCGAAGCCGGGTAAAAGTGAATAATCGGCAACTGAAACTTCAATTGTACTACTTCTTACTTCCTATTACTTCAACATAGAAGCTTCTTCTGTGTTCTACTGTGTTGCTTTTAGTGTTTCCGCATACCGCAGCACATGACATACCTTTGTAGACGATAAATGTAACCGTTTCAGAGAGAAGAGCGGCCAATGTGACGAACTGGCTTTAAGTCGATTCGATAACAAATGACGAAAACGGACGGCTTTCTCAGGTTTTTACTACATATGAACACTTTTCACATTCTCCCATGCAACGCGGCTGCTAGTCCTGCTTTCATGCAAAATCTTAAGGTCCTAGGTCATGTCCAAGCCACCAAAGCCGGCTAAAAAGTGAATAATCGACAACTACATCTTGAATTGTACTACTTCCTACTGGCTATTACTTCAACATAGAAGCTTCTTCTGTGTTCTACTATGGTGCTTTTAGTGTCTCCGCATACCGCAGCACGCGACATAGCTTTGCAGACGATAAATGTAACGGTCTCAGAGAGAAAGGCGGCCAATGTGACGATCTGGCTTTAAGTCGAATCGATAACAAATGACGAAAATGGACGGATTTCTCAGGATTATACTGCATATGAACACTTTTCACATTCTCCCGTGCAACGCCGCTGCTAATCCTCCTTTCATGCAAAATCTTAAGGTTCCACCTCATGTCCAAGCCTCCAAAGCCGGCTAAAAAGTGAATAATCGATAACTAAAACTTGAATTGTACTACTTCTTACTGGCTATTACTTCAACTTAGAAGCTTCTTCTGTGTTGTACTATGGTGCTTTTAGTGTCTCCGCACACCGCAGTTCGCGACATAGCTTTTTAGACGTTTAATGTAACCGTCTCAGAGAGAAAAGCGGCCAATATGACGATCTGGCTTTAAGTCGATTCGATAACAAATGACGAAAACGGACGGATTTCTCAGGTTTATACTGTATATGAACACTTTTCACATTCTCCCGTGCAACGCGGCTGCTAGTCCTCCTTTCATGCAAAATCTTAAGGTCCTAGGACATGTCCAAGCCACCGAAGCCGGCTAAAAAAAGAATAATCGATAAATAAAACTTGAATTGTACTACTTCTTACTGGCTATTACTTCAACTTAGAAACTCCTTCTGTGTTCTACTATGGTGCTTTTAGTGTCTCCGCATACCGCAGCACGCGACATAGCTTTGCAGACGATAAATGTAACCGTCTCAGAGAGAAAAGCGGCCAATGTGACGATCTGGCTTTAAGTCGATTCGATAACAAATGACGAAAATGGACGGATTTCTCAGGTTTTTACTACATATGAACACATTTCACATTCTCCCATGCAACGCGGCTGCTAGTCCTCCTTTCATGCAAAATCTTAAGTCCTAGTTCATGTCATAGCCACCAAAGCCGGCTAAAAGGTGAACAATCGACAAATAAACTTGAATTGTACTACTTCTTACTGGCTATTACTTCAACTTAGAAGCTTCTTCTGTGTTCTACTATGGTGCTTTTAGTGTCTCCGCATACCGCAGCACGCGACATAGCTTTGCAGACGATAAATGTAACCGTCTCAGAGAAAAAAGCGGCCAATGTGACGATCTGGCTTTAAGTCGATTCGATAACAAAGTCGAAACCGGACGGATTTCTCAGGTTTTTACTACATATGAACACTTTTCACATTCTCCCGTGCAACGCGGCTGCTAGTCCTCCTTTCATGAAAAATCTTAAGGTCCTAGGTCATGACCAAGCCACCAAAGCCGGCTAAAAAGTGATAATCGACAACTAAAGCTTGAATTGTACTACTTCTTACTAGCTATTACTTCAACTTAGAAGCTTCTGTGTTCTACTATGGTGCTTTTAGTGTTTCCGCATGCCGCAGCACGCGACATAGCTTTGCAGACGATAAATGTAACCGTCTGAGACAGAAAAGCCGAAAAAGTGACGATCTGGCTTTAAGTCGATTCGATAACAAATGACGAAAACGGACGGATTTCTCAGTTTTTTACTACATATGAACACCTTTCACATTCCCCCGTGCAACGCGGCTGCTAGTCTTCCTTTCATGCAAAATCTTAAGGTCCTAGGTCATGTCCAAGCCACCAAAGCCGGCTAAAAAGTGATTAATCGCAACTAAACCTTCAATTGTACTACTTCTTACTGGCTATTACTTCAGCTTAGAAGCTTCTTCTGTGTTCTAATATGGTGCTTTTAGTGTCTCCGCATACCGCAGCACGCGACATAGCTTTGCAGACGATAAATGTAACCGTCTCAGAGAGAAAAGCGGCCAATGTGACGATCTGGCTTTAAGTCGATTCGATAACAAATGACGAAAACGGACGGATGTGTCAGGTTTTTACTACATATGAACACTTTTCACATTCTCCCATGCAACGCGGCTCCTAGACCTCCTTTCATGCAAAATCTTAAGGTCCTAGGTCATGTCCAAGCCACCAAAGACGGCTAAAAAGTGAATAATCGATAACTAAAACTTGAATTGTACTACTTCTTACTGGCTATTACATCAACTTAGAAGCTCCTTCTGTGTTCTACTATGGTGCTTTTAGTGTCTCTGCATACCGCAGCACGCGACATTGCTTTGCAGACGATAAATGTAACCGTCTCAGAGAGAAAAGCGGCCAATGTGACGATCTGGCTTAAAGTCGATTCGATAGCAAATGACGAAAAAGGACGGATTTCTCAGGTTTTTACTACATATGAACACATTTCACATTCTCCCATGCAACGCGGCTGCTAGTCCTCCTTTCATGCAAAATCTTAAGGTGCTATTTCATGTCATAGCCACCAAAGCCGGCTAAAAGGTGAACAATCGACAACTAAAACTTGAATTGTACTACTTCTTACTAGCTATTACTTCAACTTAGAAGCTTCTTCTGTGTTCTACTATGGTGCTTTTAGTGTTTCCGCATACCGCAGCACGCGACATAGCTTTGCAGACGATAAATGTAACCGTTTCAGAGAGAAGAGCGGCCAATGTGACGATCTGGCTTTAAATCGATTCGATAACAAATGACGAAAACGGACGGATTTCTCAGGTTTTTACTACATATGAGCACATTTCACATTCTCCCGTGCAACGCGGCTGCATGTACTCCTTGCATGCAAAATCTTAAGGTCGTAGGTCATGCACAAGCCACCAAAGCCGGCTAAAAAGTGAATAATCGACAGCTAAAACTCGAATAGTACTACTTCTTACTGGCTATTACTTCAACTTAGAAGCTTCTTCTGTGATCTACTATGTTGTTTTTAGTGTCTCCGCATACCGCAGCACGCGACATAGCTTTGCAGACGACAAATGTAACCGTATCAGAGAGAAAAGCGGCCAATGTGACGATCTGGCTTTAAGTCGATTCGATAACAAATGACGAAAACGGACGGATTTCTCAGGTTTTTACTACATATGAACACTTTTCACATTCCCCCGTGCAACGCGTCTGCTAGTCCTCCTTTCATGCAAAATTTTATGGTCCTAGGTCATGTTATAGCCACCAAAGCCGGCTAAAAAGTGAACAATCGACAACTAAAACTTGAGTTGTACTACTTCTTACTAGCTTTTACTTCAACTTAGAAGCTTCTTCTGTGTTCTACTATGGTGCTTTTAGTGTCTCCGCATACCGCAGCACGCGACATAGCTTTGCAGACGACAAGTGTAACCGTATCAGAGAGAAAAGCGGCCAATGTGACGATCTGGCTTAAAGTCGATTAGATAACAAATGACGAGATGGACGGATTTCTCAGGTTTTTACTACATATGAACACATTTCACATTCTCGCATGCAACGCGGCTGCTAGTCCTCCTTTCATGCAAAATCTTAAGGTGCTATTTCATGTCATAGCCACCAAAGCCGGCTAAAAGGTGAACAATCGACAACTAAAACTTGAATTGTACTACTTCTTACTAGCTATTACTTCAACTTAGAAGCTTCTTCTGTGTTCTACTATGGTGCTTTTAGTGTTTCCGCATACCGCAGCACGCGACATAGCTTTGCAGACGATAAATGTAACCGTTTCAGAGAGAAGAGCGGCCAATGTGACGATCTGGCTTTAAATCGATTCGATAACAAATGACGAAAACGGACGGATTTCTCAGGTTTTTACTACATATGAACACATTTCACATTCCCCCGTGCAACGCGGCTGCTAGTCTTCCTTTCATGCAAAATCTTAAGGTCCTAGGTCATGTCCAAGCCACCAAAGCCGGCTAAAAAGTGATTAATCGCAACTAAACCTTCAATTGTACTACTTCTTACTGGCTATTACTTCAGCTTAGAAGCTTCTTCTGTGTTCTAATATGGTGCTTTTTGTGTCTCCGCATACCGCAGCACGCGACATAGCTTTGCAGACGATAAATGTAACCGTCTCAGAGAGAAAAGCGGCCAATGTGACGATCTGGCTTTAAGTCGATTCGATAACAAATGACGAAAACGGACGGATGTCTCAGGTTTTTACTACATATGAACACTTTTCACATTGTCCCATGCTACGCGGGTCCTAGACCTCCTTTCATGCAAAATCTTAAGGTCCTAGGTCATGTCCAAGCCACCAAAGACGGCTAAAAAGTGAATAATCGATAACTAAAACTTAAATTGTACTACTTCTTACTGGCTATTACTTCAACTTAGAAGCTTCTTCTGTGTTCTACTATGGTGCTTTTAGTGTCTCCGCATACCGCAGCACGCGACATAGCTTTGCAGACGATAAATGTAACCGTCTCAGAGAGAAAAGCGGCCAATGTGACGATCTGGCTTTAAGTCGATTCGATAACAAATGACGAAAACGGACGGATGTCTCAGGTTTTTACTACATATGAACACTTTTCACATTCTCCCATGCAACGCGGCTGCTAGTCCTCCTTTCATGCTAAATCTTAAGGTCCTAGGTCATGTCCAAGCCAACAAAGACGGCTAAAAAGTGAATAATCGATAACTAAAACTTGAATTGTACTACTTCTTACTGGCTATTACTTCAACTTAGAAGCTCCTTCTGTGTTCTACTATGGTGCTTTTAGTGTCTCTGCAAACCGCAGCACGCGACATTGCTTTGCAGACGATAAATGTAACCGTCTCAGAGAGAAAAGCGGCCAATGTGACGATCTGGCTTAAAGTCGATTCGATAACAAATGACGAAAAAGGACGGATTTCTCAGGTTTTTACTACATATGAACACATTTCACATTCTCCCATGCAACGCGGCTGCTAGTCCTCCTTTCATGCAAAATCTTAAGGTGCTATTTCATGTCATAGCCACCAAAGCCGGCTAAAAGGTGAACAATCGACAACTAAAACTTGAATTGTACTACTTCTTACTAGCTATTACTTCAACTTAGAAGCTTCTTCTGTGTTCTACTATGGTGCTTTTAGTGTTTCCGGATACCGCAGCACGCGACATAGCTTTGCAGACGATAAATGTAACCGTTTCAGAGAGAAGAGCGGCCAATGTGACGATCTGGCTTTAAATCGATTCGATAACAAATGACGAAAACGGACGGATTTCTCAGGTTTTTACTACATATGAACACATTTCACATTCTCCCGTGCAACGCGGCTGCATGTACTCCTTGCATGCAAAATCTTAAGGTCGTAGGTCATGCACAAGCCACCAAAGCCGGCTAAAAAGTGAATAATCGACAGCTAAAACTCGAATAGTACTACTTCTTAATGGCTATTACTTCAACTTAGAAGCTTCTTCTGTGTTCTACTATGGTGTTTTTAGTGTCTCCGCATACCGCAGCACGCGACATAGCTTTGCAGACGACAAATGTAACCGTATCAGAGAGAAAAGCGGCCAATGTGACGATCTGGCTTTAAGTCGATTCGATAACAAATGACGAAAACGGACGGATTTCTCAGGTTTATACTGTATATGAACACTTTTCACATTCTCCCGTGCAACGCGGCTGCTAGTCCTCCTTTCATGCAAAATCTTAAGGTCCTAGGACATGTCCAAGCCACCGAAGCCGGCTAAAAAAAGAATAATCGATAAATAAAACTTGAATTGTACTACTTCTTACTGGCTATTACTTCAACTTAGAAACTCCTTCTGTGTTCTACTATGGTGCTTTTAGTGTCTCCGCATACCGCAGCACGCGACATAGCTTTGCAGACGATAAATGTAACCGTCTCAGAGAGAAAAGCGGCCAATGTGACGATCTGGCTTTAAGTCGATTCGATAACAAATGACGAAAATGGACGGATTTCTCAGGTTTTTACTACATATGAACACATTTCACATTCTCCCATGCAACGCGGCTGCTAGTCCTCCTTTCATGCAAAATCTTAAGTCCTAGTTCATGTCATAGCCACCAAAGCCGGCTAAAAGGTGAACAATCGACAAATAAACTTGAATTGTACTACTTCTTACTGGCTATTACTTCAACTTAGAAGCTTCTTCTGTGTTCTACTATGGTGCTTTTAGTGTCTCCGCATACCGCAGCACGCGACATAGCTTTGCAGACGATAAATGTAACCGTCTCAGAGAAAAAAGCGGCCAATGTGACGATCTGGCTTTAAGTCGATTCGATAACAAAGTCGAAACCGGACGGATTTCTCAGGTTTTTACTACATATGAACACTTTTCACATTCTCCCGTGCAACGCGGCTGCTAGTCCTCCTTTCATGAAAAATCTTAAGGTCCTAGGTCATGACCAAGCCACCAAAGCCGGCTAAAAAGTGATAATCGACAACTAAAGCTTGAATTGTACTACTTCTTACTAGCTATTACTTCAACTTAGAAGCTTCTGTGTTCTACTATGGTGCTTTTAGTGTTTCCGCATGCCGCAGCACGCGACATAGCTTTGCAGACGATAAATGTAACCGTCTGAGACAGAAAAGCGGAAAAAGTGACGATCTGGCTTTAAGTCGATTCGATAACAAATGACGAAAACGGACGGATTTCTCAGTTTTTTACTACATATGAACACCTTTCACATTCCCCCGTGCAACGCGGCTGCTAGTCTTCCTTTCATGCAAAATCTTAAGGTCCTAGGTCATGTCCAAGCCACCAAAGCCGGCTAAAAAGTGATTAATCGCAACTAAACCTTCAATTGTACTACTTCTTACTGGCTATTACTTCAGCTTAGAAGCTTCTTCTGTGTTCTAATATGGTGCTTTTAGTGTCTCCGCATACCGCAGCACGCGACATAGCTTTGCAGACGATAAATGTAACCGTCTCAGAGAGAAAAGCGGCCAATGTGACGATCTGGCTTTAAGTCGATTCGATAACAAATGACGAAAACGGACGGATGTGTCAGGTTTTTACTACATATGAACACTTTTCACATTCTCCCATGCAACGCGGCTCCTAGACCTCCTTTCATGCAAAATCTTAAGGTCCTAGGTCATGTCCAAGCCACCAAAGACGGCTAAAAAGTGAATAATCGATAACTAAAACTTGAATTGTACTACTTCTTACTGGCTATTACATCAACTTAGAAGCTCCTTCTGTGTTCTACTATGGTGCTTTTAGTGTCTCTGCATACCGCAGCACGCGACATTGCTTTGCAGACGATAAATGTAACCGTCTCAGAGAGAAAAGCGGCCAATGTGACGATCTGGCTTAAAGTCGATTCGATAGCAAATGACGAAAAAGGACGGATTTCTCAGGTTTTTACTACATATGAACACATTTCACATTCTCCCATGCAACGCGGCTGCTAGTCCTCCTTTCATGCAAAATCTTAAGGTGCTATTTCATGTCATAGCCACCAAAGCCGGCTAAAAGGTGAACAATCGACAACTAAAACTTGAATTGTACTACTTCTTACTAGCTATTACTTCAACTTAGAAGCTTCTTCTGTGTTCTACTATGGTGCTTTTAGTGTTTCCGCATACCGCAGCACGCGACATAGCTTTGCAGACGATAAATGTAACCGTTTCAGAGAGAAGAGCGGCCAATGTGACGATCTGGCTTTAAATCGATTCGATAACAAATGACGAAAACGGACGGATTTCTCAGGTTTTTACTACATATGAGCACATTTCACATTCTCCCGTGCAACGCGGCTGCATGTACTCCTTGCATGCAAAATCTTAAGGTCGTAGGTCATGCACAAGCCACCAAAGCCGGCTAAAAAGTGAATAATCGACAGCTAAAACTCGAATAGTACTACTTCTTACTGGCTATTACTTCAACTTAGAAGCTTCTTCTGTGATCTACTATGTTGTTTTTAGTGTCTCCGCATACCGCAGCACGCGACATAGCTTTGCAGACGACAAATGTAACCGTATCAGAGAGAAAAGCGGCCAATGTGACGATCTGGCTTTAAGTCGATTCGATAACAAATGACGAAAACGGACGGATTTCTCAGGTTTTTACTACATATGAACACTTTTCACATTCCCCCGTGCAACGCGTCTGCTAGTCCTCCTTTCATGCAAAATTTTATGGTCCTAGGTCATGTTATAGCCACCAAAGCCGGCTAAAAAGTGAACAATCGACAACTAAAACTTGAGTTGTACTACTTCTTACTAGCTTTTACTTCAACTTAGAAGCTTCTTCTGTGTTCTACTATGGTGCTTTTAGTGTCTCCGCATACCGCAGCACGCGACATAGCTTTGCAGACGACAAGTGTAACCGTATCAGAGAGAAAAGCGGCCAATGTGACGATCTGGCTTAAAGTCGATTCGATAACAAATGACGAAAATGGACGGATTTCTCAGGTTTTTACTACATATGAACACATTTCACATTCTCGCATGCAACGCGGCTGCTAGTCCTCCTTTCATGCAAAATCTTAAGGTGCTATTTCATGTCATAGCCACCAAAGCCGGCTAAAAGGTGAACAATCGACAACTAAAACTTGAATTGTACTACTTCTTACTAGCTATTACTTCAACTTAGAAGCTTCTTCTGTGTTCTACTATGGTGCTTTTAGTGTTTCCGCATACCGCAGCACGCGACATAGCTTTGCAGACGATAAATGTAACCGTTTCAGAGAGAAGAGCGGCCAATGTGACGATCTGGCTTTAAATCGATTCGATAACAAATGACGAAAACGGACGGATTTCTCAGGTTTTTACTACATATGAACACATTTCACATTCCCCCGTGCAACGCGGCTGCTAGTCTTCCTTTCATGCAAAATCTTAAGGTCCTAGGTCATGTCCAAGCCACCAAAGCCGGCTAAAAAGTGATTAATCGCAACTAAACCTTCAATTGTACTACTTCTTACTGGCTATTACTTCAGCTTAGAAGCTTCTTCTGTGTTCTAATATGGTGCTTTTTGTGTCTCCGCATACCGCAGCACGCGACATAGCTTTGCAGACGATAAATGTAACCGTCTCAGAGAGAAAAGCGGCCAATGTGACGATCTGGCTTTAAGTCGATTCGATAACAAATGACGAAAACGGACGGATGTCTCAGGTTTTTACTACATATGAACACTTTTCACATTGTCCCATGCTACGCGGGTCCTAGACCTCCTTTCATGCAAAATCTTAAGGTCCTAGGTCATGTCCAAGCCACCAAAGACGGCTAAAAAGTGAATAATCGATAACTAAAACTTAAATTGTACTACTTGTTACTGGCTATTACTTCAACTTAGAAGCTTCTTCTGTGTTCTACTATGGTGCTTTTAGTGTCTCCGCATACCGCAGCACGCGACATAGCTTTGCAGACGATAAATGTAACCGTCTCAGAGAGAAAAGCGGCCAATGTGACGATCTGGCTTTAAGTCGATTCGATAACAAATGACGAAAACGGACGGATGTCTCAGGTTTTTACTACATATGAACACTTTTCACATTCTCCCATGCAACGCGGCTGCTAGTCCTCCTTTCATGCTAAATCTTAAGGTCCTAGGTCATGTCCAAGCCAACAAAGACGGCTAAAAAGTGAATAATCGATAACTAAAACTTGAATTGTACTACTTCTTACTGGCTATTACTTCAACTTAGAAGCTCCTTCTGTGTTCTACTATGGTGCTTTTAGTGTCTCTGCAAACCGCAGCACGCGACATTGCTTTGCAGACGATAAATGTAACCGTCTCAGAGAGAAAAGCGGCCAATGTGACGATCTGGCTTAAAGTCGATTCGATAACAAATGACGAAAAAGGACGGATTTCTCAGGTTTTTACTACATATGAACACATTTCACATTCTCCCATGCAACGCGGCTGCTAGTCCTCCTTTCATGCAAAATCTTAAGGTGCTATTTCATGTCATAGCCACCAAAGCCGGCTAAAAGGTGAACAATCGACAACTAAAACTTGAATTGTACTACTTCTTACTAGCTATTACTTCAACTTAGAAGCTTCTTCTGTGTTCTACTATGGTGCTTTTAGTGTTTCCGGATACCGCAGCACGCGACATAGCTTTGCAGACGATAAATGTAACCGTTTCAGAGAGAAGAGCGGCCAATGTGACGATCTGGCTTTAAATCGATTCGATAACAAATGACGAAAACGGACGGATTTCTCAGGTTTTTACTACATATGAACACATTTCACATTCTCCCGTGCAACGCGGCTGCATGTACTCCTTGCATGCAAAATCTTAAGGTCGTAGGTCATGCACAAGCCACCAAAGCCGGCTAAAAAGTGAATAATCGACAGCTAAAACTCGAATAGTACTACTTCTTAATGGCTATTACTTCAACTTAGAAGCTTCTTCTGTGTTCTACTATGGTGTTTTTAGTGTCTCCGCATACCGCAGCACGCGACATAGCTTTGCAGACGACAAATGTAACCGTATCAGAGAGAAAAGCGGCCAATGTGACGATCTGGCTTTAAGTCGATTCGATAACAAATGACGAAAACGGACGGATTTCTCAGGTTTTTACTACATATGAACACTTTTCACATTCTCCCGTGCAACGCGTCTGCTAGTCCTCCTTTCATGCAAAATTTTATGGTCCTAGGTCATGCTATAGCCACCAAAGCCGGCTAAAAAGTAAACAATCGACAACTAAAACTTGAGTTGTACTACTTCTTACTGGCTATTACTTCAACATAGAAGCTTTATCTGTGTTCTACTATATTGCTTTTAGTGTCTCCGCATACCGCAGCACGCGACATAGCTTTGCAGACGATAAATGTAACCGTCTCAGAGAGAAAAGCGGCCAATATGACGATCTGGCTTTAAGTCTATTCGATAACAAAGACGACACCGGACGGATTTCTTAGGTTTTTACTACATATGAACACTTTTCACATACTCCCATGCAACGCGGCTGCTAGTCCTCCTTTCATGCAAAATCTTAAGGTCCTAGGTCATGTCCAAGCCACCAAAGACGGCTAAAAAGTGAATAATCGATAACTAAAACTTGAATTGTACTACATCTTACTGGCTATTACTTCAACTTAGAAGCTTCTTCTGTGTTCTACTATGGTGCTTTTAGTGTCTCCGCATACCGCAGCACGCGACATAGCTTTGCAGACGATAAATGTAACGGTCTCAGAGAGAAAGGCGGCCAATGTGACGATCTGGCCTTAAGTCGAATCGATAACAAATGACGAAAATGGACGGATTTCTCAGGTTTATACTGCATATGAACACTTTTCACATTCTCCCGTGCAACGCGGCTGCTAGTCCTCCTTTCATGCAAAATCTTAAGGTTCCACCTCATGTCCAAGCCTCCAAAGCCGGCAAAAAAGTGAATAATCGATAACTAAAACTTGAATTGTACTACTTCTTACTGGCTATTACTTCAACTTAGAAGCTTCTACTGTGTTCTACTATGGTGCTTTTAGTGTTTCCGCATACCGCAGCACGCGACATAGCTTTGCAGACGATAAATGTAACCGTTTCAGAGAGAAGAGCGGCCAATGTGACGATCTGGCTTTAAATCGATTCGATAACAAATGACGAAAACGGACGGATTTCTCAGGTTTTTACTACATATGAACACTTTTCACATTCCCCCGTGCAACGCGGCTGCTAGTCTTCCTTTCATGCAAAATCTTAAGGTCCTAGGTCATGTCCAAGCCACCAAAGCCGGCAAAAAAGTGAATAATCGACAACTAAAACTTGAATTGTACTACTTCCTACTGGCTATTACTTCAACATAGAAGCTTCTTCTGTGTTCTACTATGGTGCTTTTAGTGTCTCCGCATACCGCAGCACGCGACATAGCTTTGCAGACGATAAATGTAACGGTCTCAGAGAGAAAGGCGGCCAATGTGACGATCTGGCCTTAAGTCGAATCGATAACAAATGACGAAAATGGACGGATTTCTCAGGTTTATACTGCATATGAACACTTTTCACATTCTCCCGTGCAACGCCGCTGCTAATCCTCCTTTCATGCAAAATCTTAAGGTTCCACCTCATGTCCAAGCCTCCAAAGCCGGCAAAAAAGTGAATAATCGATAACTAAAACTTGAATTGTACTACTTCTTACTGGCTATTACTTCAACTTAGAAGCTTCTTCTGTGTTCTACTATGGTGCGTTTAGTGTCTCCGCATACCGCAGCACGCGACATAGCTTTGCAGACGATAAATGTAACCGTCTCAGAGAGAAAAGCGTCCAATGTGACGATCTGGCTTTAAGGCGATTCGATAACAAAGACGAAACCGGACGGATTTCTCAGGTTTTTACTACATATGAACACTTTTCACATTCTCCCGTGCAACGCGGCTGCTAGTCCTCCTTTCATGCAAAATCTTAAGGTCCTAGGTCATGTCCAAGCCACCAAAGCCGGCTAAAAAGTGAATAATCGACAACTAAAACTTGAATTGTACAACTTCTTACTGGCTATTACTTCAACTTAGAAGCTTCTACTGTGTTCTACTATGGTGCGTTTAGTGTTTCCGCATACCGCAGCACGCGACATAGCTTTGCAGACGATAAATGTAACCGTTTCAGAGAGAAGAGCGGCCAATGTGACGATCTGGCTTTAAATCGATTCGATAACAAATGACGAAAACGGACGGATTTCTCAGGTTTTTCCTACATATGAACACTTTTCACATTCCCCCGTGCAACGCGGCTGCTAGTCTTCCTTTCATGCAAAATCTTAAGGTCCTAGGTCATGTCCAAGCCACCAAAGCCGGCTAAAAAGTGATTAATGGACAACTAAAACTTCAATTGTACTACTTCTTACTGGCTATTACTTCAGCTTAGAAGCTTCTTCTCTGTTCTAATATGGTGCTTTTAGTGTCTCCGCATACCGCAGCACGCGACATAGCTTTGCAGACGATAAATGTAACCGTCTCAGAGAGAAAAGCGGCCAATGTGACGATCAGGCTTTAAGTCGATTGGATAACAAATGACGAAAACGGACTGATTTCTCAGGTTTTTACTACATATGAACACTTTTCACATTCTCCCGTGCAACGCGTCTGCTAGTCCTCCTTTCATGCAAAATCTTTAGGTGCTAGGTCATGTCCAAGCCACCAAAGCCACCTAAATAGTGAATGATCGACAACTAAAACTTGAATTGTACTACTTCTTACTGGCTATTACTTCAACTTTGAAGCTTCTTCTGTGTTCTACTATGGTGCTTTTAGTGTTTCCGCATACCGCAGCACGCGACATAGCTTTGCAGACGATAAATGTAACCGTTTCAGAGAGAAGAGCGGCCAATGTGACGATCTGGCTTTAACTCGATTCGATAACAAATGACGAAAACGGACGGATTTCTCAGGTTTTTACTACATATGAACACTTTTCACATTCCCCCGTGCAACGCGGCTGCTAGTCTTCCTTTCATGCAAAATCTTAAGGTCCTAGGTCATGTCCAAGCCACCACAGCCGGCTAAAAAGTGATTAATCGACAACTAAAACTTCAATTGTACTACTTCTTACTGGCTATTACTTTAGCTTAGAAGCTTCTTCTGTGTTCTAATGTGGTGCTTTTAGTGTCTCCGCATACCGCAACACGCGACATAGCTTTGCAGACGATAAATGTAACCGTCTCAGAGAGAAAAGCGGCCAATGTGACGATCTGGCTTGAAGTCGATTCGATAACAAATGAAGAAAATGGACGGATGTCTCAGGTTTTTACTACAAATAAACACTTTTCACATTCTCCCATGCAACGCGGCTGCTAGTCCTCCTTTCATGCAAAATCTTAAGGTCCTATGTCATGTCCAAGCCACCAAAGACGGCTAAAAAGTGAATAATCGATAACTAAAACTTGAATTGTACTATTTCTTACTGGCTATTACTTCAACTTAGAAGCTTCTTCTGTGTTCTACTATGGTGCTTTTAGTGTCTCCGCATACCGCAGCACGCGACATAGCTTTGCAGACGATAAATGTAACCGTCTTAGAGAGAAAAGCGGTCAATGTGACGATCAGGCTTTAAGTCGATTCGATAACAAAGACGAATCCGGACGGATTTCTCAGGTTTTTACTACATATGAACACTTTTCACATTCTCCCGTGCAACGCGGCTGCTAGTCCTCCTTTCATGCAAAATCTTAAGGTCCTAGGTCATGTCCAAGCCACCAAAGCCGGCTAAAAAGTGAATAATCGACAACTAAAACTTGATTGTACTACTTCTTACTGGCTATTACTTCAACTTAGAAGCTCCTTCTGTGTTCTACTATGGTGCTTTTAGTGTCTCCGCATACCGCAGCACGCGACATAGCTTTGCAGACGATAAGTGTAACCGTCTCAGAGAGAAAAGCGGAGAATGTGACGATCTGGTTTTAAGTCGATTCGATAACAAATGACGAAAACGGACGGTTGTCTAAGGTTTTTACTACATATGAACACTTTTCACATTCTCCCATGCAACGCGGCTGCTAGTCCTCCTTTCATGCAAAATCTTAAAGTCCTAGGTCATGTCCAAGCCACCAAAGACGGCTAAAAAGTGAATAATCGACAACTAAAACTTGAATTGTACTACTTCCTAATGGCTATTACTTCAACATAGAAGCTTCTTCTGTGTTCTACTATATTGCGTTTAGTGTCTCCGCATACCTCAGCACGCGACATAGCTTTGCAGACGATAAATGTAACCATTTCAGAGAGAAAAGCGGCCAATGTGACGATCTGGCTCTAAGTCGATTCTATAACAAAGACGAAACCGGACGGATTTCTCAGGTTTTTACTACATATGAACACTTTTCACATTCTCCCATGCAACGCGGCTGCTAGTCCTCCTTTCATGCAAAATCTTAAGGTCCTAGGTCATGTCCTAGCCACCGAAGCCGGGTAAAAGTGAATAATCGGCAACTGAAACTTCAATTGTACTACTTCTTACTTCCTATTACTTCAACATAGAAGCTTCTTCTGTGTTCTACTATGTTGCTTTTAGTGTTTCCGCATACCGCAGCACATGACATACCTCTGTAGACGATAAATGTAACCGTTTCAGAGAGAAGAGCGGCCAATGTGACGAACTGGCTTTAAGTCGATTCGATAACAAATGACGAAAACGGACGGCTTTCTCAGGTTTTTACTACATATGAACACTTTTCACATTCTCCCATGCAACGCGGCTGCTAGTCCTGCTTTCATGCAAAATCTTAAGGTCCTAGGTCATGTCCAAGCCACCAAAGCCGGCTAAAAAGTGAATAATCGACAACTAAATCTTGAATTGTACTACTTCCTACTGGCTATTACTTCAACATAGAAGCTTCTTCTGTGTTCTACTATGGTGCTTTTAGTGTCTCCGCATACCGCAGCACGCGACATAGCTTTGCAGACGATAAATGTAATGGTCTCAGAGAGAAAGGCGGCCAATGTGACGATCTGGCTTTAAGTCGAATCGATAACAAATGACGAAACCGGACGGATTTCTCAGGTTTTTACTACATATGAACACTTTTCACATTCTCCCGTGCAACGCGGCTGCTAGTCCTCCTTTCATGCAAAATCTTAAGGTCCTAGGTCATGTCCAAGCCACCAAAGCCGGCTAAAAAGTGAATAATCGACAACTAAAACTTGAATTGTACAACTTCTTACTGGCTATTACTTCAACTTAGAAGCTTCTACTGTGTTCTACTATGGTGCGTTTAGTGTTTCCGCATACCGCAGCACGCGACATAGCTTTGCAGACGATAAATGTAACCGTTTCAGAGAGAAGAGCGGCCAATGTGACGATCTGGCTTTAAATCGATTCGATAACAAATGACGAAAACGGACGGATTTCTCAGGTTTTTCCTACATATGAACACTTTTCACATTCCCCCGTGCAACGCGGCTGCTAGTCTTCCTTTCATGCAAAATCTTAAGGTCCTAGGTCATGTCCAAGCCACCAAAGCCGGCTAAAAAGTGATTAATGGACAACTAAAACTTCAATTGTACTACTTCTTACTGGCTATTACTTCAGCTTAGAAGCTTCTTCTCTGTTCTAATATGGTGCTTTTAGTGTCTCCGCATACCGCAGCACGCGACATAGCTTTGCAGACGATAAATGTAACCGTCTCAGAGAGAAAAGCGGCCAATGTGACGATCAGGCTTTAAGTCGATTGGATAACAAATGACGAAAACGGACTGATTTCTCAGGTTTTTACTACATATGAACACTTTTCACATTCTCCCGTGCAACGCGTCTGCTAGTCCTCCTTTCATGCAAAATCTTTAGGTGCTAGGTCATGTCCAAGCCACCAAAGCCACCTAAATAGTGAATAATCGACAACTAAAACTTGAATTGTACTACTTCTTACTGGCTATTACTTCAACTTTGAAGCTTCTTCTGTGTTCTACTATGGTGCTTTTAGTGTTTCCGCATACCGCAGCACGCGACATAGCTTTGCAGACGATAAATGTAACCGTTTCAGAGAGAAGAGCGGCCAATGTGACGATCTGGCTTTAACTCGATTCGATAACAAATGACGAAAACGGACGGATTTCTCAGGTTTTTACTACATATGAACACTTTTCACATTCCCCCGTGCAACGCGGCTGCTAGTCTTCCTTTCATGCAAAATCTTAAGGTCCTAGGTCATGTCCAAGCCACCACAGCCGGCTAAAAAGTGATTAATCGACAACTAAAACTTCAATTGTACTACTTCTTACTGGCTATTACTTTAGCTTAGAAGCTTCTTCTGTGTTCTAATGTGGTGCTTTTAGTGTCTCCGCATACCGCAACACGCGACATAGCTTTGCAGACGATAAATGTAACCGTCTCAGAGAGAAAAGCGGCCAATGTGACGATCTGGCTTGAAGTCGATTCGATAACAAATGAAGAAAATGGACGGATGTCTCAGGTTTTTACTACAAATAAACACTTTTCACATTCTCCCATGCAACGCGGCTGCTAGTCCTCCTTTCATGCAAAATCTTAAGGTCCTATGTCATGTCCAAGCCACCAAAGACGGCTAAAAAGTGAATAATCGATAACTAAAACTTGAATTGTACTATTTCTTACTGGCTATTACTTCAACTTAGAAGCTTCTTCTGTGTTCTACTATGGTGCTTTTAGTGTCTCCGCATACCGCAGCACGCGACATAGCTTTGCAGACGATAAATGTAACCGTCTTAGAGAGAAAAGCGGTCAATGTGACGATCAGGCTTTAAGTCGATTCGATAACAAAGACGAATCCGGACGGATTTCTCAGGTTTTTACTACATATGAACACTTTTCACATTCTCCCGTGCAACGCGGCTGCTAGTCCTCCTTTCATGCAAAATCTTAAGGTCCTAGGTCATGTCCAAGCCACCAAAGCCGGCTAAAAAGTGAATAATCGACAACTAAAACTTGATTGTACTACTTCTTACTGGCTATTACTTCAACTTAGAAGCTCCTTCTGTGTTCTACTATGGTGCTTTTAGTCTCTCCGCATACCGCAGCACGCGACATAGCTTTGCAGACGATAAGTGTAACCGTCTCAGAGAGAAAAGCGGAGAATGTGACGATCTGGTTTTAAGTCGATTCGATAACAAATGACGAAAACGGACGGTTGTCTAAGGTTTTTACTACATATGAACACTTTTCACATTCTCCCATGCAACGCGGCTGCTAGTAATCCTTTCATGCAAAATCTTAAAGTCCTAGGTCATGTCCAAGCCACCAAAGACGGCTAAAAAGTGAATAATCGACAACTAAAACTTGAATTGTACTACTTCCTAATGGCTATTACTTCAACATAGAAGCTTCTTCTGTGTTCTACTATATTGCTTTTAGTGTCTCCGCATACCTCAGCACGCGACATAGCTTTGCAGACGATAAATGTAACCATTTCAGAGAGAAAAGCGGCCAATGTGACGATCTGGCTCTAAGTCGATTCTATAACAAAGACGAAACCGGACGGATTTCTCAGGTTTTTACTACATATGAACACTTTTCACATTCTCCCATGCAACGCGGCTGCTAGTCCTCCTTTCATGCAAAATCTTAAGGTCCTAGGTCATGTCCTAGCCACCGAAGCCGGGTAAAAGTGAATAATCGGCAACTGAAACTTCAATTGTACTACTTCTTACTTCCTATTACTTCAACATAGAAGCTTCTTCTGTGTTCTACTATGTTGCTTTTAGTGTTTCCGCATACCGCAGCACATGACATACCTCTGTAGACGATAAATGTAACCGTTTCAGAGAGAAGAGCGGCCAATGTGACGAACTGGCTTTAAGTCGATTCGATAACAAATGACGAAAACGGACGGCTTTCTCAGGTTTTTACTACATATGAACACTTTTCACATTCTCCCATGCAACGCGGCTGCTAGTCCTGCTTTCATGCAAAATCTTAAGGTCCTAGGTCATGTCCAAGCCACCAAAGCCGGCTAAAAAGTGAATAATCGACAACTAAATCTTGAATTGTACTACTTCCTACTGGCTATTACTTCAACATAGAAGCTTCTTCTGTGTTCTACTATGGTGCTTTTAGTGTCTCCGCATACCGCAGCACGCGACATAGCTTTGCAGACGATAAATGTAATGGTCTCAGAGAGAAAGGCGGCCAATGTGACGATCTGGCTTTAAGTCGAATCGATAACAAATGACGAAAATGGACGGATTTCTCAGGATTATACTGCATATGAACACTTTTCACATTCTCCCGTGCAACGCCGCTGCTAATCCTCCTTTCATGCAAAATCTTAAGGTTCCACCTCATGTCCAAGCCTCCAAAGCCGGCTAAAAAGTGAATAATCGATAACTAAAACTTGAATTGTACTACTTCTTACTGGCTATTACTTCAACTTAGAAGCTTCTTCTGTGTTGTACTATGGTGCTTTTAGTGTCTCCGCACACCGCAGTTCGCGACATAGCTTTTTAGACGTTTAATGTAACCGTCTCAGAGAGAAAAGCGGCCAATATGACGATCTGGCTTTAAGTCGATTCGATAACAAATGACGAAAACGGACGGATTTCTCAGGTTTATACTGTATATGAACACTTTTCACATTCTCCCGTGCAACGCGGCTGCTAGTCCTCCTTTCATGCAAAATCTTAAGGTCCTAGGACATGTCCAAGCCACCGAAGCCGGCTAAAAAAAGAATAATCGATAAATAAAACTTGAATTGTACTACTTCTTACTGGCTATTACTTCAACTTAGAAGCTCCTTCTGTGTTCTACTATGGTGCTTTTAGTGTCTCCGCATACCGCAGCACGCGACATATCTTTGCAGACGATAAATGTAACCGTCTCAGAGAGAAAAGCGGCCAATGTGACGATCTGGCTTTAAGTCGATTCGATAACAAATGACGAAAATGGACGGATTTCTCAGGTTTTTACTACATATGAACACATTTCACATTCTCCCATGCAACGCGGCTGCTAGTCCTCCTTTCATGCAAAATCTTAAGTCCTAGTTCATGTCATAGCCACCAAAGCCGGCTAAAAGGTGAACAATCGACAAATAAACTTGAATTGTACTACTTCTTACTGGCTATTACTTCAACTTAGAAGCTTCTTCTGTGTTCTACTATGGTGCTTTTAGTGTCTCCGCATACCGCAGCACGCGACATAGCTTTGCAGACGATAAATGTAACCGTCTCAGAGAGAAAAGCGGCCAATGTGACGATCTGGCTTTAAGTCGATTCGATAACAAAGTCGAAACCGGACAGATTTCTCAGGTTTTTACTACATATGAACACTTTTCACATTCTCCCGTGCAACGCGGCTGCTAGTCCTCCTTTCATGAAAAATCTTAAGGTCCTAGGTCATGTCCAAGCCACCAAAGCCGGCTAAAAAGTGATAATCGACAACTAATGCTTGAATTGTACTACTTCTTACTGGCTATTACTTCAACTTAGAAGCTTCTGTGTTCTACTATGGTGCTTTTAGTGTTTCCGCATGCCGCAGCACGCGACATAGCTTTGCAGACGATAAATGTAACCGTCTGAGACAGAAAAGCGGAAAAAGTGACGATCTGGCTTTAAGTCGATTCGATAACAAATGACGAAAACGGACGGATGTCTCAGGTTTTTACTACATATGAACTCTTTTCACATTCTCCCATGCAACGCGGGTCCTAGACCTCCTTTCATGCAAAATCTTAAGGTCCTAGGTCATGTCCAAGCCACCAAAGACGGCTAAAAAGTGAATAATCGATAACTAAAACTTGAATTGTACTACTTCTTACTGGCTATTACTTCAGCTTAGAAGCTTCTTCTGTGTTCTAATATGGTGCTTTTAGTGTCTCCGCATACCGCAGCACGCGACATAGCTTTGCAGACGATAAATGTAACCGTCTCAGAGAGAAAAGCGGCCAATGTGACGATCTGGCTTTAAGTCGATTCGATAACAAATGACGAAAACGGACGGATGTGTCAGGTTTTTACTACATATGAACACTTTTCACATTCTCCCATGCAACGCGGCTCCTAGACCTCCTTTCATGCAAAATCTTAAGGTCCTAGGTCATGTCCAAGCCACCAAAGACGGCTAAAAAGTGAATAATCGATAACTAAAACTTGAATTGTACTACTTCTTACTGGCTATTACTTCAACTTAGAAGCTCCTTCTGTGTTCTACTATGGTGCTTTTAGTGTCTCTGCATACCGCAGCACGCGACATTGCTTTGCAGACGATAAATGTAACCGTCTCAGAGAGAAAAGCGGCCAATGTGACAATCTGGCTTAAAGTCGATTCGATAGCAAATGACGAAAAAGGACGGATTTCTCAGGTTTTTACTACATATGAACACATTTCACATTCTCCCATGCAACGCGGCTGCTAGTCCTCCTTTCATGCAAAATCTTAAGGTGCTATTTCATGTCATAGCCACCAAAGCCGGCTAAAAGGTGAACAATCGACAACTAAAACTTGAATTGTACTACTTCTTACTAGCTATTACTTCAACTTAGAAGCTTCTTCTGTGTTCTACTATGGTGCTTTTAGTGTTTCCGCATACCGCAGCACGCGACATAGCTTTGCAGACGATAAATGTAACCGTTTCAGAGAGAAGAGCGGCCAATGTGACGATCTGGCTTTAAATCGATTCGATAACAAATGACGAAAACGGACGGATTTCTCAGGTTTTTACTACATATGAGCACATTTCACATTCTCCCGTGCAACGCGGCTGCATGTACTCCTTGCATGCAAAATCTTAAGGTCGTAGGTCATGCACAAGCCACCAAAGCCGGCTAAAAAGTGAATAATCGACAGCTAAAACTCGAATAGTACTACTTCTTACTGGCTATTACTTCAACTTAGAAGCTTCTTCTGTGTTCTACTATGGTGTTTTTAGTGTCTCCGCATACCGCAGCACGCGACATAGCTTTGCAGACGACAAATGTAACCGTATCAGAGAGAAAAGCGGCCAATGTGACGATCTGGCTTTAAGTCGATTCGATAACAAATGACGAAAACGGACGGATTTCTCAGGTTTTTACTACATATGAACACTTTTCACATTCCCCCGTGCAACGCGTCTGCTAGTCCTCCTTTCATGCAAAATTTTATGGTCCTAGGTCATGTTATAGCCACCAAAGCCGGCTAAAAAGTGAACAATCGACAACTAAAACTTGAGTTGTACTACTTCTTACTAGCTTTTACTTCAACTTAGAAGCTTCTTCTGTGTTCTACTATGGTGCTTTTAGTGTCTCCGCATACCGCAGCACGCGACATAGCTTTGCAGACGACAAGTGTAACCGTATCAGAGAGAAAAGCGGCCAATGTGACGATCTGGCTTAAAGTCGATTCGATAACAAATGACGAAAATGGACGGATTTCTCAGGTTTTTACTACATATGAACACATTTCACATTCTCGCATGCAACGCGTCTGCTAGTCCTCCTTTCATGCAAAATCTTAAGGTGCTATTTCATGTCATAGCCACCAAAGCCGGCTAAAAGGTGAACAATCGACAACTAAAACTTGAATTGTACTACTTCTTACTAGCTATTACTTCAACTTAGAAGCTTCTTCTGTGTTCTACTATGGTGCTTTTAGTGTTTCCGCATACCGCAGCACGCGACATAGCTTTGCAGACGATAAATGTAACCGTTTCAGAGAGAAGAGCGGCCAATGTGACGATCTGGCTTTAAATCGATTCGATAACAAATGACGAAAACGGACGGATTTCTCAGGTTTTTACTACATATGAACACATTTCACATTCCCCCGTGCAACGCGGCTGCTAGTCTTCCTTTCATGCAAAATCTTAAGGTCCTAGGTCATGTCCAAGCCACCAAAGCCGGCTAAAAAGTGATTAATCGCAACTAAACCTTCAATTGTACTACTTCTTACTGGCTATTACTTCAGCTTAGAAGCTTCTTCTGTGTTCTAATATGGTGCTTTTTGAGTCTCCGCATACCGCAGCACGCGACATAGCTTTGCAGACGATAAATGTAACCGTCTCAGAGAGAAAAGCGGCCAATGTGACGATCTGGCTTTAAGTCGATTCGATAACAAATGACGAAAACGGACGGATGTCTCAGGTTTTTACTACATATGAACACTTTTCACATTCTCCCATGCAACGCGGGTCCTAGACCTCCTTTCATGCAAAATCTTAAGGTCCTAGGTCATGTCCAAGCCACCAAAGACGGCTAAAAAGTGAATAATCGATAACTAAAACTTGAATTGTACTACTTCTTACTGGCTATTACTTCAACTTAGAAGCTTCTTCTGTGTTCTACTATGGTGCTTTTAGTGTCTCCGCATACCGCAGCACGCGACATAGCTTTGCAGACGATAAATGTAACCGTCTCAGAGAGAAAAGCGGCCAATGTGACGATCTGGCTTTAAGTCGATTCGATAACAAATGACGAAAACGGACGGATGTCTCAGGTTTTTACTACATATGAACACTTTTCACATTCTCCCATGCAACGCGGCTGCTAGTCCTCCTTTCATGCTAAATCTTAAGGTCCTAGGTCATGTCCAACCCAACAAAGACGGCTAAAAAGTGAATAATCGATAACTAAAACTTGAATTGTACTACTTCTTACTGGCTATTACTTCAACTTAGAAGCTCCTTCTGTGTTCTACTATGGTGCTTTTAGTGTCTCTGCATACCGCAGCACGCGACATTGCTTTGCAGACGATAAATGTAACCGTCTCAGAGAGAAAAGCGGCCAATGTGACGATCTGGCTTAAAGTCGATTCGATAACAAATGACGAAAAAGGACGGATTTCTCAGGTTTTTACTACATATGAACACATTTCACATACTCCCATGCAACGCGGCTGCTAGTCCTCCTTTCATGCAAAATCTTAAGGTGCTATTTCATGTCATAGCCACCAAAGCCGGCTAAAAGGTGAACAATCGACAACTAAAACTTGAATTGTACTACTTCTTACTAGCTATTACTTCAACTTAGAAGCTTCTTCTGTGTTCTACTATGGTGCTTTTAGTGTTTCCGCATACCGCAGCACGCGACATAGCTTTGCAGACGATAAATGTAACCGTTTCAGAGAGAAGAGCGGCCAATGTGACGATCTGGCTTTAAATCGATTCGATAACAAATGACGAAAACGGACGGATTTCTCAGGTTTTTACTACATATGAACACATTTCACATTCTCCCGTGCAACGCGGCTGCATGTACTCCTTGCATGCAAAATCTTAAGGTCGTAGGTCATGCACAAGCCACCAAAGCCGGCTAAAAAGTGAATAATCGACAGCTAAAACTCGAATAGTACTACTTCTTACTGGCTATTACTTCAACTTAGAAGCTTCTTCTGTGTTCTACTATGGTGTTTTTAGTGTGTCCGCATACCGCAGCACGCGACATAGCTTTGCAGACGACAAATGTAACCGTATCAGAGAGAAAAGCGGCCAATGTGACGATCTGGCTTTAAGTCGATTCGATAACAAATGACGAAAACGGACGGATTTCTCAGGTTTTTACTACATATGAACACTTTTCACATTCTCCCGTGCAACGCGTCTGCTAGTCCTCCTTTCATGCAAAATTTTATGGTCCCAGGTCATGCTATAGCCACCAAAGCCGGCTAAAAAGTGAACAATCGACAACTAAAACTTGAGTTGTACTACTTCTTACTGGCTTTTACTTCAACTTAGAAGCTTCTTCTGTATTCTACTATGGTGCTTTTAGTGTCTCCGCATACCGCAGCACGCGACATAGCTTTGCAGACGATAAATGTAACCGTTTCAGAGGGAAGAGCGGCCAATGTGACGAAATGGTTTTAAATCGATTCGATAACAAATGACGAAAACGGACGGATTTCTCAGGTTTTTACTACATATGAACACTTTTCACATTCTCCCGTGCAACGCGGCGGCTAGTCCTCCTTTCATGCAAAATCTTAAGGACCTAGGTCATGTCCAAGCCACCAAAGCCGACTAAAAAGTGAATAATCAAAAACTAAAACTTGAATTGTACTACTTCTTACTTCCTATTACTTACACTTAGAAGCTTCTTCTGTGTTCTACTATGGTGCTTTTAGTCTCTCCGCATACCGCAGCACGTGTCATAGCTTTGCAGACGATAAATGTAACTGTTTCTGAGAGAAAAGCGGCCAATGTGACGATCTGGCTTTAAGTCGATTCGATAACAAATGACGAAAACGGACGTATTTCTCAGTTTTTTACTACATATGAACACATTTCACATTCTCCCGTGCAACGCGCCTACAAGTACTCCTTTCATGCAAAATCTTAAGGTCCTAGGTCATGTCCAAGCCACCAAAGCCGGCTAAAAAGTGAACAATCGACAACTAAAACTTGAATTGTACTACTTCTCACTGGCATTTACTTCAACTTAGAAGCTTCTTCTGTGTTCTACTTCGGTGCTTTTAGTGTTTCCGCATACCGCAGAACGCGACATAGCTTTGCAGACGATAAATGTAACCGGTTCAGAGAGAAAAGCGGCCAATGTGACGATCTGGCTTTAAATCGATTCGATAACAAATGACGAAAACGGACGGATTGCTCAGGTTTTTACTACATATGAACACGTTTCACATTCTCCCGTGCAACGCGGCGGCTAGTCTTCCTTTCATGCAAAATCTTAAGGACCTAGGTTATGTCCAAGCCACCAAAGCCGGCAAAAAAGTGATTAATCGACAACTAAAACTTGAATAGTACTACTTCTTACTGGCTAATACTTCAACTTAGAAGCTTCTTCTGTGTTCTACTATGGTGCTCTTAGTGTCTCCGCATACCGCAGCACGCGACATAGCTTTGTAGACGATAAATGTAACCGTCTCAGAGAGAAAAGCGGCCAATGTGACGATCTGGCTTTAAGTCGATTCGATAACAGATGACGAAAACGGACAGATTTCTCAGGTTTTTACTACATATGAACACTTTTCACATACTCCTGTGCAACGCGGCTGCTAGTCCTCCTTTCATGCAAAATCTTATGGTCCTTAGTCATGTCATAGCCACCAAAGCCGGCTAAAAAGTGAATAATCGACAACTGAAACTTGAATTGTACTACTTCTTACTGGCTATTACTTCAACTTAGAAGCTTCTTCTGTGTTCTACTATGGTGCTTTTAGTGTCTCCGCATACCGCAGCACGCGACATAGCTTTGCAGACGATAAATGTAACCGTTTCAGAGAGAAGAACGGCCAATGTGACGATCTGGCTTTAAGTCGATTCGATAACAAATGACGAAAGCGGACGGATTTCTCAGGTTTTTACTACATATGAACACTTTTCACATTCTCGCGTGCAACGCGGCTGCTAGTCCTCCTTTCATGCAAAATCTTAAGGTTCCACCTCATGTCAAAGCCACCAAAGCCGGCTAAAAAGTGAATAATCGACAACTAAAACTTGAATTGTACTACTTCTTACTGGCTATTACTTCAACTTAGAAGCTTTTTCTGTGTTGTACTATGGTGCTTTTAGTGTCTCCGCATACCGCAGCACGCGACATAGCTTTGCAGACGATAAATGTAACCGTTTCAGAGGGAAGAGCGGCCAATGTGACGAAATGGTTTTAAATCGATTCGATAACAAATGACGAAAACGGACGGATTTCTCAGGTTTTTACTACATATGAACACTTTTCACATTCTCCCGTGCAACGCGGCGGCTAGTCCTCCTTTCATGCAAAATCTTAAGGACCTAGGTCATGTCCAAGCCACCAAAGCCGACTAAAAAGTGAATAATCAAAAACTAAAACTTGAATTGTACTACTTCTTACTTCCTATTACTTACACTTAGAAGCTTCTTCTGTGTTCCACTATGGTGCTTTTAGTCTCTCCGCATACCGCAGCACGTGTCATAGCTTTGCAGACGATAAATGTAACTGTTTCTGAGAGAAAAGCGGCCAATGTGACGATCTGGCTTTAAGTCGATTCGATAACAAATGACGAAAACGGACGTATTTCTCAGTTTTTTACTACATATGAACACATTTCACATTCTCCCGTGCAACGCGCCTACAAGTACTCCTTTCATGCAAAATCTTAAGGTCCTAGGTCATGTCCAAGCCACCAAAGCCGGCTAAAAAGTGAACAATCGACAACTAAAACTTGAATTGTACTACTTCCCACTGGCATTTACTTCAACTTAGAAGCTTCTTCTGTGTTCTACTTCGGTGCTTTTAGTGTTTCCGCATACCGCAGAACGCGACATAGCTTTGCAGACGATAAATGTAACCGGTTCAGAGAGAAAAGCGGCCAATGTGACGATCTGGCTTTAAATCGATTCGATAACAAATGACGAAAACGGACGGATTGCTCAGGTTTTTACTACATATGAACACGTTTCACATTCTCCCGTGCAACGCGGCGGCTAGTCTTCCTTTCATGCAAAATCTTAAGGACCTAGGTTATGTCCAAGCCACCAAAGCCGGCAAAAAAGTGATTAATCGACAACTAAAACTTGAATAGTACTACTTCTTACTGGCTAATACTTCAACTTAGAAGCTTCTTCTGTGTTCTACTATGGTGCTCTTAGTGTCTCCGCATACCGCAGCACGCGACATAGCTTTGTAGACGATAAATGTAACCGTCTCAGAGAGAAAAGCGGCCAATGTGACGATCTGGCTTTAAGTCGATTCGATAACAGATGACGAAAACGGACAGATTTCTCAGGTTTTTACTACATATGAACACTTTTCACATACTCCTGTGCAACGCGGCTGCTAGTCCTCCTTTCATGCAAAATCTTATGGTCCTTAGTTATGTCATAGCCACCAAAGCCGGCTAAAAAGTGAATAATCGACAACTGAAACTTGAATTGTACTACTTCTTACTGGCTATTACTTCAACTTAGAAGCTTCTTCTGTGTTCTACTATGGTGCTTTTAGTGTCTCCGCATACCGCAGCACGCGACATAGCTTTGCAGACGATAAATGTAACCGTTTCAGAGAGAAGAACGGCCAATGTGACGATCTGGCTTTAAGTCGATTCGATAACAAATGACGAAAGCGGACGGATTTCTCAGGTTTTTACTACATATGAACACTTTTCACATTCTCGCGTGCAACGCGGCTGCTAGTCCTCCTTTCATGCAAAATCTTAAGGTTCCACCTCATGTCAAAGCCACCAAAGCCGGCTAAAAAGTGAATAATCGACAACTAAAACTTGAATTGTACTACTTCTTACTGGCTATTACTTCAACTTAGAAGCTTTTTCTGTGTTGTACTATGGTGCTTTTAGTGTCTCCGCATACCGCAGCACGCGACATAGCTTTGCAGACGATAAATGTAACCGTCTCAGAGAGAAGAGCGGCCAATGTGACGATCAGGCTTTAAGTCGATTCGATAACAAATGACGAAAACGGACGGATTTCTCAGGTTTTTAGTACATATGAAGACTTTTCACATACTCCCATGCAACGCGGCTGCTATTCCTCCTTTCATGCAAAATCTTATGGTCCTAGGTCATGTCATAGACACCAAAGCCGGCTAAAAAGTGAATAATCGACAAATAAAACTTGAATTGTACCACTTCTTACTGGCTAGTACTTCAACTTAGAAGCTCCTTCTGTGTTCTACTATGGTGCTTTTAGTGTCTCCGCATACCGCAGCACGCGACATAGCTTTGCAGACGATAAATGTAACCGTTTCAGAGAGAAGAACGGCCAATGTGACGATCTGGCTTTAAGTCGATTCGATAACAAATGACGAAAGCGGACGGATTTCTCAGGTTTTTACTACATATGAACACTTTTCACATTCTCGCGTGCAACGCGGCTGCTAGTCCTCCTTTCATGCAAAATCTTAAGGTTCCACCTCATGTCAAAGCCACCAAAGCCGGCTAAAAAGTGAATAATAGACAACTAAAACTTGAATTGTACTACTTCTTACTTTCTATTACTTAGAAGCATTTTCTGTGTTGTACTATGGTGCTTTTAGTGTCTCCGCATACCGCAGCACGCGACATAGCTTTGCAGACGATAAATGTAACCGTTTCAGAGAGAAAAGCGACCAATGTGACGATCAGGCTTTAAGTCGATTCGATAACAAATGACGAAAACGGACGGATTTCTCAGGTTTTTAGTACATATGAAGACCTTTCACATACTCCCATGCAACGCGGCTGCTATTCCTCCTTTCATGCAAAATCTTATGGTCCTAGGTCATGTCATAGCCACCAAAGCCGGCTAAAAAGTGAATAATCGACAATTAAAACTTGAATTGTACCACTTCTTACTGGCTAGTACTTCAACTTAGAAGCTCCTTCTGTGTTCTACTATGGTGCTTTTAGTGTCTCCGCATACCGCAGCACGCGACATAGCTTTGCAGACGATAAATGTAACCGTTTCAGAGAGAAGAACGGCCAATGTGACGATCTGGCTTTAAGTCGATTCGATAAGAAATGACGAAAGCGGACGGATTTCTCAGGTTTTTACTACATATGAACACTTTTCACATTCTCGCGTGCAACGCGGCTGCTAGTCCTCCTTTCATGCAAAATCTTAAGGTTCCACCTCATGTCAAAGCCACCAAAGCCGGCTAAAAAGTGAATAACCGACAACTAAAACTTGAATTGTACTACTTCTTACTGGCTATTACTTCAACTTAGAAGCTTTTTCTGTGTTGTACTATGGTGCTTTTAGTGTCTCCGCATACCGCAGCACGCGACATAGCTTTGCAGACGATAAATGTAACCGTCTCAGAGAGAAAAGCGGCCAATGTGACGATCAGGCTTTAAGTCGATTCGATAACAAATGACGAAAACGGACGGATTTCTCAGGTTTTTAGTACATATGAAGACTTTTCACATACTCCCATGCAACTCGGCTGCTATTCCTCCTTTCATGCAAAATCTTATGGTCCTAGGTCATGTCATAGCCACCAAAGCCGGCTAAAAAGTGAATAATCGACAACTAAAACTTGAATTGTACCACTTCTTACTGGCTAGTACTTCAACTTAGAAGCTCCTTCTGTGTTCTACTATGGTGCTTTTAGTGTCTCCGCATACCGCAGCACGCGACATAGCTTTGCAGACGATAAATGTAACCGTTTCAGAGAGAAGAACGGCCAATGTGACGATCTGGCTTTAAGTCGATTCGATAACAAAAGAAGAAAACGGACGGATTTCTCAGGTTTTTACTACATATGAACACTTTTCACATTCTCGCGTGCAACGCGGCTGCTAGTCCTCCTTTCATGCAAAATCTTAAGGTTCCACCTCATGTCAAAGCCACCAAAGCCGGCTAAAAAGTGAATAATCGACAACTAAAACTTGAATTGTACTACTTCTTACTGGCTATTACTTCAACTTAGAAGCTTTTTCTGTGTTGTACTATGGTGCTTTTAGTGTCTCCGCATACCGCAGCACGCGACATAGCTTTGCAGACGATAAATGTAACCGTCTCAGAGAGAAAAGCGGCCAATGTGACGATCAGGCTTTAAGTCGATTCGATAACAAATGACGAAAACGGACGGATTTCTAATGTTTTTACTACATATGAACACTTTTCACATTCTCCCGTGCAACGCGGCTGCAATTGCTCCTTTCATCCAAAATCTTAAGGTCCTAGGTCATGTCCAAGCCACCAAAGCCGGCTATAAAGTGAATAATCGACAACTAAAACTTGAATTGTACTACTTCTTACTAGCTGTTTCTGCAACTTAGAAGCTTCTTCTGTGTTCTACTGTGGTGCTTTTAGTGCTTCCGCATACCACAGTTCGCACATAGCTTTGCAGACGATAAATGTAACCGTTTTAGAGAGAAGAGCGGCCAATGTGACGATGTGGCTTTAAGTCGATTCGTTAACAAATGACGAAAACGGTCGGATTTCTCAGGTTTTTACTGCATATGAACACATTTCACATTCTCCCGTGCAACGCGGCTGCTAGTCCTCCTTTCATGCAAAATCTTAATTTCCTAGGTCATGTCCAAGCCACCAAAGCCGGCTAAAAAGTGAATAATCGACAACTATAACTTGAATTGTACTACTTCTTACTGGCTATTACTTCAACTTAGAAGCTTCTTCTGTGTTCTACTATGGTGCTTGTAGTGTCTCCGCATACCGCAGCACGCGACATAGCTTTGCAGACGATAAATGTAACCCTCTCAGAGAGAAAAGCAGCCAATGTGACGATCTGGCTTTAAGTCGATTCGATAACAAATGACGAAAACGTAAGGATTTCTCAGGTTTTTACTAGATATGAACACTTTTCACATTCTCCCGTGCAACGCGGCTGCTAGTCCTCCTTTCATGCAAAATCTTAAGGTCCTAGGTCATGTCCAAGCCACCAAAGCCGGCCAAAAACTGAATAATCGACAACAAAACTTTAATTGTTCTACTTCTTACTGGATATTGCTTCAACTTTGAAGCTTCTTATGTGTTCTACTATGTTGCTTTTAGTGTTTCCGCATACCGCAGCACGCGACATAGCTTTGCAGACGATAAATGTAACCGTTTCAGAGAGAAGAGCGGCCAATGTGACGATCTGGCTTTAAGTCGATTCGTTAACAAATGACGAAAACGGACGGATTTTTCAGGTTTTTAGTGCATATGAACACTTTTCAAATTCTCCCGTGCAAAGCGGCTGCTAGTCCTCCTTTCATGTAAAACCTTAAGGTCCTAGGTCATGTCCAAGCCACCAAAGATGGCTAAAAAGTGAATAATCGACAACTAAAACTTCAATTGTACTACTTCTCACTGGCTATTACTTCAACTTAGAAGCTTCTTCTGCGTTCTACTATGGTGCTTTTAGTGTCTCCGCATACCGCAGCACGCGACATAGCTTTGCAGACGATAAATATAACCCTCTCAGAGAGAAAAGCAGCCAATGTGACGATCTGGCTTTAAGTCGATTCGATAACAAATGACGAAAACGGACGGATTTCTCAGGTTTTTAATACATATGAACACATTTCACATTCTCCCGTGCAACGCGGCTGCTAGTCCTCCTTTCCTGCAAAATCTAAAGGTCCTAGGCCATGTCCAAGCCACCAAAGCCGGCCAAAAACGGAATAATCGACAACTAAAACTTGAATTGTTCTACATCTTACTGGCTATTCCTTCAACTTAGAAGCTTCTTCTGTGTTCTACTATGGTGCTTTTAGTGTCTCCGCATCTCGCAGCACGCGACATAGCTTTGCAGACGATAAATGTAACCGTCTCAGAGAGAAAAGCTTCCAATGTGACGATCTGGCTTTAAGTCGATTCGATAACAAATGACGAAAACGGACGGATTTCTCAGGTTTTTACTACATATGAACACTTTTCACATTCTCCCGTGCCACGCGGCTGCTAGTCCTCCTTTCATGCAAAATCTTAGCGTCCTAGGTGATGTCCAAGCCCGCAAAGTCGGCGAAAAAGTGAATAATCGACAACTAAAACTTGAATTCTACTACCTCCTACTGGCTATTACTTCAGCTTAGAAGCTTCTTCTGTGTTCTTCTATGGTGCTTTTAGTGTCTCCGCATACCGCAGCACGCGACATAGCTTTGCAGACGATAAATGTAACCGTCTCAGAGAGAAGAGCGGCCAATGTGACGATCAGGCTTTAAGTCGATTCGATAACAAATGACGAAAACGGACAGATTTCTCAGGTTTTTAGTACATATGAAGACTTTTCACATACTCCCATGCAACGCGGCTGCTATTCCTCCTTTCATGCAAAATCTTATGGTCCTAGGTCATGTCATAGCCACCAAAGCCGGCTAAAAAGTGAATAATCGACAAATAAAACTTGAATTGTACCACTTCTTACTGGCTAGTACTTCAACTTAAAAGCTCCTTCTGTGTTCTACTATGGTGCTTTTAGTGTCTCCGCATACCGCAGCACGCGACATAGCTTTGCAGACGATAAATGTAACCGTTTCAGAGAGAAGAACGGCCAATGTGACGATCTGGCTTTAAGTCGATTCGATAACAAATGACGAAAGCGGACGGATTTCTCAGGTTTTTACTACATATGAACACTTTTCACATTCTCGCGTGCAACGCGGCTGCTAGTCCTCCTTTCATGCAAAATCTTAAGGTTCCACCTCATGTCAAAGCCACCAAAGCCGGCTAAAAAGTGAATAATAGACAACTAAAACTTGAATTGTACTACTTCTTACTTTCTATTACTTAGAAGCTTTTTCTGTGTTGTACTATGGTGCTTTTAGTGTCTCCGCATACCGCAGCACGCGACATAGCTTTGCAGACGATAAATGTAACCGTTTCAGAGAGAAAAGCGACCAATGTGACGATCAGGCTTTAAGTCGATTCGATAACAAATGACGAATACGGACGGATTTCTCAGGTTTTTAGTACATATGAAGACCTTTCACATACTCCCATGCAACGCGGCTGCTATTCCTCCTTTCATGCAAAATCTTATGGTCCTAGGTCATGTCATAGCCACCAAAGCCGGCTAAAAAGTGAATAATCGACAATTAAAACTTGAATTGTACCACTTCTTACTGGCTAGTACTTCAACTTAGAAGCTCCTTCTGTGTTCTACTATGGTGCTTGTAGTGTCTCCGCATACCGCAGCACGCGACATAGCTTTGCAGACGATAAATGTAACCGTTTCAGAGAGAAGAACGGCCAATGTGACGATCTGGCTTTAAGTCGATTCGATAACAAATGACGAAAGCGGACGGATTTCTCAGGTTTTTACTACATATGAACACTTTTCACATTCTCGCGTGCAACGCGGCTGCTAGTCCTCCTTTCATGCAAAATCTTAAGGTTCCACCTCATGTCAAAGCCACCAAAGCCGGCTAAAAAGTGAATAACCGACAACTAAAACTTGAATTGTACTACTTCTTACTGGCTATTACTTCAACTTAGAAGCTTTTTGGGTGTTGTACTATGGTGCTTTTAGTGTCTCCGCATACCGCAGCACGCGACATAGCTTTGCAGACGATAAATGTAACCGTCTCAGAGAGAAAAGCGGCCAATGTGACGATCAGGCTTTAAGTCGATTTGATAACAAATGACGAAAACGGACGGATTTCTCAGGTTTTTAGTACATATGAAGACTTTTCACATACTCCCATGCAACGCGGCTGCTATTCCTCCTTTCATGCAAAATCTTATGGTCCTAGGTCATGTCATAGCCACCAAAGCCGGCTAAAAAGTGAATAATCGACAACTAAAACTTGAATTGTACCACTTCTTACTGGCTAGTACTTCAACTTAGAAGCTCCTTCTGTGTTCTACTATGGTGCTTTTAGTGTCTCCGCATACCGCAGCACGCGACATAGCTTTGCAGACGATAAATGTAACCGTTTCAGAGAGAAGAACGGCCAATGTGACGATCTGGCTTTAAGTCGATTCGATAACAAAAGAAGAAAACGGACGGATTTCTCAGGTTTTTACTACATATGAACACTTTTCACATTCTCGCGTGCAACGCGGCTGCTAGTCCTCCTTTCATGCAAAATCTTAAGGTTCCACCTCATGTCAAAGCCACCAAAGCCGGCTAAAAAGTGAATAATCGACAACTAAAACTTGAATTGTACTACTTCTTACTGGCTATTACTTCAACTTAGAAGCTTTTTCTGTGTTGTACTATGGTGCTTTTAGTGTCTCCGCATACCGCAGCACGCGACATAGCTTTGCAGACGATAAATGTAACCGTCTCAGAGAGAAAAGCGGCCAATGTGACGATCAGGCTTTAAGTCGATTCGATAACAAATGACGAAAACGGACGGATTTCTAATGTTTTTACTACATATGAACACTTTTCACATTCTCCCGTGCAACGCGGCTGCAAATGCTCCTTTCATCCAAAATCTTAAGGTCCTAGGTCATGTCCAAGCCACCAAAGCCGGCTATAAAGTGAATAATCGACAACTAAAACTTGAATTGTACTGCTTCTTACTAGCTGTTTCTTCAACTTAGAAGCTTCTTCTGTGTTCTACTGTGGTGCTTTTAGTGCTTCCGCATACCACAGTTCGCACATAGCTTTGCAGACGATAAATGTAACCGTTTTAGAGAGAAGAGCGGCCAATGTGACGATGTGGCTTTAAGTCGATTCGTTAACAAATGACGAAAACGGTCGGATTTCTCAGGTTTTTACTGCATATGAACACTTTTCACATTCTCCCGTGCAACGCGGCTGCTAGTCCTCCTTTCATGCAAAATCTTAATTTCCTAGGTCATGTCCAAGCCACCAAAGCCGGCTAAAAAGTGAATAATCGACAACTATAACTTGAATTGTACTACTTCTTACTGGCTATTACTTCAACTTAGAAGCTTCTTCTGTGTTCTACTATGGTGCTTGTAGTGTCTCCGCATACCGCAGCACGCGACATAGCTTTGCAGACGATAAATGTAACCCTCTCAGAGAGAAAAGCAGCCAATGTGACGATCTGGCTTTAAGTCGATTCGATAACAAATGACGAAAACGTAAGGATTTCTCAGGTTTTTACTAGATATGAACACTTTTCACATTCTCCCGTGCAACGCGGCTGCTAGTCCTCCTTTCATGCAAAATCTTAAGGTCCTAGGTCATGTCCAAGCCACCAAAGCCGGCCAAAAACTGAATAATCGACAACAAAACATTAATTGTTCTACTTCTTACTGGATATTGCTTCAACTTTGAAGCTTCTTATGTGTTCTACTATGTTGCTTTTAGTGTTTCCGCATACCGCAGCACGCGACATAGCTTTGCAGACGATAAATGTAACCGTTTCAGAGAGAAGAGCGGCCAATGTGACGATCTGGCTTTAAGTCGATTCGTTAACAAATGACGAAAACGGACGGATTTTTCAGGTTTTTAGTGCATATGAACACTTTTCAAATTCTCCCGTGCAAAGCGGCTGCTAGTCCTCCTTTCATGTAAAATCTTAAGGTCCTAGGTCATGTCCAAGCCACCAAAGATGGCTAAAAAGTGAATAATCGACAACTAAAACTTCAATTGTACTACTTCTCACTGGCTATTACTTCAACTTAGAAGCTTCTTCTGCGTTCTACTATGGTGCTTTTAGTGTCTCCGCATACCGCAGCACGCGACATAGCTTTGCAGACGATAAATATAACCCTCTCAGAGAGAAAAGCAGCCAATGTGACGATCTGGCTTTAAGTCGATTCGATAACAAATGACGAAAACGGACGGATTTCTCAGGTTTTTAATACATATGAACACATTTCACATTCTCCCGTGCAACGCGGCTGCTAGTCCTCCTTTCCTGCAAAATCTAAAGGTCCTAGGCCATGTCCAAGCCACCAAAGCCGGCCAAAAACGGAATAATCGACAACTAAAACTTGAATTGTTCTACATCTTACTGGCTATTCCTTCAACTTAGAAGCTTCTTCTGTGTTCTACTATGGTGCTTTTAGTGTCTCCGCATCTCGCAGCACGCGACATAGCTTTGCAGACGATAAATGTAACCGTCTCAGAGAGAAAAGCTTCCAATGTGACGATCTGGCTTTAAGTCGATTCGATAACAAATGACGAAAACGGACGGATTTCTCAGGTTTTTACTACATATGAACACTTTTCACATTCTCCCGTGCCACGCGGCTGCTAGTCCTCCTTTCATGCAAAATCTTAGCGTCCTAGGTGATGTCCAAGCCACCAAAGCCGGCTAAAAAGTGAATAGTCGACAACTAAAACTTGAATTGTACTACTTCTTACTGGCTATTACTTCAACATAGAAGCTTCTTCTGTGTTCTACTATGGTGAATTTAGTGTTTCGGCATACCGCAGCACGCGACATAGCTTTGCAGACGAAAAATGTAACCGTTTCAGAAAAAAGAACGGCCAATGAGACGATCTGGCTTTAAGTCGATTCGATAACAAAAGTCGAAAACGGACGGATTTCTCAGGTTTTTACTACATATGAACACTTTTCACATTCTCCCGTGCAACGCGGCTGCAAGTCCTAATTTCATGCAAAATCTTAGGGTCCTAGGTCATGTCATAGCCACCAAAGCCGGCTAAAAAGTGAATAATCGACAACTAAAACTTGAATTGTACCACTTCTTACTGGCTAGTACTTCAACTTAGAAGCTCCTTCTGTGTTCTACTATGGTGCTTTTAGTGTCTCCGCATACCGCAGCACGCGACATAGCTTTGCAGACGATAAATGTGACCGTTTCAGAGAGAAGAACGGCCAATGTGACGATCTGGCTTTAAGTCGATTTGATAACAAAAGAAGAAAACGGACGGATTTCTCAGGTTTTTACTACATATGAACACTTTTCACATTCTCGCGTGCAACGCGGCTGCTAGTCCTCCTTTCATGCAAAATCTTAAGGTTCCACCTCATGTCAAAGCCACCAAAGCTTCTAAAAAGTGAATAATCGACAACTAAAATTTGAATTGTACTACTTCTTACTGGCTATTACTTCAACTTAGAAGCTTTTTCTGTGTTGTACTATGGTGCTTTTAGTGTCTCCGCATACCGCAGCACGCGACATAGCTTTGCAGACGATAAATGTAACCGTCTCAGAGAGAAAAGCGGCCAATGTGACGATCAGGCTTTAAGTCGATTCGATAACAAATGACGAAAACGGACGGATTTCTAATGTTTTTACTACATATGAACACTTTTCACATTCTCCCGTGCAACGCGGCTGCAATTGCTCCTTTCATCCAAAATCTTAAGGTCCTAGGTCATGTCCAAGCCACCAAAGCCGGCTATAAAGTGAATAATCGACAACTAAAACTTGAATTGTACTACTTCTTACTAGCTGTTTCTTCAACTTAGAAGCTTCTTCTGTGTTCTACTGTGGTGCTTTTAGTGCTTCCGCATACCGCAGTTCGCACATAGCTTTGCAGACGATAAATATAACCGTTTTAGAGAGAAGAGCGGCCAATGTGACGATGTGGCTTTAAGTCGATTCGTTAACAAATGACGAAAACGGTCGGATTTCTCAGGTTTTTACTGCATATGAACACTTTTCACATTCTCCCGTGCAACGCGGCTGCTAGTCCTCCTTTCATGCAAAATCTTAATTTCCTAGGTCATGTCCAAGCCACCAAAGCCGGCTAAAAAGTGAATAATCGACAACTATAACTTGAATTGTACTACTTCTTACTGGCTATTACTTCAACTTAGAAGCTTCTTCTGTGTTCTACTATGGTGCTTGTAGTGTCTCCGCATACCGCAGCACGCGACATAGCTTTGCAGACGATAAATGTAACCGTCTCAGAGAGAAAAGCGGCCAATGTGACGATCAGGCTTTAAGTCGATTCGATAACAAATGACGAAAACGGACGGATTTCTAATGTTTTTACTACATATGAACACTTATCACATTCTCCCGTGCAACGCGGCTGCAATTGCTCCTTTCATCCAAAATCTTAAGGTCCTAGGTCATGTCCAAGCCACCAAAGCCGGCTATAAAGTGAATAATCGACAACTAAAACTTGAATTGTACTACTTCTTACTAGCTGTTTCTTCAACTTAGAAGCTTCTTCTGTGTTCTACTGTGGTGCTTTTAGTGCTTCCGCATACCGCAGTTCGCACATAGCTTTGCAGACGATAAATATAACCGTTTTAGAGAGAAGAGCGGCCAATGTGACGATGTGGCTTTAAGTCGATTCGTTAACAAATGACGAAAACGGTCGGATTTCTCAGGTTTTTACTGCATATGAACACTTTTCACATTCTCCCGTGCAACGCGGCTGCTAGTCCTCCTTTCATGCAAAATCTTAATTTCCTAGGTCATGTCCAAGCCACCAAAGCCGGCCAAAAACTGAATAATCGACAACAAAACTTTAATTGTTCTACTTCTTACTGGATATTGCTTCAACTTTGAAGCTTCTTATGTGTTCTACTATGTTGCTTTTAGTGTTTCCGCATACCGCAGCACGCGACATAGCTTTGCAGACGATAAATGTAACCGTTTCAGAGAGAAGAGCGGCCAATGTGACGATCTGGCTTTAAGTCGATTCGTTAACAAATGACGAAAACGGACGGATTTTTCAGGTTTTTAGTGCATATGAACACTTTTCAAATTCTCCCGTGCAAAGCGGCTGCTAGTCCTCCTTTCATGTAAAATCTTAAGGTCCTAGGTCATGTCCAAGCCACCAAAGATGGCTAAAAAGTGAATAATCGACAACTAAAACTTCAATTGTACTACTTCTCACTGGCTATTACTTCAACTTAGAAGCTTCTTCTGCGTTCTACTATGGTGCTTTTAGTGTCTCCGCATACCGCAGCACGCGACATAGCTTTGCAGACGATAAATATAACCCTCTCAGAGAGAAAAGCAGCCAATGTGACGATCTGGCTTTAAGTCGATTCGATAACAAATGACGAAAACGGACGGATTTCTCAGGTTTTTAATACATATGAACACATTTCACATTCTCCCGTGCAACGCGGCTGCTAGTCCTCCTTTCCTGCAAAATCTAAAGGTCCTAGGCCATGTCCAAGCCACCAAAGACGGCCAAAAACTGAATAATCGACAAGTAAAACTTGAATTGTTCTACATCTTACTGGCTATTCCTTCAACTTAGAAGCTTCTTCTGTGTTCTACTATGGTGCTTTTAGTGTTTCGGCATACCGCAGCACGCGACATAGCTTTGCAGACGATAAGTGTAACCGTTTCAGAGAGAAGGGCGGCCAATGTGACGATCTGGCTATAAGTCGATTCGATAACAAATGACGACAGCGGACGGATTTCTCAGGTTTTTACTACATATGAACACTTTTCACATTCTCGCGTGCAACGCGGCTGCTAGTCCTCCTTTCATACAAAATCTTAAGGTCCTAGGTCATGTCCAAGCCAGCAAAGCCGGCATAAAGTGAATAATCGACAACCAAAACTTGAATTGTACTACTTCTTACTTGCTGTTTCTTCAACTTAGAAGCTTCTTCTGTGTTCTACTATGGTGCCTTTAGTGTTTCGGCATACCGCAGCACGCGACATAGCTTTGCAAACGACAAGTGTAACCGTTGCAGAGAGAAGAGCGGCCAATGTGACGATCTGGCTTTAAGTCGATTCGACAACAAATGACGAAAACGGACGGATTTCTCAGGTTTTTACTACATATGAACACTTTTCACATTCTCCATTGCAACGCGGCTGCCAGTCCTCCTTTCATGCAAAATCTTAGCGTCCTAGGTGATGTCCAAGCCCCCAAAGTCGGCGAAAAAGTGAATAATCGACAACTAAAACTTGAATTGTACTACCTCCTACTGGCTATTACTTCAGCTTAGAAGCTTCTTCTGTGTTCTTCTATGGTGCTTTTAGTGTCTCCGCATACCGCAGCACGCGACATAGCTTTGAAGACGATAAATGTAACCGTTTCAGAGAGAAGAACGGCCAATGTGACGATCTGGCTTTAAGTCGATTCGATAACAAAAGACGAAAACGGACGGATTTCTCAGGGTTTTACTACATATGAACACTTTTCACATTCTCCCGTGCAACGCCGCTACTAGGCCACCTTTCATGCAGAATCTTAAGGTCCTAGGGCATGTCCAAGCCACCAATGCCGGCTAAAAAGTGAATAAACGACAACAAAAACTTGAATTGTACTACTTCTTACTGGCTATTACTTCAACTTAGAAACTTCTTCTGTGTTCTACTTTGGTGCATTTAGTGTTTCGGCATACCGCAGCACGCGACATAGCTTTGCAGACGAAAAATGTAACCGTTTCAGTAAGAAGAACGGCCAATGAGACGATCTGGCATTAAGTCGATTCGATAACAAATGACGAAAACGGACGGATTTCTCAGGTTTTTACTACATATGAACACATTTCAGATTCTCCCGTGCAACGCGGCTGAAAGTCCTAATTTCATGCAAAATCTTAAGGTCCTAGGTCATGTCCAAGCCACCAAAGCCGGCTAAAAAGTGAATAATCGACAACTAAAACTTGAATTGTACTACTTCTTACTGGCTATTACTTCAACATAGAAGCTTCTTCTGTGTTCTACTATGGTGAATTTAGTGTCTCCGCATACCGCAGCACGCGACATAGCTTTGAAGACGATAAATGTAACCGTTTCAGAGAGAAGAACGGCCAATGTGACGATCTGGCTTTAAGTCGATTCGATAACAAAAGACGAAAACGGACGGATTTCTCAGGGTTTTACTACATATGAACACTTTTCACATTCTCCCGTGCAACGCCGCTACTAGGCCATCTTTCATGCAGAATCTTATGGTCCTAGGGCATGTCCAAGCCACCAATGCCGGCTAAAAAGTGAATAAACGACAACAAAAACTTGAATTGTACTACTTCTTACTGGCTATTACTTCAACTTAGAAACTTCTTCTGTGTTCTACTTTGGTGCATTTAGTGTTTCGGCATACCGCAGCACGCGACATAGCTTTGCAGACGAAAAATGTAACCGTTTCAGTAAGAAGAACGGTCAATGAGACGATCTGGCTTTAAGTCGATTCGATAACAAATGACGAAAACGGACGGGTTTCTCAGGTTTTTACTACATATGAACACTTTTCACATTCTCCCGTGCAACGCGGCTGCAAGTCCTAATTTCATGCAAAATCTTAAGGTCCTAGGTCATGTCCAAGCCACCAAAGCCGGCTAAAAAGTGAATAATCGACAACTAAAACTTGAATTGTACTACTTCTTACTGGCTATTACTTCAACATAGAAGCTTCTTCTGTGTTCTACTATGGTGAATTTAGTGTTTCGGCATACCGCAGCACGCGACATAGCTTTGCAGACGAAAAATGTAACCGTTTCAGAAAGAAGAACGGCCAATGAGACGATATGGCTTTAAGTCGATTCGATAACAAAAGTCGAAAACGGACGGATTTCTCAGGTTTTTACTACATATGAACACTTTTCACATTCTCCCGTGCAACGCGGCTGCAAGTCCTAATTTCATGCAAAATCTTAGGGTCCTAGGTCATGTCCAAGCCACCAAAGCCGGCTAAAAAGTGAATAATCGACAACTAAAACTTGAATTGTACTACTTCTTACTGGCTATTACCTCAACTTAGAAGCTTCTTCTGTGTTTTACTATGGTGCTTTTAGTGTTTCGGCATACCGCAGCACGCGACATAGCTTTGCAGACGATAAGTGTAACCGTTTCAGAGAGAAGGGCGGCCAATGAGACGATCTGGCTATAAGTCGATTCGATAACAAATGACGAAAGCGGACAGATTTCTCAGGTTTTTACTACATATGAACACTTTTCACATTCACGCGTGCAACGCGGCTGCTAGTCCTCCTTTCATACAAAATCTTAAGGTCCTAGGTCATGTCCCAGCCACCAAAGCCGGCATAAAGTGAATAATCGACAACCAAAACTTGAATTGTACTACTTCTTACTTGCTGTTTCTTCAACTTAGAAGCTTCTTCTGTTTTCTACTATGGTGCTTTTAGTGTCTCCGCATACCGCAGCACGCGACATAGCTTTGCAGACGATAAATGTAACCGTTTCAGAGAGAAGAGCGGCCAATGTGACGATCTGGCTTTAAGTCGATTCGATAACAAATGACGAAAGCGGACGGATTTCTCAGGTTTTTACTACATATGAACACTTTTCACATTCTCGCGTGCAACGCAACTGCTAGTCCTCCTTTCATGCAAAATCTTTGGGTTCCATATCATGTCAAAGCCACCAAAGCCGGCTAAAAAGTGAATAATCGATAACTAAAACTTGAATTGTACTACTTCTTACTGGCTACTACTTCAACTTAGAAGCTTCTTCTGTGTTCTACTATGGTGCTTTTAGTGTTTCGGCATAGCGCAGCACGCGACATAGCTTTGCAGACGATAAATGTAACCGTTTCAGAGAGAAGAACGGCCAATGTGACGATCTGGCTTTAAGTCGATCCGATAACAAATGACGAAAACGGACGGATTTCTCAGGTTTTTACTACATATGAACACTTTTCACATTCTCGCGTGCAACGCGGCTGCTAGTCCTCCTTTCATGCAAAATCTTAAGGTCCTAGGTCATGTCCAAGCCACCAAAGCCGGCTAAAAGGTGAAGAATCGACAACTAAAACTTGAATTGTACTACTTCCTACTGGCTATTACTTCAACATAGAAGCTTCTTCTGTGTTCTGCTATGGTGCTTTTAGTGTCTCCGCATACCGCAGCACGCGACATAGCTTTGCAGACGATAAATGTAACGGTCTCAGAGAGAAAGGCGGCCAATGTGACGATCTGGCTTTAAGTCGAATCGATAACAAATGACGAAAATGCACGGATTTCTCAGGTTTATACTGCATATGAACACTTTTCACATTCTCCCGTGCAACGCCGCCGCTAATCCTCCTTTCATGCAAAATCTTAAGGTTCAACCTCATGTCCAAGCCTCCAAAGCCGGCTAAAAAGTGAATAATCGATAACTAAATCTTGAATTGTACTACTTCTTACTGGCTATTACTTCAACTTAGAAGCTTCTTCTGTGTTGTACTATGGTGCATTTAGTGTCTCCGCATACCGCAGTTCGCGACATAGCTTTGCAGACGATTAATGTAACCGTCTCAGAGAGAAAAGCGGCCAATATGAGGATCTGGCTTTAAGTCGATTCGATAACAAATGACGAAAACGGACGGATTTCTCAGGTTTTTACTACATATGAACACTTTTCACATTCTCCCGTGCAACGCGGCTGCAAGTCCTCCTTTCTTGGAAAATCTTAAGGTCCTAGGTGATGTCCAAGCCACCAAAGCCGGCTAATAAGTGAATAATCGACAACTAAAACTTGAATTGTACTACTTCTTACTGGCTATTACTTCAACTTAGAAGCTTCTTCTGTGTTCCACTATGGTGCTTTTAGTGTTTCCGCATACCGCAGCACGCGACATAGCTTTGCAGACGATAAATGTAACCGTCTCAGAGAGAAAAGCGGCCAATGTGACGATCTGGCTTTAAGTCAATTCGATAACAAATGACGAAAACGGACGGATTTCTCAGGTTTTTACTACATATGAACACTTTTCACATTCTCCCATGCAACGCGGCTGCTAGTCCTCCTTTCATGCAAAATCTTAAGGTCCTAGGTCATGACCAAGCCACCAAAGACGGCTAAAAAGTGAATAATCGATAACTAAAACTTGAATTGTACTACTTCTTACTGGCTATTACTTCTACATAGAAGCTTCTTCTGTGTTCTATTATGGTGCTTTTAGTGTCTCCGCAAACCGCAGCACACGACATAGCTTTGCAGACGATAAATGTAACCGTCTCAGAGAGAAAAGCGGCCAATGTGACGATCTGTCTTTAAGTCGATTCGATAACAGATTTCTCAGGTTTTTACTACATATGAACACTTTTCACATTCTCCTATGCAACGCGGCTGCTAGTCCTCCTTTCATGCAAAATCTTAAGGTCCTAGGTCAAGTCCAAGCCACCAAAGCCGGCTAAAAAGTGAATAATCGACAACCAAAAACTTGAATTGTAATACTTCTTACTGGCTATTACTTCAACATAGAAGCTTCTTCTGTGTTCTACTATGGTGCTTTTAGTGTTTCCGCATACCGCAGCACGTGACATAGCTTTGCAGACGATAAATGTAACCGTTTCAGAGAGAAGAGCGGCCAATGTGACGATCTGGCTTTAAATCGATTCGATAACAAATGACGAAAACGGACGGATTTCACCGGTTTTTACTGCATATGAACACTTTTTACATTCTCCCGTGCAACGCGGCTGCTAGTCCTCCTTTCATGCAAAATCTTAAGGTCCTAGGTCATGTCCAAGCAACCAAAGCCAGCTAATAAGTGAATAATCGACAACTAAAACTTGAATTGTACTACTTCTTACTGGCTATTGCTTCAACTAAGAAGCTTCTTCTGTGTTCTACTATAGTGCTTTTAGTGTCTCCGCATACCGCAGCACAAGACATAGCTTTGCAGACGATAAATGTAACCGTCTCGGAGAGAAAAGCGGCCAATGTGACGATCTGGCTTTAAGTCGATTCGATAACAAATGACGAAAACGGACGGATTTCTCAGGTTTTTACTACATATGGACACTTTTCACATTCTCCCATGCAACGCGGCTGCTAGTCCTCCTTTCATGCAAAATCTTATGGTCCTAGGTCAAGTCCAAGCCACCAAAGCCGGCTTAAAAGTGAATAATCGATAACTAAAACTTGAATTGTAATACTTCTTACTGGCTATTACTTCAACATAGAAGCTTCTTCGGTGTTCTACTATGGTTCTTTTAGTGTTTCCGCACACCGCAGCACGCGACATAGCTTTGCAGACGATAAGTGTAACCGTTTCAGAGAGAAGAGCGGCCAATGTGACGATCTGGCTTTAAGTCGATTCGATAACAAATGACGAAAACGAACGCATTTCTCAGGTTTTTACTGCATATGAACACTTTTCACATTCTCCCGTGCAACGCGGCTGCTAGTCCTCCTTTCCTGCAAAATATTAAGGTCCTAGGTCATGTCCAAGCCACCAAAGCCGGCTAAAAAGTGAATAATCGACAACTAAAACTTGAATTGTACTACATCTTACTGGCTATTGCTTCAACTTAGAAGCTTCTTCTGTGTTCTACTATGGTGCTTTTAGTGTTTCGGCATACCGCAGCACGCGACATAGCTTTGCAGACGATTAATGTAACCGTTTCAGAGAGATGAACGGCCAATGTGACGATGTGGCTTTAAGTCGATTCGATAACAAATGACGAAAACGTACGGATTTCTCAGGTTTTTACTACATATGAACACATTTCACATTCTCCCGTGCAACGCGGCTCCAAGTCCTCCATTCATGGAATATCTTAAGGTCCTAGGTCATGTTCAAGCCACCAAAGCCGGCTAAAAAGTGAATAATCGACAACTAAAACTTGAATTGTTCTACTTCTTACTGGCTATTACTTCAACTTAGAAGCTTCTTCTGTGTTCTACTATGGTGCTTTTAGTGTTTCCGCATACCGCAGCACACGACATAGCTTTGCAGACGATAAATGTAACCGATTCAGAGAGAAGAGCGGCCAATGTGACGATCTGGCTTTAAGTCGATTCGTTAACAAATGAAGAAAACGGACGGATTACTCAGGTTTTTACTGCATATGAACACTTTTCACATTCTCCCGTGCAACGCGGCTGCTAGTCCTCCTTTCATGCAAAATCTTTAGGTCCTAGGTCATGTCCAAGCAACCAAAGCCGGCTAAAAAGTGAATAATCGACAACTAAAACTTGAATTGTACTACTTCTTACTGGCTATTGCTTCAACTTAGAAGCTTCTTCTGTGTTCTACTATAGTGCTTTTAGTGTCTCCGCATACCGCAGCACGCGACATAGCTTTGCAGACGATAAATGTAACCGTCTCAGAGAAAAAAGTGGCCAATGTGACGATCTGGCTTTAAGTCGATTAGATAACAAATGACGAAAATGGACGGATTTCTCAGGTTTTTACTACATATGAACACTTTTCACATTCTCCCATGCAACGCGGCTGCTAGTCCCCCTTTCATGCAAAATCTTAAGGTCCTAGGTCATGTCCAAGCCACCAAAGACGGCCAAACAGTGAATAATCGATAACTAAAACTTGAATTGTACTACTTCTTACTGGCTATTACTTCTACTTAGATGCTTCTTCTGTGTTCTACTATGGTGCTTTTAGTGTCTCCGCAAACCGCAGCACGCGACATGGCTTTGCAGACGATAAATGTAACCGTCTCAGAGAGAAAAGCGGCCAATGTGACGATCTGCCTTTAAGTCGGTTCGATAACAAATGACGAAAACGGACTGATTTCTCAGGTTTTTACTACATATGAACACTTTTCACATTCTCCCATGCAACGCGGCTGCTAGTCCTCCTTTCATGCAAAATCTTAAGGTCCTAGGTCAAGTCCAAGCCACCAAAGCCGGCTAAAAAGTGAATAATCGACAACTAAAACTTGAATTGTAATACTTCTTACTGGTTATTACTTCAACATAGAAGCTTCTTCTGTGTTCTACTATGGTGCTTTTAGTGTTTCCGCATACCGCAGCACGCGACATAGCTTTGCAGACAATAAATGTAACCGTTTCAGAGACAAGAGCGGCCCATGTGACGATCTGGCTTTAAGTCGATTCGATAACAAATGACGAAAACGGACGGATTTCTCAGGTTTTTACTGCATATGAACACTTTTCACATTCTCCCGTGCAACGCGGCTGCTAGTCCTCCTTTCCTGCAAAATATTAAGGTCCTAGGTCATGTCCAAGCCACCAAAGCCGGCTAAAAAGTGAATAATCGACAACTAAAACTTGAATTGTACTACTTCTTACTGGCTATTGCTTCAACTTAGAAGCTTCTTCTGTGTTCTACTATGGTGCTTTTAGTGTCTCCGCATACCGCAGCACGCGACATAGCTTTGCAGAAGATAAATGTAACCGTTTCAGAGAGAAGAACGGCCAATGTGACGATGTGGCTTTAAGTCGATTGGATAACAAATTACGAAAACGTACGGATTTCTCAGGTTTTTACTACATATGAACACATTTCACATTCTCCCGTGCAACGCGGCTGCAAGTCCTCCTTTCATGGAAAATCTTAAGCTCCTAGGTCATGTTCAAGCCACCAAAGCCGGCTAAAAAGTGAATAATCGACAACTAAAACTTGAATTGTACTACTTCTTACTGGCTATTAATTCAACTTAGAAGATTCTTCTGTGTTCTACTATGATGCTTTTAGTGTTTCCGCATACCGCAGCACGCGACATAGCTTTGCAGACGATAAATGTACCCGTTTCAGTAAGAAGAACGGCCAATGTGACGATCTGGCTTTAAGTCGCTTCGATAACAAATGAAGAAAACGGACGGATTTTTCAGGTTTTTACTACATATGAGCACTATTCATATTCTGCCGTGCAACGCGGCTGCAAGTCCTCCTTTCATTCAAAATCTTAAGGTCCTAGGTGATGTCAAAGCCACCAAATCCGGCTAAAAAGTGAATAATCGACAACTAAAACTTCCGTTGTACTACTTCTTACTGGCTATTACTTCAACTTAGAACCTTCTTCTTGTTGTACTATGGTGCTTTTAGTGTTTCCGCATACCGCAGCACGCTACATAGCTTTGCAGACGATAAATGTAACCCTTTCAGAGAGAAAAGCAGCCAATGTGACAATCTGGCTTTAAGTCGATTCGATAACAAATGACGAAAACGGACGGATTTCTCAGGTTTTTACTACCTATGAACACATTTCACATTCTCCCGTGCAACGCGGCTGCAAGTCCTCCTTTCATGGAAAATCTTAAGGTCCTAGGTCATGTCCAAGCCACCAAAGCCGGCTAAAAAGTGAATAATCGACAACTAAAGTTGAATTGTACTACTTCTCACTGGCTATTACTTCAACATAGAAGCTTCTTCTGTGTTCTACTATGGTGCTTTTAGTGTTTCCGCATACCGCAGCACGCGACATAGCTTTGCAGACGATAAGTGTAACCGTTTCAGAGACAAGAGCGGCCAATGTGACGATCTGGCTTTAAGTCGATTCGATAACAAATGACGAAAACGTACGGATTTCTCAGGTTTTTACTACATATGAACACATTTCACATTCTCCCGTGCAACGCGGCTGCTAGTCCTCCTTCCGTGCAAAATCTTATGATCGAAGGTCATGTCCAAGCCACCAAAGCCGGCTAAAAAGTGAATAATCGACAACTAAAACTTGAATTGTACTACTTCTTACTGGCTATTACTTCAACTTAGAAGCTTCTTCTGTGTTCTACTATGGTGCTTTTAGTGTTTCCGCATACCGCAGCACGCGACATAGCTTTGCAGACGATAAATGTAACAGTCTCAGAGAGAAAAGCGGCCAATGTGACGATCTGGCATTAAGTCGATTCGATAACAAATGACGAAAACAGACGTATTTCTCAGGTTTTTACTACATATGAACACTTTTCACATTCTCCCATGCACCGCGGCTGCTAGTCCTCCTTTCATGCAAGATCTTAAGGTCCTAGGTCATGTCTAAGCCACCAAAGCCGGCAAAAAAGTGAATAATCGACAACTAAAACTTGAATTGTACTACTTCTTACTGGCTATTACTTCAACATAGAAGCTTCTTCTGTGTTCTACTATGGTGCTTTTAGTGTTTCCGCATACCGCAGCACGCGAGATAGCTTTGCAGACGATAAATGTAACCCTTTCAGAGGGAAAAGCAGCCAATGTGACGATCTGGCTTTATGTCGATTCGATAACAAATGACGAAAAGGGACGGATTTCTCAGGTTTGTACTACATATGAACAATTTTCACATTCTCCCGTGCAACGGGGATGCTTGTCCTTCTTTCATGCAAAATCGTAAGGTCCTAGGTCATGTCCAAGCATTCAAAGCCAGCTAAAAAGTAAATAATCGACAACTAAAACTTCAATTGTACTACTTCTTACTGGCTATTACTTCAAATTAGAAGCTTCTTCTGTGTTCTACTATGGTGCTTTTAGTGTTTCCGCATACCGCAGCACGCGACATAGCTTTGCAGACGATAAATGCAACCGTTTCAGAGAGAGGAGCGGCCAATGTGACGATCAGGCATAAAGTCGATTCGATAACAAATGACGAAAACGGACGGATTTCTCAGGTGTTTACTACATATGAACACTTTTCACATTCTCCCATGCAACGCGGCTGCTAGTCCTCCTTTCATGCAAAATCTTAAGGTCCTAGGTCATGACCAAGCCACCAAAGACGGCTAAAAAGTGAGTAATCGATAACTAAAACTTGAATTGTACTACTTCTTACTGGCTATTACTTCTACATAGAAGCTTCTTCTGTGTTCTACTATGGTGCTTTTAGTGTTTCCCCATACCGCAGCACGTGACATAGCTTTGCAGACGATAAATGTAACCGTTTCAGAGAGAAGAGCGGCCAATGTGACGATCTGGCTTTAAGTCGATTCGATAACAAATGACAAAAACGGATGGATTTCTCCGGTTTTTACTGCATATGAACATTGTTCACATTCTCCCGTGCAACGCGGCTGCTAGTCCTCCTTTCATGCAAAATCTTTAGGTCCTAGGTCATGTCCAAGCAACCAAAGCCGGCTAAAAAGTGAATAATCGACAACTAAAACTTGAATTGTACTACTTCTTACTGGCTATTGCTTCAACTTAGAAGCTTCTTCTGTGTTCTACTATAGTGCTTTTAGTGTCTCCGCATACCGCAGCACGCGACATAGCTTTGCAGACGATAAATGTAACCGTCTCAGAGAAAAAAGTGGCCAATGTGACGATCTGGCTTTAAGTCGATTCGATAACAAATGACGAAAATGGACGGATTTCTCAGGTTTTTACTACATATGAACACTTTTCACATTCTCCCATGCAACGCGGCTGCTAGTCCCCCTTTCATGCAAAATCTTAAGGTCCTAGGTCATGTCCAAGCCACCAAAGACGGCCAAAAAGTGAATAATCGATAACTAAAACTTGAATTGTACTACTTCTTACCGGCTATTACTTCTACTTAGAAGCTTCTTCTGTGTTCTACTATGGTGCTTTTAGTGTCTCCGCAAACCGCAGCACGCGACATGGCTTTGCAGACGATAAATGTAACCGTCTCAGAGAGAAAAGCGGCCAATGTGACGATCTGCCTTTAAGTCGGTTCGATAACAAATGACGAAAACGGACTGATTTCTCAGGTTTTTACTACATATGAACACTTTTCACATTCCCCCATGCAACGCGGCTGCTAGTCCTCCTTTCATGCAAAATCTTAAGGTCCTAGGTCAAGTCCAAGCCACCAAAGCCGGCTAAAAAGTGAATAATCGACAACTAAAACTTGAATTGTAATACTTCTTACTGGTTATTACTTCAACATAGAAGCTTCTTCTGTGTTCTACTATGGTGCTTTTAGTGTTTCCGCATACCGAAGCACGCGACATAGCTTTGCAGACGATAAATGTAACCGTTTCAGAGAGAAGAGCGGCCCATGTGACGATCTGGCTTTAAGTCGATTCGATAACAAATGACGAAAACGGACGGATTTCTCAGGTTTTTACTGCATATGAACACTTTTCACATTCTCCCGTGCAACGCGGCTGCTAGTCCTCCTTTCCTGCAAAATATTAAGGTCCTAGGTCATGTCCAAGCCACCAAAGCCGGCTAAAAAGTGAATAATCGACAACTAAAACTTGAATTGTACTACTTCTTACTGGCTATTGCTTCAACTTAGAAGCTTCTGCTGTGTTCTACTATGGTGCTTTTAGTGTCTCCGCATACCGCAGCACGCGACATAGCTTTGCAGAAGATAAATGTAACCGTTTCAGAGAGAAGAACGGCCAATGTGACGATGTGGCTTTAAGTCGATTCGATAACAAATTACGAAAACGTACGGATTTCTCAGGTTTTTACTACATATGAACACATTTCACATTCTCCCGTGCAACGCGGCTGCAAGTCCTCCTTTCATGGAAAATCTTAAGCTCCTAGGTCATGTTCAAGCCACCAAAGCCGGCTAAAAAGTGAATAATCGACAACTAAAACTTGAATTGTACTACTTCTTACTGGCTATTAATTCAACTTAGAAGATTCTTCTGTGTTCTACTATGATGCTTTTAGTGTTTCCGCATACCGCAGCACGCGACATAGCTTTGCAGACGATAAATGTAACCGTTTCAGTAAGAAGAACGGCCAATGTGACGATCTGGCTTTAAGTCGCTTCGATAACAAATGAAGAAAACGGACGGATTCCTCAGGTTTTTACTACATATGAGCACTATTCATATTCTGCCGTGCAACGCGGCTGCAAGTCCTCCTTTCATTCAAAATCTTAAGGTCCTAGGTGATGTCAAAGCCACCAAATCCGGCTAAAAAGTGAATAATCGACAACTAAAACTTCCGTTGTACTACTTCTTACTGGCTATTACTTCAACTTAGAACCTTCTTCTTGTTGTACTATGGTGCTTTTAGTGTTTCCGCATACCGCAGCACGCGACATAGCTTTGCAGACGATAAGTGTAACCGTTTCAGAGACAAGAGCGGCCAATGTGACGATCTGGCTTTAAGTCGATTCGATAACAAATGACGAAAACGTACGGATTTCTCAGGTTTTTACTACATATGAACACATTTCACATTCTCCCGTGCAACGCGGCTGCTAGTCCTCCTTCCATGCAAAATCTTATGATCCAAGGTCATGTCCAAGCCACCAAAGCCGGCTAAAAAGTGAATAATCGACAACTAAAACTTGAATTGTACTACTTCTTACTGGCTATTACTTCAACTTAGAAGCTTCTTCTGTGTTCTACTATGGTGCTTTTAGTGTTTCCGCATACCGCAGCACGCGACATAGCTTTGCAGACGATAAATGTAACAGTCTCAGAGAGAAAAGCGGCCAATGTGACGATCTGGCATTAAGTCGATTCGATAACAAATGACGAAAACGGACGTATTTCTCAGGTTTTTACTACATATGAACACTTTTCACATTCTCCCATGCAACGCGGCTGCTAGTCCTCCTTTCATGCAAGATCTTAAGGTCCTAGGTCATGTCTAAGCCACCAAAGCCGGCAAAAAAGTGAATAATCGACAACTAAAACTTGAATTGTACTACTTCTTACTGGCTATTACTTCAACATAGAAGCTTCTTCTGTGTTCTACTATGGTGCTTTTAGTGTTTCCGCATACCGCAGCACGCGAGATAGCTTTGCAGACGATAAATGTAACCCTTTCAGAGGGAAAAGCAGCCAATGTGACGATCTGGCTTTAAGTCGATTCGATAACAAATGACGAAAAGGGACGGATTTCTCAGGTTTGTACTACATATGAACAATTTTCACATTCTCCCGTGCAACGGGGATGCTTGTCCTTCTTTCATGCAAAATCGTAAGGTCCTAGGTCATGTCCAAGCATTCAAAGCCAGCTAAAAAGTAAATAATCGACAACTAAAACTTCAATTGTACTACTTCTTACTGGCTATTACTTCAACTTAGAAGTTTCTTCTTGTTGTAAAATGGTGTTTTTAGTGTCCGCATACCGCAGCACGTGACATAGCTTTGCAGACGATAAGTGTAACCGTCTCAGAGACAAGAGCGGCCAATGTGACGATCTGGCTTTAAGTCGATTCGTTAACAAATGACGAAAACGGACGGATTTCTCAGGTTTTTACTGCATATGAACACTTTTCACATTCTCCCGTGCAACGCGGCTGCTAGTCCTCCTTTCATGCAAAATCTTAAGGTCCTAGGTCGTGTCCAAGCCACCAAAGCCGGCTAAAAAGTGAATAATCGTCAACTAAAATTGAATTGTACTACTTCTTACTGGCTATTGCTTCAACTTGGAAGCTTCTTCTGTGTTCTACTATGATGCTTTTAGTGTCTCCGCATACCGCAGCACGCGACATAGCTTTGCAGACGATAAATGTAACCGTCTCAGAGAGAAAAGCGGCCAATGTGACGATCTGGCTTTAAGTCGATTCGATAACAAATGACAAAAACGGACGGATTTCTCAGGTTTTTACTACATATGAACACTTTTCACATTCTCCCATGCAACGTGGCTGCTAGTCCTCCTTTCATGCTAAATCTTAAGGTCCTAGGTCAAGACCAAGCCACCAAAGCCGGCTAAAAAGTGAATAATCGATAACTAAAACTTGAATTGTACTACTACTTACTGGTTATTACTTCTACTTAGAAGCTTCTTCTGTGTTCTACTATGGTGCTTTTAGTGTCTCCGCAAACCGCAGCACGTGACACAGCTTTGCAGACGATAAATGTAACCGTTTCAGAGAGAAGAGCGGCCAATGTGACGATCTGGCTTTAAGTCGATTCGATAACAAATGACGAAAACGGACGGATTTCTCAGGTTTTTACTGCATATGAACACTTTTCACATTCTCCTGTGCAACGCGGCTGCTAATCCTCCTTTCATGCAAAATCTTAAGGTTCTAGCTCATGTACAAGCCACCAAAGCCGGCTAAAAAGTGAATAATCGACAACTAAAACTTGAATTGTACTACTTCTTAATGGCTATTGCTTCAACTTGGAAGCTTCTTCTGTGTTCTACTATGATGCTTTTAGTGTCTCCGCATACCGCAGCACGCGACATAGCTTTGCAGACGATAAATGTAACCGTCTCAGAGAGAAACGCGGCCAATGTGACGATCTGGCTTTAAGTCGATTCGATAACAAATGACGCAAACGGACTGATTTCTAAGGTTTTTACTACATATGAACACTTTTCACATTCTCCCATGCAACGCGGCTGCTAGTCCTCCTTTCATGCAAAATCTTAAGGTCCTAGGTCATGTCCAAGCCACCAAAGCCGGCAAAAAAGTGAATAATCGACAACTAAAACTTGAATTGTACTACTTCTTACTGGCTATTACTTCAACATAGAAGCTTCTTCTGTGTTCTACTATGGTGCTTTTAGTGTTTCCGCATACCGCAGCACGCGACATAGCTTTGCAGACGATAAATGTAAACGTTTCAGAGAGAAGAGCGGCCAATGTGACGTTCTGTCTTTAAGTCGATTCGATAACAAATGACGAAAACGGACGGATTTCTAAGGTTTTTACTGCATATGAACACTTTTCACATTCTCCGGTTCAACGCGGCTGCTAGTCCTCCTTTCATGCAAAATCTTAAGGTCCTAGGTCATGTCCAAGCCACCAAAGACGGCTAAAAAGTGAATAATCGATAACTAAAACTTGAATTGTACTACTTCTTACTGGCTATTACTTCTACTTAGAAGCTTCTTCTGTGTTCTACTATGGTGCTTTTAGTGTCTCCGCAAACCGCAGCACGCGACATAGCTTTGCAGACGATAAAAGTAACCGTCTCAGAGAGAAAAGCGGCCAATGTGACGATCTGGCTTTAAGTCGATTCGATAACAAATGACGAAAACGGACGGATTTCTCAGGTTTTTACTACATATGAACACTTTACACATTCTCGCGTGCAACGTGGCTGCTAGTCCTCCTTTCATGCAAAATCTTAAGGTTCCATCTCATGTCAAAGCCACCAAAGCCGGCTAAAAAATGAAAAATCGACAACTAAAACTTAAATTGTACTACTTCTTACTGGCTATTACTTCAAATTAGAAGCTTCTTCTGTGTTCTACTATGGTGCTTTTAGTGTCACCGCATACCGCAGCACGCGACATAGCTTTGCAGACGATAAATGCAACCGTCTCAGAGAGAAAAGCGGCCAATGTGACGATCTGGCTTTAAGTCGATTCGATAACAAATGACGAAAACGGACGGATTTCTCAGGTTTTTACTACATATGAACACTTTTCACATTCTCCCATGCAACGCGGCTGCTAGTCCTCCTTTCATGCAAAATCTTAAGGTCCTAGGTCATGTCGAAGCCACCAAAGCCGGCTAAAACGTGAATAATCGACAACTAAAACTTGAATTGTACTACTTCTTACTGGCTATTACTTCAACTTAGAAGCTTCTTCTGTGTTCTACTATGGTGCTTTTAGTGTCTCCGCATACCGCAGCACGCGACATAGCTTTGCAGACGATAAATGCAACCGTCTCAGAGAGAACAGCGGCCAATGTGACGATCTGGCTTGAAGTCGATTCGATAACAAATGACGAAAACGGACGGATTTCTCAGGTTTTTACTACATATGAACACTTTTCACATTCTCCCGTGCAACGCGGCTGCTAGTCCTCCTTTCATGCGAAATCGTAAGGTGCTAGGGCATGTCCAAGCCACCAAAGCCGGCGAAAAAGTAAATAATCGACAACTAAAACACAGTTGTACTACTTCTTACTGGCTATTACTTCAACTTAGAAGCTTCTTCTGTGTTGTACTATGGTGCTTTTAGTGTTTCCGCATACCGCAGCACACGACATAGCTTTGCAGACGGTAAGTGTAACCGTTTCAGAGAGACGAGCGGCCAATGTGACGATCTGGCTTTAAGTCGATTCGATAACAAATGACGAAAACGGACGGATTTCTCAGGTTTTTACTACATATGAACACTTTTCACATTCTCCCGTGCAACGCGGCTGCTAGTCCTCCTTTCATGTAAAATCTTAAGGTCCTAGGTCATGTCCAAGCCACCAAAGCCGGCTAAAACGTGAATAATCGACAACTAAAACTTGAATTGTACTACTTCTTACTGGCCATTACTTCAACTTAGAAGCTTCTTCTGTGTTCTACTATGGTGCTTTTAGTGTCTCCGCATACCGCAGCACGCGACATGGCTTTGCAGACGATAAATGTAACCGTCTCAGAGAGAAAAGCGGCCAATGTGACGATCTGGCTTTAAGTCGATTCGATAACAAAAGACGAAAACTGACAGATTTCTCAGGTTTGTACTACATATGAACACTTTTCACATTCTCCCGTGCAACACGGCTGCTAGTCCTCCTTTCATGCAAAATCTTATGGTCCTAGGTCATGTCCAAGCCACCAAAGCCGGCTAAAAAGTGCATAATCGACAACTAAAACTTGAATTGTACTACTTCTTACTGGCTATTACTTCAACGTAGAGGCTTCTTCTGTGTTCTACTATGGTGCTTTTAGTATCTCCGCATACCGCAGCACGCGACATAGCTTTGCAGACAATAAATGTAACCGTCTCAGAGAAAAGCGGCCAATGTGACGATCTGGCTTTAAGTCGATTCGATAACAAATGACGCAAACGGACTGATTTCTAAGGTTTTTACTACATATGAACACTTTTCACATTCTCCCATGCAACGCGGCTGCTAGTCCTCCTTTCATGCAAAATCTTAAGGTCCTAGGTCATGTCCAAGCCACCAAAGCCGGCAAAAAAGTGAATAATCGACAACTAAAACTTGAATTGTACTACTTCTTACTGGCTATTACTTCAACATAGAAGCTTCTTCTGTGTTCTACTATGGTGCTTTTAGTGTTTCCGCATACCGCAGCACGCGACATAGCTTTGCAGACGATAAATGTAAACGTTTCAGAGAGAAGAGCGGCCAATGTGACGTTCTGTCTTTAAGTCGATTCGATAACAAATGACGAAAACGGACGGATTTCTAAGGTTTTTACTGCATATGAACACTTTTCACATTCTCCGGTTCAACGCGGCTGCTAGTCCTCCTTTCATGCAAAATCTTAAGGTCCTAGGTCATGTCCAAGCCACCAAAGCCGGCAATAAAGTGAATAATCGACAACTAAAACTTGAATTGTACTACTTCTTACAGTCTGTTTCTTCAACTTAGAAGCTTCTTCTGTGTTCTACTATGGTGCTTTTAGTGTCTCCGCATACCGCAGCACGCGGCATACCTTTGCAGACGATAAATGTAACCGTTTCAGAGAGAAGAGCGGCCAATGTGACGATCGGGCTTTAAGTCGATTCGATAACAAATGACGAAAACGGACGGATTTCTCAGGTTTTTACTACATATGAACACTTTTCACATTCTCCCGTGCAACGCGGCTGCTAGTCCTCCTTTCATGCGAAAACGTAAGGTGCTAGGGCATGTCCAAGCCACCAAAGCCGGCGAAAAAATAAATAATCGACAACTAAAACTCAGTTGTACTACTTCTTACTGGCTATTACTTCAACTTAGAAGCTTCTTCTGTGTTGTACTATGGTGCTTTTAGTGTTTCCGCATACCGCATCACGCGACATAGCTTTGCAGACGATAAGTGTAACCGTTTCAGAGAGACGAGCGGCCAATGTGACGATCTGGCTTTAAGTCGATTCGATAACAAATGACGAAAACGGACGGATTTCTCAGGTTTTTACTACATATGAACACTTTTCACATTCTCCCGTGCAACGCGGCTGCTAGTCCTCCTTTCATGTAAAATCTTAAGGTCCTAGGTCATGTCCAAGCCACCAAAGCCGGCTAAAACGTGAATAATCGACAACTAAAACTTGAATTGTACTACTTCTTACTGGCCATTACTTCAACTTAGAAGCTTCTTCTGTGTTCTACTATGGTGCTTTTAGTGTCTCCGCATACCGCAGCACGCGACATGGCTTTGCAGACGATAAATGCAACCGTCTCAGAGAGAAAAGCGGCCAATGTGACGATCTGGCTTTAAGTCGATTCGATAACAAAAGACGAAAACTGACAGATTTCTCAGGTTTGTACTACATATGAACACTTTTCACATTCTCCCGTGCAACACGGCTGCTAGTCCTCCTTTCATGCAAAATCTTATTGTCCTAGGTCATGTCCAAGCCACCAAAGCCGGCTAAAAAGTGCATAATCGACAACTAAAACTTGAATTGTACTACTTCTTACTGGCTATTACTTCAACGTAGAGGCTTCTTCTGTGTTCTACTATGGTGCTTTTAGTATCTCCGCATACCGCAGCACGCGACATAGCTTTGCAGACAATAAATGTAACCGTCTCAGAGAAAAGCGGGCAATGTGACGATCTGGCTTTAAGTCGATTCGATAACAAATGACGCAAACGGACTGATTTCTAAGGTTTTTACTACATATGAACACTTTTCACATTCTCCCATGCAACGCGGCTGCTAGTCTTCCTTTCATGCAAAATCTTAAGGTCCTAGGTCATGTCCAAGCCGCCAAAGCCGTCAAAAAAGTGAATAATCGACAACTAAAACTTGAATTGTACTACTTCTTACTGGCTATTACTTCAACATAGAAGCTTCTTCTGTGTTCTACTATGGTGCTTTTAGTGTTTCCGCATACCGCAGCACGCGACATAGCTTTGCAGACGATAAATGTAAACGTTTCAGAGAGAAGAGCGGCCAATGTGACGTTCTGTCTTTAAGTCGATTCGATTACAAATGACGAAAACGGACGGATTTCTAAGGTTTTTACTGCATATGAACACTTTTCACATTCTCCGGTTCAACGCGGCTGCTAGTCCTCCTTTCATGCAAAATTTTAAGGTCCTAGGTCATGTCCAAGCCACCAAAGCCGGTAATAAAGTGAATAATCGACAACTAAAACTTGAATTGTACTACTTCTTACAGTCTGTTTCTTCAACTTAGAAGCTTCTTCTGTGTTCTACTATGGTGCTTTTAGTGTCTCCGCATACCGCAGCACGCGGCATACCTTTTCAGACGATAAATGTAACCGTTTCAGAGAGAAGAGCGGCCAATGTGACGATCGGGCTTTAAGTCGATTCGATAACAAATGACGAAAGCGGACGGATTTCTCAGGTTTTTACTACATATGAACACTTTTCACATTCTCCCGTGCAACGCGGCTGCTAGTCCTCCTTTCATGCAAAATCTTAAGGTCCTAGGTCATGTCCAAGCCACCAAAGCAGGCTAAAAAGTGAATAATCGACAACAAAAACTTGAATTGTACTACTTCTTACTGGCTATTACTTCAACTTAGAAGCTTCTTCTGTGTTCTACTATGGTGCTTTTAGTGTCTCCGCATACCGCAGCGCGCGACATAGCTTTCCAGACGATAAATGCAACCGTTTCAGAGAGAAGAGCGACCAATGTGACGATCTGGCTTTAAGTCGATTCGATAACAAATGACGGAAACGGACGGATTCCTCAAGTTTTTACTACATATGAACACTTTTCACATTCTCCCGTGCAACGCGGCTGCTAGTCCTCCTTTCATGCAACACCTTAAGTTCCTAGCTCATGTCCAAGGCACCAAAGAAGCGTAAAAAGTAAATAATCGATACCTAAAACTTGAATTGTACTACTTCTTACTGGCTATTACATCAACTTACAACCTTCATCTGTGTTCTACTATGGTGCTTTTAGTGTCTCTGCATACCGCAGCACGCGACATAGCTTTGCATGCGATAAATGTAATCGTTTCAGACAGAACTGCGGCCAATGTGACGATCTGGCTTTAAGTCGATTCGATAACAAATGACGAAAACGGACGGATTTCTCAGGTTTTTACTCCATATGAACACTTTTCACATTCTCGCGTGCAACGTGGCTGCTAGTCCTCCTTTCATGCAAAATCTTAAGGTTCCATCTCATGTCAAATCCACCAAAGCCGGCTAAAAAGTGGAAAATCGACAACTAAAACTTGAATTCTACTACTTCTTACTGGCTATTACTTCAACTTAGAAGCTTCTTCTGTGTTCTACTATGGTGCTTTTAGTGTCTCCGCATACCGCAGCACGCGACATAGCTTTGCAGACGATAAATGTAACCGTTTCAGAGAGAAGAACTGCCAATGTGACGATCTGGCTTTAAGTCGATTCGATAACAAATGACGAAAACGGACGGATTTCTTAGGTTTTTACTACATATGAACACTTTTCACATTCTCCCGTGCAACGCGGCTGCAAGTCCTCCTTTCATGGAAAATCTTAAGGTCCTAGGTCATGTCCAAGCTACCAAAGCCGGCTAAAAAGTGAATAATCGACAACTAAAACTTGAATTGTACTACTTCTTACTGGCTATTACTTCAACATAGAAGTTTCTTCTGTGTTCTACTATGGTGCTTTTAGTGTCTCCGCAAACCGCAGCATGCGACATAGCTTTGCAGACGATAAATGTAACCGTCTCAGAGAGAAAAGCGGCCAATGTGACGATCTGGCTTTAAGATGATTCGATAACAAATGACGAAAACTGACGGATTTCTCAGGTTTTTACTACATATGAACACTTTTCACATTCTCGCGTGCAACGTGGCTGCTAGTCCTCCTTTCATGCAAAATCTTAAGGTTCCATCTCATGTCAAAGCCACCAAAGCCGGCTAAAAAGTGAAAAATCGATAACTAAAACTTGAATTGTACTACTTCTTACTGGCTATTACTTCAAATTAGAAGCTTCTTCTGTGTTCTACTATGGTGCTTTTAGTGTTTCCGCATACCGCAGCACGCGACATAGCTTTGCAGACGATAAATGCAACCGTTTCAGAGAGAGGAGCGGCCAATGTGACGATCAGGCATAAAGTCGATTCGATAACAAATGACGAAAACGGACGGATTTCTCAGGTGTTTACTACATATGAACACTTTTCACATTCTCCCATGCAACGCGGCTGCTAGTCCTCCTTTCATGCAAAATCTTAAGGTCGTAGGTCATGTCCAAGCCACCAAAGACGGCTAAAAAGTGAATAATCGATAACTAAAACTTGAATTGTACTACTTCTTACTGGCTATTACTTCTACTTAGAAGCTTCTTCTGTGTTCTACTATGGTGCTTTTAGTGTCTCCGCAAACCGCAGCACGCGACATAGCTTTGCAGACGATAAAAGTAACCGTCTCAGAGAGAAAAGCGGCCAATGTGACGATCTGGCTTTAAGTCGATTCGATAACAAATGACGAAAACGGACGGATTTCTCAGGTTTTTACTACATATGAACACTTTACACATTGTCGCGTGCAACGTGGCTGCTAGTCCTCCTTTCATGCAAAATCTTAAGGTTCCATCTCATGTCAAAGCCACCAAAGCCGGCTAAAAAATGAAAAATCGACAACTAAAACTTAAATTGTACTACTTCTTACTGGCTATTACTTCAAATTAGAAGCTTCTTCTGTGTTCTACTATGGTGCTTTTAGTGTCACCGCATACCGCAGCACGCGACATAGCTTTGCAGACGATAAATGCAACCGTCTCAGAGAGAGAAGGGGCCAATGTGACGATCTGGCTTTAAGTCGATTCGATAACAAATGACGAAAACGGACGGATTCCTCAGGTTTTTACTACATATGAACACTTTTCACATTCTCCCGTGCAACGCGGCTGCTAGTCCTCCTTTCATGCATCATCTTAAGTTCCTAGCTCATGTCCAAGGCACCAAACAAGCGTAAAAAGTAAATAATCGATACCTAAAACTACAATTGTACTACTTCTTACTGGCTATTACATCAACTTACAACCTTCATCTGTGTTCTACTATGGTGCTTTTAGTGTCTCTGCATACCGCAGCACGCTACATAGCTTTGCATACGATAAATGTAATCGTTTCAGACAGAACTGCGGCCAATGTGACGATCTGGCTTTAAGTCGATTCGATAACAAATGACGAAAACGGACGGATTTCTCAGTTTTTTACTACATATGAACACTTTTCACATTCTCCCATGCAACGCGGCTGCTAGTCATCCTTTCATGCGAATTGTTAAGGTCCTAGGTCATGTCCAAGCCACCAAAGACGGCTAAAAAGTGAATAATCGATAACTAAAACTTGAATTGTACTACTTCTTACATGCTATTACTTCTACTTAGAAGCTTCTTCTGTGTTCTACTATGGTGCTTTTAGTGTCTCCGCAAACCGCAGCACGCGACATAGCTTTGCAGACTATAAATGTAACCGTCTCAGAGTGAAAAGTTTCCAATGTGACGATCTGGCTTTAAGTCGATTCGATAACAAATGACGAAAACGGACTGATTTCTCAGGTTTTTACTACATATGAACACTTTTCACATTCTCCCATGCAACGCGGCTGCTAGTCCTCCTTTCATGCAAAATCTTAAGGTCCTAGGTCATGTCGAAGCCACCAAAGCCGGCTAAAACGTGAATAATCGACAACTAAAACTTGAATTGTACTACTTCTTACTGGCTATTACTTCAACTTAGAAGCTTCTTCTGTGTTCTACTATGGTGCTTTTAGTGTCTCCGCATACCGCAGCACGCGACATAGCTTTGCAGACGATAAATGCAACCGTCTCAGAGAGAACAGCGGCCAATGTGACGATCTGGCTTTAAGTCGATTCGATAACAAATGACGAAAACGGACGGATTTCTCAGGTTTTTACTACATATGAACACTTTTCACATTCTCCCGTGCAACGCGGCTGCTAGTCCTCCTTTCATGCGAAAACGTAAGGTGCTAGGGCATGTCCAAGCCACCAAAGCCGGCTAAAAAGTGCATAATCGACAACTAAAACTTGAATTGTACTACTTCTTACTGGCTATTACTTCAACGTAGAGGCTTCTTCTGTGTTCTACTATGGTGCTTTTAGTGTTTCCGCATACCGCAGCACACGACATAGCTTTGCAGACGATAAGTGTAACCGTTTCAGAGAGACGAGCGGCCAATGTGACGATCTGGCTTTAAGTCGATTCGATAACAAATGACGAAAACGGACGGATTTCTCAGGTTTTTACTACATATGAACACTTTTCACATTCTCCCGTGCAACGCGGCTGCTAGTCCTCCTTTCATGTAAAATCTTAAGGTCCTAGGTCATGTCCAAGCCACCAAAGCCGGCTAAAACGTGAATAATCGACAACTAAAACTTGAATTGTACTACTTCTTACTGGCCATTACTACAACTTAGAAGCTTCTTCTGTGTTCTACTATGGTGCTTTTAGTGTCTCCGCATACCGCAGCACGCGACATGGCTTTGCAGACGATAAATGCAACCGTCTCAGAGAGAAAAGCGGCCAATGTGACGATCTGGCTTTAAGTCGATTCGATAACAAAAGACGAAAACTGACAGATTTCTCAGGTTTGTACTACATATGAACACTTTTCACATTCTCCCGTGCAACACGGCTGCTAGTCCTCCTTTCATGCAAAATCTTATGGTCCTAGGTCATGTCCAAGCCACCAAAGCCGGCTATAAAGTGCATAATCGTCAACTAAAACTTGAATTGTACTACTTCTTACTGGCTATTACTTCAACGTAGAGGCTTCTTCTGTGTTCTACTATGGTGCTTTTAGTATCTCCGCATACCGCAGCACGCGACATGGCTTTGCAGACGATAAATGCAACCGTCTCAGAGAGAAAAGCGGCCAATGTGACGATCTGGCTTTAAGTCGATTCGATAACAAATGACGAAAACGGACGGATTTCTCAGGTTTTTACTACATATGAACACTTTACACATTGTCGCGTGCAACGTGGCTGCTAGTCCTCCTTTCATGCAAAATCTTAAGGTTCCATCTCATGTCAAAGCCACCAAAGCCGGCTAAAAAATGAAAAATCGACAACTAAAACTTAAATTGTACTACTTCTTACTGGCTATTACTTCAAATTAGAAGCTTCTTCTGTGTTCTACTATGGTGCTTTTAGTGTCACCGCATACCGCAGCACGCGACATAGCTTTGCAGACGATAAATGCAACCGTCTCAGAGAGAGAAGGGGCCAATGTGACGATCTGGCTTTAAGTCGATTCGATAACAAATGACGAAAACGGACGGATTCCTCAGGTTTTTACTACATATGAACACTTTTCACATTCTCCCGTGCAACGCGGCTGCTAGTCCTCCTTTCATGCATCATCTTAAGTTCCTAGCTCATGTCCAAGGCACCAAACAAGCGTAAAAAGTAAATAATCGATACCTAAAACTACAATTGTACTACTTCTTACTGGCTATTACATCAACTTACAACCTTCATCTGTGTTCTACTATGGTGCTTTTAGTGTCTCTGCATACCGCAGCACGCTACATAGCTTTGCATACGATAAATGTAATCGTTTCAGACAGAACTGCGGCCAATGTGACGATCTGGCTTTAAGTCGATTCGATAACAAATGACGAAAACGGACGGATTTCTCAGTTTTTTACTACATATGAACACTTTTCACATTCTCCCATGCAACGCGGCTGCTAGTCATCCTTTCATGCGAATTGTTAAGGTCCTAGGTCATGTCCAAGCCACCAAAGACGGCTAAAAAGTGAATAATCGATAACTAAAACTTGAATTGTACTACTTCTTACATGCTATTACTTCTACTTAGAAGCTTCTTCTGTGTTCTACTATGGTGCTTTTAGTGTCTCCGCAAACCGCAGCACGCGACATAGCTTTGCAGACTATAAATGTAACCGTCTCAGAGTGAAAAGTTTCCAATGTGACGATCTGGCTTTAAGTCGATTCGATAACAAATGACGAAAACGGACTGATTTCTCAGGTTTTTACTACATATGAACACTTTTCACATTCTCCCATGCAACGCGGCTGCTAGTCCTCCTTTCATGCAAAATCTTAAGGTCCTAGGTCATGTCGAAGCCACCAAAGCCGGCTAAAACGTGAATAATCGACAACTAAAACTTGAATTGTACTACTTCTTACTGGCTATTACTTCAACTTAGAAGCTTCTTCTGTGTTCTACTATGGTGCTTTTAGTGTCTCCGCATACCGCAGCACGCGACATAGCTTTGCAGACGATAAATGCAACCGTCTCAGAGAGAACAGCGGCCAATGTGACGATCTGGCTTTAAGTCGATTCGATAACAAATGACGAAAACGGACGGATTTCTCAGGTTTTTACTACATATGAACACTTTTCACATTCTCCCGTGCAACGCGGCTGCTAGTCCTCCTTTCATGCGAAAACGTAAGGTGCTAGGGCATGTCCAAGCCACCAAAGCCGGCTAAAAAGTGCATAATCGACAACTAAAACTTGAATTGTACTACTTCTTACTGGCTATTACTTCAACGTAGAGGCTTCTTCTGTGTTCTACTATGGTGCTTTTAGTGTTTCCGCATACCGCAGCACACGACATAGCTTTGCAGACGATAAGTGTAACCGTTTCAGAGAGACGAGCGGCCAATGTGACGATCTGGCTTTAAGTCGATTCGATAACAAATGACGAAAACGGACGGATTTCTCAGGTTTTTACTACATATGAACACTTTTCACATTCTCCCGTGCAACGCGGCTGCTAGTCCTCCTTTCATGTAAAATCTTAAGGTCCTAGGTCATGTCCAAGCCACCAAAGCCGGCTAAAACGTGAATAATCGACAACTAAAACTTGAATTGTACTACTTCTTACTGGCCATTACTACAACTTAGAAGCTTCTTCTGTGTTCTACTATGGTGCTTTTAGTGTCTCCGCATACCGCAGCACGCGACATGGCTTTGCAGACGATAAATGCAACCGTCTCAGAGAGAAAAGCGGCCAATGTGACGATCTGGCTTTAAGTCGATTCGATAACAAAAGACGAAAACTGACAGATTTCTCAGGTTTGTACTACATATGAACACTTTTCACATTCTCCCGTGCAACACGGCTGCTAGTCCTCCTTTCATGCAAAATCTTATGGTCCTAGGTCATGTCCAAGCCACCAAAGCCGGCTATAAAGTGCATAATCGTCAACTAAAACTTGAATTGTACTACTTCTTACTGGCTATTACTTCAACGTAGAGGCTTCTTCTGTGTTCTACTATGGTGCTTTTAGTATCTCCGCATACCGCAGCACGCGACATAGCTTTGCAGACAATAAATGTAACCGTCTCAGAGAAAAGCGGCCAATGTGACGATCTGGCTTTAAGTCGATTCGATAACAAATGACGCAAACGGACTGATTTCTAAGGTTTTTACTACATATGAACACTTTTCACATTCTCCCATGCAACGCGGCTGCTAGTCCTCCTTTCATGCAAAATCTTAAGGTCCTAGGTCATGTCCAAGCCACCAAAGCCGGCAAAAAAGTGAATAATCGACAACTAAAACTTGAATTGTACTACTTCTTACTGGCTATTACTTCAACATAGAAGCTTCTTCTGTGTTCTACTATGGTGCTTTTAGTGTTTCCGCATACCGCAGCACGCGACATAGCTTTGCAGACGATAAATGTAAACGTTTCAGAGAGAAGAGCGGCCAATGTGGCGTTCTGTCTTTAAGTCGATTCGATAACAAATGACGAAAACGGACGGATTTCTAAGGTTTTTACTGCATATGAACACTTTTCACATTCTCCGGTTCAACGCGGCTGCTAGTCCTCCTTTCATGCAAAATTTTAAGGTCCTAGGTCATGTCCAAGGCACCAAAGCCGGCAATAAAGTGAATAATCGACAACTAAAACTTGAATTGTACTACTTCTTACAGTCTGTTTCTTCAACTTAGAAGCTTCTTCTGTGTTCTACTATGGTGCTTTTAGTGTCTCCGCATACCGCAGCACGCGGCATACCTTTGCAGACGATAAATGTAACCGTTTCAGAGAGAAGAGCGGCCAATGTGACGATCGGGCTTTAAGTCGATTCGATAACAAATGACGAAAACGGACGGATTTCTCAGGTTTTTACTACATATGAACACTTTTCACATTCTCCCGTGCAACGCGGCTGCTAGTCCTCCTTTCATGCGAAAACGTAAGGTGCTAGGGCATGTCCAAGCCACCAAAGCCGGCGAAAAAATAAATAATCGACAACTAAAACTCAGTTGTACTACTTCTTACTGGCTATTACTTCAACTTAGAAGCTTCTTCTGTGTTGTACTATGGTGCTTTTAGTGTTTCCGCATACCGCATCACGCGATATAGCTTTGCAGACGATAAGTGTAACCGTTTCAGAGAGACGAGCGGCCAATGTGACGATCTGGCTTTAAGTCGATTCGATAACAAATGACGAAAACGGACGGATTTCTCAGGTTTTTACTACATATGAACACTTTTCACATTCTCCCGTGCAACGCGGCTGCTAGTCCTCCTTTCATGTAAAATCTTAAGGTCCTAGGTCATGTCCAAGCCACCAAAGCCGGCTAAAACGTGAATAATCGACAACTAAAACTTGAATTGTACTACTTCTTACTGGCCATTACTTCAACTTAGAAGCTTCTTCTGTGTTCTACTATGGTGCTTTTAGTGTCTCCGCATACCGCAGCACGCGACATGGCTTTGCAGACGATAAATGCAACCGTCTCAGAGAGAAAAGCGGCCAATGTGACGATCTGGCTTTAAGTCGATTCGATAACAAAAGACGAAAACTGACAGATTTCTCAGGTTTGTACTACATATGAACACTTTTCACATTCTCCCGTGCAACACGGCTGCTAGTCCTCCTTTCATGCAAAATCTTATGGTCCTAGGTCATGTCCAAGCCACCAAAGCCGGCTAAAAAGTGCATAATCGACAACTAAAACTTGAATTGTACTACTTCTTACTGGCTATTACTTCAACGTAGAGGCTTCTTCTGTGTTCTACTATGGTGCTTTTAGTATCTCCGCATACCGCAGCACGCGACATAGCTTTGCAGACAATAAATGTAACCGTCTCAGAGAAAAGCGGGCAATGTGACGATCTGGCTTTAAGTCGATTCGATAACAAATGACGCAAACGGACTGATTTCTAAGGTTTTTACTACATATGAACTCTTTTCACATTCTCCCATGCAACGCGGCTGCTAGTCCTCCTTTCATGCAAAATCTTAAGGTCCTAGGTCATGTCCAAGCCGCCAAAGCCGTCAAAAAAGTGAATAATCGAGAACTAAAACTTGAATTGTACTACTTCTTACTGGCTATTACTTCAACATAGAAGCTTCTTCTGTGTTCTACTATGGTGCTTTTAGTGTCTCCGCATACCGCAGCACCCGACATAGCTTTGCAGACGATAAATGTAACAGTCTCAGAGAGAAAAGCGGCCAATGGGACGATCTGGCTTTAAGTCGATTCGATAACAAATGACGAAAACGGACGGATTTCTAAGGTTTTTACTGCATATGAACACTTTTCACATTCTCCGGTTCAACGCGGCTGCTAGTCCTCCTTTCATGCAAAATTTTAAGGTCCTAGGTCATGTCCAAGCCACCAAAGCCGGCAATAAAGTGAATAATCGACAACTAAAACTTGAATTGTACTACTTCTTACAGTCTGTTTCTTCAACTTAGAAGCTTCTTCTGTGTTCTACTATGGTGCTTTTAGTGTCTCCGCATACCGCAGCACGCGGCATACATTTTCAGACGATAAATGTAACCGTTTCAGAGAGAAGAGCGGCCAATGTGACGATCGGGCTTTAAGTCGATTCGATAACAAATGACGAAAGCGGACGGATTTCTCAGGTTTTTACTACATATGAACACTTTTCACATTCTCCCGTGCAACGCGGCTGCTAGTCCTCCTTTCATGCAAAATCTTAAGGTCCTAGGTCATGTCCAAGCCACCAAAGCAGGCTAAAAAGTGAATAATCGACAACAAAAACTTGAATTGTACTACTTCTTACTGGCTATTACTTCAACTTAGAAGCTTCTTCTGTGTTCTACTATGGTGCTTTTAGTGTCTCCGCATACCGCAGCGCGCGACATAGCTTTCCAGACGATAAATGCAACCGTTTCAGAGAGAAGAGCGACCAATGTGACGATCTGGCTTTAAGTCGATTCGATAACAAATGACGGAAACGGACGGATTCCTCAGGTTTTTACTACATATGAACACTTTTCACATTCTCCCGTGCAACGCGGCTGCTAGTCCCTCCTTTCATGCAACACCTTAAGTTCCTAGCTCATGTCCAAGGCACCAAAGAAGCGTAAAAAGTAAATAATCGATACCTAAAACTTGAATTGTACTACTTCTTACTGGCTATTCCATCAACTTACAACCTTCATCTGTGTTCTACTATGGTGCTTTTAGTGTCTCTGCATACCGCAGCACGCGACATAGCTTTGCATGCGATAAATGTAATCGTTTCAGACAGAACTGCGGCCAATGTGACGATCTGGCTTTAAGTCGATTTGATAACAAATGACGAAAACGGACGGATTTCTCAGGTTTTTACTACATATGAACACTTTTCACATTCTCCCATGCAACGCGGCTGCTAGTCCTCCTTTCATGCAAAATCTTAAGGTCCTAGGTCATGACCAAGCCACCAAAGACGGCTAAAAAGTGAAAAATCGACAACTAAAACTTGATTTGTACTACTTCTTACTGGCTATTACTTCAACATAGAAGCTTCTTCTGTGTTCTACTATGGTGCTTTTAGTGTTTCCCCATACCGCAGCACGCGACATAGCTTTGCAGACGATAAATGTAGCCGTCTCAGAGAGAAAAGCGCCCAATGTGACGATCTGGCTTTAAGTCGATTCGATAACAAATGACGAAAACGGACGGATTTCTCATGTTTTTACTACATATGAACCCTTTTCACATTCTCCCATGCAACGCGGCTGCTAGTCCTCCTTTCATGCAAAATCGTAAGGTCCTAGGTCATGACCAAGTCACCAAAGACGGCTAAGAAGTGAATAATCGATAACTAAAACTTGAATTGTACTACTTCTTACTGGGTATTACTTCTACTTAGAAGCTTCTTCTGTGTTCTACTATGGCGCTTTTAGTGTCTTCGCAAACCGCAGCACTCGACATAGCTTTGCAGACGATAAATGTAACCGTCTCAGAGAGAAAAGCGGCCAATGTGACGATCCGGCTTTAAGTCGATTCGATAACAAATGACGAAAACGGACGGATTTCTCATGTTTTTACTACATATGAACACTTTTCACATTCTCCCATGCAACGCGGCTGCTAGTCCTCCTTTCATGCAAAATCGTAAGGTCCTAGGTCATGACCAAGCCACCAAAGACGGCTAAGAAGTGAATAATCGATAAATAAAACTTGAATTGTACTACTTCTTACTGGGTATTACTTCTACTTAGAAGCTTCTTCTGTGTTCTACTATGGCGCTTTTAGTGTCTTCGCAAACCGCAGCACGCGACATAGCTTTGCAGACGATAAATGTAAACGTTTCAGAGAGAAGAGCGGCCAATGTGACGTTCTGTCTTTAAGTCGATTCGATAACAAATGACGAAAACGGACGGATTTCTAAGGTTTTTACTGCATATGAACACTTTTCACATTCTCCGGTTCAACGCGGCTGCTAGTCCTCCTTTCATGCAAAATCTTAAGGTCCTAGGTCATGTCCAAGCCACCAAAGCCGGCAATAAAGTGAATAATCGACAACTAAAACTTGAATTGTACTACTTCTTACAGTCTGTTTCTTCAACTTAGAAGCTTCTTCTGTGTTCTACTATGGTGCTTTTAGTGTCTCCGCATACCGCAGCACGCGGCATACCTTTTCAGACGATAAATGTAACCGTTTCAGAGAGAAGAGCGGCCAATGTGACGATCGGGCTTTAAGTCGATTCGATAACAAATGACGAAAGCGGACGGATTTCTCAAGTTTTTACTACATATGAACACTTTTCACATTCTCCCGTGCAACGCGGCTGCTAGTCCTCCTTTCATGCAACACCTTAAGTTCCTAGCTCATGTCCAAGGCACCAAAGAAGCGTAAAAAGTAAATAATCGATACCTAAAACTTGAATTGTACTACTTCTTACTGGCTATTACATCAACTTACAACCTTCATCTGTGTTCTACTATGGTGCTTTTAGTGTCTCTGCATACCGCAGCACGCGACATAGCTTTGCATGCGATAAATGTAATCGTTTCAGACAGAACTGCGGCCAATGTGACGATCTGGCTTTAAGTCGATTTGATAACAAATGACGAAAACGGACGGATTTCTCAGGTTTTTACTACATATGAACACTTTTCACATTCTCCGGTGCAACGCGGCTGCAAGTCCTCCTTTTCATGGAAAATCTTAAGGTCCTAGGTCATGTCCAATCCACCAAAGCCGGCTAAAAATTGAATAATCGACAACTAAAACTTGAATTGTACTACTTCTTACTGGCTATTGCTTCAACTTAGAAGCTTCTTCTGTGTTCTACTATGGTGCTTTTAGTGTCTCCGCATACCGCAGCACGCGACATAGCTTTGCAGACGATAAATGTAACCGTCTCAGAGAGAAAAGCGGCCAATGTGACGATCTGGCTTTAAGTCGATTCGATAACAAATGACGAAAACGGACGGATTTCTCAGGTTTTTACTACATATGAACACTTTTCACATTCTCGCGTGCAACGTGGCTGCTAGTCCTCCTTTCATGCAAAATCTTAGGGTTCCATCTCATGTCAGAGCCACCAAAGCCGGCTAAAAAGTGAAAAATCGACAACTAAAACTTGAATTGTACTACTTCTTACTGGCTATTACTTCAACTTAGAAGCTTCTTCTGTGTTCTACTATGGTGCTTTTAGTGTTTCCGCATACCGCAGCACGCGACATAGCTTTGCAGACGATAAATGTAACAGTCTCAGAGAGAAAAGCGGCCAATGTGACGATCTGGCTTTAAGTCGATTCGATAACAAATGACGAAAACGGACGTATTTCTCAGGTTTTTACTACATATGAACACTTTTCACATTCTCCCATGCAACGCGGCTGCTAGTCCTCCTTTCATGCAAAATCTTAAGGTCCTAGGTCATGTCTAAGCCACCAAAGCCGGCAAAAAAGTGAATAATCGACAACTAAAACTTGAATTGTACTACTTCTTACTGGCTATTACTTCAACATAGAAGCTTCTTCTGTGTTCTACTATGGTGCTTTTAGTGTTTCCGCATACCGCAGCACGCGACATAGCTTTGCAGACGATAAATGTAAACGTTTCAGACAGAAGAGCGGCCAATGTGACGTTCTGTCTTTAAGTCGATTCGATAACAAATGACGAAAACGGACGGATTTCTAAGGTTTTTACTGCATATGAACACTTTTCACATTCTCCCGTGCAACGCGGCTGCTAGTCCTCCTTTCATGCAAAATTTTAAGGTCCTAGGTCATGTCCAAGGCACCAAACAAGCGTAAAAAGTAAATAATCGATACCTAAAACTTCAATTGTACTACTTCTTACTATCTATTACATCAACTTACAACCTTCATCTGTGTTCTACTATGGTACTTTTAGTGTCTCCGCATACCGCAGCACGTGACATAGCTTTGCAGACGATAAATGTAACCGTCTCAGAGAGAAAAGCGGCCAATGTGACGATCTGGCCTTAAGTCGATTCGATAACAAATGACAAAAACGGACGGATTTCTCAGGTTTTTACTACATATGAACACTTTTCACATTCTCCCATGCAACGCGGCTGCTAGTCCTCCTTTCATGCAAAATCTTAAAGTCCTAGGTCATGACCAAGCCACCAAAGTCGGCTAAAAAGTGAATAATCGATAACTAAAACTTGAATTGTACTACTTCTTACTGGCTATTACTTCTACTTAGAAGCTTCTTCTGTGTTCTACTATGGTGCTTTTAGTGTCTCCGCAAACCGCAGCACGCGACATAGCATTGCAGACGATAAATGTAACCGTCTCAGAGAGAAAAGCGGCCAATGTGACGATCTGGCTTTAAGTCGATTCGATAACAAATGACGAAAACGGACTGATTTCTCAGGTTTTTACTACATATGATCACTTTTCACATTCTCCCATGCAACGCGGCTGCTAGTCCTCCTTTCATGAAAAATCTTAAGGTCCTAGGTCATGTCCAAGCCACCAAACACGGTTATAAAGTGAATAATCGATCACTAAAACGTGAATTGTACTACTTCTTACTGGCTATTACTTCAACATAGAAGCTTCTTCTGTGTTCTACTATGGTGCTTTTAGTGTCTCCGCAAACCGCAGCACGCGACATAGCTTTGCAGACGATAAATGTAACCGTCTCAGAGAGAAAAGTTGCCAATGTGACGATATGACTTTAAGTCGATTCGATAACAAATGACGAAAACGGACTGATTTCTCAGGTTTTTACAACATATGAACACTTTTCACATTCTCCCATGCAACGCGGCTGCTAGTCCTCCTTTCATGCGAAATCTTAAGGTCCTAGGTCATGTCCAAGCCACCAAAGCCGGCTAAAAAGTAAATAATCGATAATTAAAACTTGAATTGTACTACTTCTTACTGGCTATTACTTCAACTTAGAAGCTTCTTCTGTGTTCTACTATGGTGCTTTTAATGTTTCCGCATACCGCAGCACGCGACATAGCTTTGCAGACGATAAGTGTAACCGATTCAGAGAGAAGAGCGGCCAATGTGAGGATCTGGCTTTAAGTCGATTCGATAACAAATTACGAAAACGGTCGGATTTTTCAGGTTTTTACTACAAATGAACACTTTTCACATTCTCTCGTGCAACGCGGCTGCTAATCCTTTTTTAATGGAGAATCTTAAGGTCCTAGGTCATGTCCAAGCCACCAAAGCCGGCTAAAAAGTGAATAATCGACAACTAAAACTTGAATTGTACTACATCTTACTGGCTATTGCTTCCACTTAGAAGCTTCTTCTGTGTTCTACATTGGTGCTTTTAGTATCTCCGCATACCGCAGCACGCGACATAGCTTTGCAGACGATAAATGTAACCGTCTCAGAGAGAAAAGCGCCCAATGTGACGATCTGGCTTTAAGTCGAATCGATAACAAATGACGAAAACGGACGGATTTCTCAAGTTTGTACTACATATGAAAACTTTTCACATTCTCCCGTGCAACGCGGCTGCTAGTCCTCCTTTCATGCAAAATCTTAAGGTCCTAGGTCATGTCCAAGCCACCAAACCCGGCAAAAAAGTGAATAATCGACAACTAAAACTTGAATTGTATTACTTCTTACTGGCTATTACTTCAACTTAGAAGCTTCTTCTGTGCTCTACTATGGTGCTTTTAGTGTCTCCGCATACCGCAGCACGCGACATAACTTTGCAGACGATAATTGTAACCGTTTCAGAGAGAAGAGCGGCCAATGTGACGATCTGGCTTTAAGTCGAATCGATAACAAATGACGAAAACGGACGGATTTCTCAAGTTTGTACTACATATGAAAACTTTTCACATTCTCCCGTGCAACGCGGCTGCTAGTCCTCCTTTCATGCATAATCGTAAGGTCCTAGGTCATGTCTAAGCCACCAAAGCCGGCTAAAAAGTGAATAATCGGAAACTAAAACTTGAATTATACTACTTCTTACTGGCTATTACTTTAACTTAGAAGTTTCTTCTGTGTTCTACTACGGTACTTTTAGTGTCTACGCGTACCGCAGCACGCGACATAGTTTTGCAGACGATAAATGTAACCGTCTCAGAGAAAAGCGGCCAATGTGACGATCTGGCTTTAAGTCGATTCGATATCAAATGACGAAAACGGACGGATTTCTCAGGTTTTTACTACATATTAACACTTTTCACATTCTCCCGTGCAAAGCGGCTGCTAGTCCTCCTTTCACGCAAAATCTTGTGGTCCTAGGTGATGTCCAAGCCACCAAAGCCGGCTAAAAAGTGCATAATCGACAACTACAACTTGAATTGTACTACTTCTTACTGGCTATTACTTCAACGTAGAAGCTTCTTCTGTGTTCTACTATGGTGCTTTTGTATCTCCGCGTACCGCAGCACGCGACATAGCTTTGCAGACAATAAATGTAACCGTCTCAGAGAAAAGCGGCCAATGTGACGATCTGGCTTTAAGTCGATTCGATAACAAATGACGAAAACGGACTGATTTCTAAGGTTTTTATTACATATGAACATTTTTCACATTCTCCCATGCAACGCGGCTGCTAGTCCTCCTTTCATGCAAAATCTTAGGGTCCTACGTCATGTCCAAGCCACCAAAGCCGGCTAAAAAGTGCATAATCGACAACTAAAACTTGAATTGTACTACTTCTTACTGGCTATTACTTCAACATAGAAGCTTCTTCTGTGTTCTACTATGGTGCTTTTAGTGTTTCCGCATACCGCCGCACGCGACATAGCTTTGCAGACGATAAATGTAACCGTTTCAGAGAGATGAGCGGCCAATGTGACGATCTGTCTTTAAGTCGATTCGATAACAAATGACGAAAACGGACGGATTTCTCAGGTTTTTACTGCATATGAACACTTTTCACATTCTCCCGTGCAACGCGGCTGCTAGTCCTCCTTTCATGCATCATCTTAAGTTCCTAGCTCATGTCCAAGGCACCTTAACAAGCGTAAAAAGTAAGTAATCGATACCTAAAACTTCAATTGTACTACTTCTTACTGGCTATTACATCAACTTACAACATTCTTCTGTGTTCTACTATGGTGCTTTTAGTGTCTCTGCATACCGCAGCACGCGACATAGCTTTGCATACGATAAATGTAATCGTTTCAGACAGAACTGCGGCCAATGTGACGATCTGGCTTTAAGTCGATTTGATAACAAATGACGAAAACGGACGGATTTCTCAGGTTTTTACTACATATAAACACTTTTCACATTCTCCCGTGCAACGCGGCTGCTAGTCCTCCTTTCATGCAAAATCTTAAGGTCCTAGGACATGTCCAAGCCACCAAAGCCGGCTAAAACGTGAATAATCGACAACTAAAACTTGAATTGTACTACTTTTTACTGGCTATTACTTCAACTTAGAAGCTTTTTCTGTGTTCTACTATGTTGCTTTTAGTGTCTCCGCATACTGCAGCACGCGACATAGCTTTCCAGACGATAAATGCAACCGTTTCAGAGAGAAGAGCGGCCAATGTGACGATCTGGCTTTAAGTCGATTCGATAACAAATGACGAAAACGGACGGATTCCCCAGGTTTTTACTACATATAAACACTTTTCACATTCTCCCGTGCAACGCGGCTGCTAGTCGACCTTTCATACGTCATCTTAAGTTCCTAGCTCATGTCCAAGGCACCAAACAAGCGTAAAAAATAAGTAATCGATACCTAAAACTTCAATTGTACTACTTCTTACTATCTATTACATCAACTTACAACCTTCATCTGTGTTCTACTATGGTGCTTCTAGTGTCTCCGCATACCGCAGCATGCGACATAGCTTTGTAGACGATAAGTACAAGCGTTTCAGAGAGAAGAGCGGCCAATGTAACGATCTGGCTTTAAGTCGATTCGATAACAAATGACGAAAACGGACGGATTCCTAGGTTTTTACTACATATGAACACTTTTCACATTCTCCCGTGCAACGCGGCTGCTAGTCCTCCTTTCATGCAACATCTTAAGTTCCTAGCTCATGTCCAAGGCACCAAAGAAGCGTAAAAAGTAAATAATCGATAACAAAAACTTGAATTGTACTACTTCTTACTGGCTATTACATCAACTTACAACCTTCATCTGTGTTCTACTATGGTGCTTTTAGTGTCTCTGCATTCCGCAGCACGCGACATAGCTTTGCATACGATAAATGTAATCGTTTCAGACAGAACTGCGGCCAATGTGACGATCTGGCTTTAAGTCGATTTGATAACAAATGACGAAAACGGACGGATTTCTCAGGTTTTTACTACATATGAACACTTTTCACATTCTCCCGTGCAACGCGGCTGCAAGTCCTCCTTACATGCAAAATCGTAAGGTCCTAGGTCATGTCTAAGCCACCAAAGCCGGCTAAAAAGTGAATAATCGGAAACTAAAACTTGAATTATACTACTTCTTACTGGCTATTACTTCAACTTAGAAGTTTCTTCTGTGTTCTACTACGGTACTTTTAGTGTCTACGCGTACCGCAGCACGCGACATAGTTTTGCAGACGATAAATGTAACCGTCTCAGAGAAAAGCGGCCAATGTGACGATCTGGCTTTAAGTCGATTCGATATCAAATGACGAAAACGGACGGATTTCTCAGGTTTTTACTACATATTAACACTTTTCACATTCTCCCGTGCAAAGCGGCTGCTAGTCCTCCTTTCACGCAAAATCTTGTGGTCCTAGGTGATGTCCAAGCCACCAAAGCCGGCTAAAAAGTGCATAATCGACAACTACAACTTGAATTGTACTACTTCTTACTGGCTATTACTTCAACGTAGAAGCTTCTTCTGTGTTCTACTATGGTGCTTTTAGTATCTCCGCGTACCGCAGCACGCGACATAGCTTTGCAGACAATAAATGTAACCGTCTCAGAGAAAAGCGGCCAATGTGACGATCTGGCTTTATGTCGATTCGATAACAAATGACGAAAACGAACTGATTTCTAAGGTTTTTATTACATATGAACATTTTTCACATTCTCCCATGCAACGCGGCTGCTAGTCCTCCTTTCATGCAAAATCTTAGGGTCCTACGTCATGTCCAAGCCACCAAAGCCGGCTAAAAAGTGCATAATCGACAACTAAAACTTGAATTGTACTACTTCTTACTGGCTATTACTTCAACATAGAAGCTTCTTCTGTGTTCTACTATGGTGCTTTTAGTGTTTCCGCATACCGCCGCACGCGACATAGCTTTGCAGACGATAAATGTAACCGTTTCAGAGAGATGAGCGGCCAATGTGACGATCTGTCTTTAAGTCGATTCGATAACAAATGACGAAAACGGACGGATTTCTCAGGTTTTTACTGCATATGAACACTTTTCACATTCTCCCGTGCAACGCGGCTGCTAGTCCTCCTTTCATGCATCATCTTAAGTTCCTAGCTCATGTCCAAGGCACCTTAACAAGCGTAAAAAGTAAGTAATCGATACCTAAAACTTCAATTGTACTACTTCTTACTGGCTATTACATCAACTTACAACATTCTTCTGTGTTCTACTATGGTGCTTTTAGTGTCTCTGCATACCGCAGCACGCGACATAGCTTTGCATACGATAAATGTAATCGTTTCAGACAGAACTGCGGCCAATGTGACGATCTGGCTTTAAGTCGATTTGATAACAAATGACGAAAACGGACGGATTTCTCAGGTTTTTACTACATATAAACACTTTTCACATTCTCCCGTGCAACGCGGCTGCTAGTCCTCCTTTCATGCAAAATCTTAAGGTCCTAGGTCATGTCCAAGCCACCAAAGCCGGCTAAAACGTGAATAATCGACAACTAAAACTTGAATTGTACTACTTTTTACTGGCTATTACTTCAACTTAGAAGCTTTTTCTGTGTTCTACTATGTTGCTTTTAGTGTCTCCGCATACCGCAGCACGCGACATAGCTTTTTAGACGATAAATGCAACCGTTTCAGAGAGAAGAGCGGCCAATGTGACGATCTGGCTTTAAGTCGATTCGATAACAAATGACGAAAACGGACGGATTTCTAAGGTTTTTACTACATATAAACACTTTTCACATTCTCCCTTGCAACGCGGCTGCTAGTCGACCTTTCATGCGTCATCTTAAGTTCCTAGCTCATGTCCAAGGCACCAAACAAGCGTAAAAAATAAATAATCGATACCTAAAACTTCAATTGTACTACTTCTTACTATCTATTACATCAACTTACAACCTTCATCTGGTTTTATCTATGGTGCTTCTAGTGTCTCCGCATACCGCAGCATGCGACATAGCTTTGTAGACGATAAGTACAAGCGTTTCAGAGAGAAGAGCGGCCAATGTAACGATCTGGCTTTAAGTCGATTCGATAACAAATGACGAAAACGGACGGATTCCTCAGGTTTTTACTACATATGAACACTTTTCACATTCTCCCGTGCAACGCGGCTGCTAGTCCTCCTTTCATGCAACATCTTAAGTTCCTAGCTCATGTCCAAGGCACCAAAGAAGCGTAAAAAGTAAATAATCGATAACAAAAACTTGAATTGTACTACTTCTTACTGGCTATTAGTTCAACGTAGAAGCTTCTTCTGTGTTCTACTATGGTGCTTTTAGTGTCTCTGCATTCCGCAGCACGCGACATAGCTTTGCATACGATAAATGTAATCGTTTCAGACAGAACTGCGGCCAATGTGACGATCTGGCTTTAAGTCGATTTGATAACAAATGACGAAAACGGACGGATTTCTCAGGTTTTTACTACATATGAACACTTTTCACATTCTCCCGTGCAACGCGGCTGCAAGTCCTCCTTACATGCAAAATCGTAAGGTCCTAGGTCATGTCTAAGCCACCAAAGCCGGCTAAAAAGTGAATAATCGGAAACTAAAACTTGAATTATACTACTTCTTACTGGCTATTACTTCAACTTAGAAGTTTCTTCTGTGTTCTACTACGGTACTTTTAGTGTCTACGCATACCGCAGCACGCGACATAGCTTTGCAGACGATAAATCTAACCGTCTCAGAGAGAAAAGCAGCCAATGTGACGATCTGGCTTTAAGTCGAATCGATAACAAATGACGAAAAGGGACGGATTTCTCAGGTTTTTACTACATATGAACATTTTTCACATTCTCCCGTGCAAAGCGGCTCCTAGTCCTCCTTTCACGCAAAATCTTATGGTCCTAGGTGATGTCCAAGCCACCAAAGCCGGCTAAAAAGTGCTTAATCGACAACAAAAACTTGAATTGTACTACTTCTTACTGGCTATTACTTCAACGTAGAAGCTTCTTCTGTGTTCTACTATGGTGCTTTTAGTATCTCCGCGTACCGCAGCACGCGACATAGCTTTGCAGGCAATAAATGTAACCGTCTCAGAGAAAAGCGGCCAATGTGACGATCTGGCTTTAAGTCGATTCGATAACAAATGACGAAAACGGACTGATTTCTAAGGTTTTTACTACATATGAACATTTTTCACATTCTCCCATGCAACGCGGCTGCTAGTCCTCCTTTCATGCAAAATCTTAAGGTCCTAGGTCATGTCCAAGCCACCAAAGCCGGCAAAAAAGTGAATAATCGACAACTAAAACTTGAATTGTACTACTTGTTACTGGCTATTACTTCAACATAGAAGCTTCTTCTGTGTTGTACTATGGTGGTTTTAGTGTTTCCTCATACCGCAGCACGCGACATAGCTTTGCAGACGATAAATGTAACCGTTTCAGAGAGAAGAGCGGCCAATGTGACGATCTGTCTTTAAGTCGATTCCATAACAAATGACGAAAACGGACGGATTTCTCAGGTTTTTACTACATATGAACACGTTTCACATTCTCCCGTGCAACGCGGCTGCTAGTCCTCCTTTCATGCAAAATCTTAAGGTCCTAGGTCATGTCCAAGCCACCAAAGCCGGCTAAAACGTGAATAATCGACAACTAAAACTTGAATTGTACTACTTTTTACTGGCTATTACTTCAACTTAGAGGCTTCTTCTGTGTCCTACTATGTTGCTTTTAGTGTCTCCGCATACCGCAGCACGCGACATAGCTTTCCAGACGATAAAAATAACCGTTTCAGAGAGAAGAGCGGCCAATGTGACGATCTGGCTTTAAGTCGATTCGATAACAAATGACGAAAACGGACGGATTCCCCAGGTTTTTACTACATATAAACACTTTTCACATTCTCCCGTGCAACGCGGCTGCTAGTCGACCTTTCATACGTCATCTTAAGTTCCTAGCTCATGTCCAAGGCACCAAACAAGCGTAAAAAATAAATAATCGATACCTAAAACTTCAATTGTACTACTTCTTACTATCTATTACATCAACTTACAACCTTCATCTGTGTTCTACTATGGTGCTTCTAGTGTCTCCGCATACCGCAGCATGCGACATAGCTTTGTAGACGATAAGTACAAGCGTTTCAGAGAGAAGAGCGGCCAATGTAACGATCTGGCTTTAAGTCGATTCGATAACAAATGACGAAAACGGACGGATTCCTAGGTTTTTACTACATATGAACACTTTTCACATTCTCCCGTGCAACGCGGCTGCTAGTCCTTCTTTCATGCAACATCTTAAGTTCCTAGCTCATGTCCAAGGCACCAAAGAAGCGTAAAAAGTAAATAATCGATAACAAAAACTTGAATTGTACTACTTCTTACTGGCTATTACATCAACTTACAACCTTCATCTGTGTTCTACTATGGTGCTTTTAGTGTCTCTGCATTCCGCAGCACGCGACATAGCTTTGCATACGATAAATGTAATCGTTTCAGACAGAACTGCGGCCAATGTGACGATCTGGCTTTAAGTCGATTTGATAACAAATGACGAAAACGGACGGATTTCTCAGGTTTTTACTACATATGAACACTTTTCACATTCTCCCGTGCAACGCGGCTGCAAGTCCTCCTTACATGCAAAATCGTAAGGTCCTAGGTCATGTCTAAGCCACCAAAGCCGGCTAAAAAGTGAATAATCGGAAACTAAAACTTGAATTATACTACTTCTTACTGGCTATTACTTCAACTTAGAAGTTTCTTCTGTGTTCTACTACGGTACTTTTAGTGTCTACGCGTACCGCAGCACGCGACATAGTTTTGCAGACGATAAATGTAACCGTCTCAGAGAAAAGCGGCCAATGTGACGATCTGGCTTTAAGTCGATTCGATATCAAATGACGAAAACGGACGGATTTCTCAGGTTTTTACTACATATTAACACTTTTCACATTCTCCCGTGCAAAGCGGCTGCTAGTCCTCCTTTCACGCAAAATCTTGTGGTCCTAGGTGATGTCCAAGCCACCAAAGCCGGCTAAAAAGTGCATAATCGACAACTACAACTTGAATTGTACTACTTCTTACTGGCTATTACTTCAACGTAGAAGCTTCTTCTGTGTTCTACTATGGTGCTTTTAGTATCTCCGCGTACCGCAGCACGCGACATAGCTTTGCAGACAATAAATGTAACCGTCTCAGAGAAAAGCGGCCAATGTGACGATCTGGCTTTATGTCGATTCGATAACAAATGACGAAAACGGACTGATTTCTAAGGTTTTTATTACATATGAACATTTTTCACATTCTCCCATGCAACGCGGCTGCTAGTCCTCCTTTCATGCAAAATCTTAGGGTCCTACGTCATGTCCAAGCCACCAAAGCCGGCTAAAAAGTGCATAATCGACAACTAAAACTTGAATTGTACTACTTCTTACTGGCTATTACTTCAACATAGAAGCTTCTTCTGTGTTCTACTATGGTGCTTTTAGTGTTTCCGCATACCGCCGCACGCGACATAGCTTTGCAGACGATAAATGTAACCGTTTCAGAGAGATGAGCGGCCAATGTGACGATCTGTCTTTAAGGCGATTCGATAACAAATGACGAAAACGGACGGATTTCTCAGGTTTTTACTGCATATGAACACTTTTCACATTCTCCCGTGCAACGCGGCTGCTAGTCCTCCTTTCATGCATCATCTTAAGTTCCTAGCTCATGTCCAAGGCACCTTAACAAGCGTAAAAAGTAAGTAATCGATACCTAAAACTTCAATTGTACTACTTCTTACTGGCTATTACATCAACTTACAACATTCTTCTGTGTTCTACTATGGTGCTTTTAGTGTCTCTGCATACCGCAGCACGCGACATAGCTTTGCATACGATAAATGTAATCGTTTCAGACAGAACTGCGGCCAATGTGACGATCTGGCTTTAAGTCGATTTGATAACAAATGACGAAAACGGACGGATTTCTCAGGTTTTTACTACATATAAACACTTTTCACATTCTCCCGTGCAACGCGGCTGCTAGTCCTCCTTTCATGCAAAATCTTAAGGTCCTAGGTCATGTCCAAGCCACCAAAGCCGGCTAAAACGTGAATAATCGACAACTAAAACTTGAATTGTACTACTTTTTACTGGCTATTACTTCAACTTAGAAGCTTTTTCTGTGTTCTACTATGTTGCTTTTAGTGTCTCCGCATACCGCAGCAAGCGACATAGCTTTTTAGACGATAAATGCAACCGTTTCAGAGAGAAGAGCGGCCAATGTGACGATCTGGCTTTAAGTCGATTCGATAACAAATGACGAAATCGGACGGATTCCCCATGTTTTTACTACATATAAACACTTTTCACATTCTCCCTTGCAACGCGGCTGCTAGTCGACCTTTCATGCGTCATCTTAATTTCCTAGCTCATGTCCAAGGCACCAAACAAGCGTAAAAAATAAATAATCGATACCTAAAACTTCAATTGTACTACTTCTTACTATCTATTACATCAACTTACAACCTTCATCTGGTTTTATCTATGGTGCTTCTAGTGTCTCCGCATACCGCAGCATGCGACATAGCTTTGTAGACGATAAGTACAAGCGTTTCAGAGAGAAGAGCGGCCAATGTAACGATCTGGCTTTAAGTCGATTCGATAACAAATGACGAAAACGGACGGATTCCTCAGGTTTTTACTACATATGAACACTTTTCACATTCTCCCGTGCAACGCGGCTGCTAGTCCTCCTTTCATGCAACATCTTAAGTTCCTAGCTCATGTCCAAGGCACCAAAGAAGCGTAAAAAGTAAATAATCGATAACAAAAACTTGAATTGTACTACTTCTTACTGGCTATTACATCAACTTACAACCTTCATCTGTGTTCTACTATGGTGCTTTTAGTGTCTCTGCATTCCGCAGCACGCGACATAGCTTTGCATACGATAAATGTAATCGTTTCAGACAGAACTGCGGCCAATGTGACGATCTGGCTTTAAGTCGATTTGATAACAAATGACGAAAACGGACGGATTTCTCAGGTTTTTACTACATATGAACACTTTTCACATTCTCCCGTGCACCGCGGCTGCAAGTCCTCCTTACATGCAAAATCGTAAGGTCCTAGGTCATGTCTAAGCCACCAAAGCCGGCTAAAAAGTGAATAATCGGAAACTAAAACTTGAATTATACTACTTCTTACTGGCTATTACTGCAACTTAGAAGTTTCTTCTGTGTTCTACTACGGTACTTTTAGTGTCTACGCATACCGCAGCACGCGACATAGCTTTGCAGACGATAAATCTAACCGTCTCAGAGAGAAAAGCAGCCAATGTGACGATCTGGCTTTAAGTCGAATCGATAACAAATGACGAAAAGGGACGGATTTCTCAGGTTTTTACTACATATGAACATTTTTCACATTCTCCCGTGCAAAGCGGCTCCTAGTCCTCCTTTCACGCAAAATCTTATGGTCCTAGGTGATGTCCAAGCCACCAAAGCCGGCTAAAAAGTGCTTAATCGACAACAAAAACTTGAATTGTACTACTTCTTACTGGCTATTACTTCAACGTAGAAGCTTCTTCTGTGTTCTACTATGGTGCTTTTAGTATCTCCGCGTACCGCAGCACGCGACATAGCTTTGCAGGCAATAAATGTAACCGTCTCAGAGAAAAGCGGCCAATGTGACGATCTGGCTTTAAGTCGATTCGATAACAAATGACGAAAACGGACTGATTTCTAAGGTTTTTACTACATATGAACATTTTTCACATTCTCCCATGCAACGCGGCTGCTAGTCCTCCTTTCATGCAAAATCTTAAGGTCCTAGGTCATGTCCAAGCCACCAAAGCCGGCAAAAAAGTGAATAATCGACAACTAAAACTTGAATTGTACTACTTGTTACTGGCTATTACTTCAACATAGAAGCTTCTTCTGTGTTGTACTATGGTGGTTTTAGTGTTTCCTCATACCGCAGCACGCGACATAGCTTTGCAGACGATAAATGTAACCGTTTCAGAGAGAAGAGCGGCCAATGTGACGATCTGTCTTTAAGTCGATTCCATAACAAATGACGAAAACGGACGGATTTCTCAGGTTTTTACTACATATGAACACGTTTCACATTCTCCCGTGCAACGCGGCTGCTAGTCCTCCTTTCATGCATCATCTTAAGTTCCTAGCTCATGTCCAAGGCACCTTAACAAGCGTAAAAAGTAAGTAATCGATACCTAAAACTTCAATTGTACTACTTCTTACTGGCTATTACATCAACTTACAACATTCTTCTGTGTTCTACTATGGTGCTTTTAGTGTCTCTGCATACCGCAGCACGCGACATAGCTTTGCATACGATAAATGTAATCGTTTCAGACAGAACTGCGGCCAATGTGACGATCTGGCTTTAAGTCGATTTGATAACAAATGACGAAAACGGACGGATTTCTCAGGTTTTTACTACATATAAACACTTTTCACATTCTCCCGTGCAACGCGGCTGCTAGTCCTCCTTTCATGCAAAATCTTAAGGTCCTAGGACATGTCCAAGCCACCAAAGCCGGCTAAAACGTGAATAATCGACAACTAAAACTTGAATTGTACTACTTTTTACTGGCTATTACTTCAACTTAGAAGCTTTTTCTGTGTTCTACTATGTTGCTTTTAGTGTCTCCGCATACCGCAGCACGCGACATAGCTTTCCAGACGATAAATGCAACCGTTTCAGAGAGAAGAGCGGCCAATGTGACGATCTGGCTTTAAGTCGATTCGATAACAAATGACGAAAACGGACGGATTCCCCAGGTTTTTACTACATATAAACACTTTTCACATTCTCCCGTGCAACGCGGCTGCTAGTCGACCTTTCATACGTCATCTTAAGTTCCTAGCTCATGTCCAAGGCACCAAACAAGCGTAAAAAATAAGTAATCGATACCTAAAACTTCAATTGTACTACTTCTTACTATCTATTACATCAACTTACAACCTTCATCTGTGTTCTACTATGGTGCTTCTAGTGTCTCCGCATACCGCAGCATGCGACATAGCTTTGTAGACGATAAGTACAAGCGTTTCAGAGAGAAGAGCGGCCAATGTAACGATCTGGCTTTAAGTCGATTCGATAACAAATGACGAAAACGGACGGATTCCTAGGTTTTTACTACATATGAACACTTTTCACATTCTCCCGTGCAACGCGGCTGCTAGTCCTCCTTTCATGCAACATCTTAAGTTCCTAGCTCATGTCCAAGGCACCAAAGAAGCGTAAAAAGTAAATAATCGATAACAAAAACTTGAATTGTACTACTTCTTACTGGCTATTACATCAACTTACAACCTTCATCTGTGTTCTACTATGGTGCTTTTAGTGTCTCTGCATTCCGCAGCACGCGACATAGCTTTGCATACGATAAATGTAATCGTTTCAGACAGAACTGCGGCCAATGTGACGATCTGGCTTTAAGTCGATTTGATAACAAATGACGAAAACGGACGGATTTCTCAGGTTTTTACTACATATGAACACTTTTCACATTCTCCCGTGCAACGCGGCTGCAAGTCCTCCTTACATGCAAAATCGTAAGGTCCTAGGTCATGTCTAAGCCACCAAAGCCGGCTAAAAAGTGAATAATCGGAAACTAAAACTTGAATTATACTACTTCTTACTGGCTATTACTTCAACTTAGAAGTTTCTTCTGTGTTCTACTACGGTACTTTTAGTGTCTACGCGTACCGCAGCACGCGACATAGTTTTGCAGACGATAAATGTAACCGTCTCAGAGAAAAGCGGCCAATGTGACGATCTGGCTTTAAGTCGATTCGATATCAAATGACGAAAACGGACGGATTTCTCAGGTTTTTACTACATATTAACACTTTTCACATTCTCCCGTGCAAAGCGGCTGCTAGTCCTCCTTTCACGCAAAATCTTGTGGTCCTAGGTGATGTCCAAGCCACCAAAGCCGGCTAAAAAGTGCATAATCGACAACTACAACTTGAATTGTACTACTTCTTACTGGCTATTACTTCAACGTAGAAGCTTCTTCTGTGTTCTACTATGGTGCTTTTAGTATCTCCGCGTACCGCAGCACGCGACATAGCTTTGCAGACAATAAATGTAACCGTCTCAGAGAAAAGCGGCCAATGTGACGATCTGGCTTTATGTCGATTCGATAACAAATGACGAAAACGGACTGATTTCTAAGGTTTTTATTACATATGAACATTTTTCACATTCTCCCATGCAACGCGGCTGCTAGTCCTCCTTTCATGCAAAATCTTAGGGTCCTACGTCATGTCCAAGCCACCAAAGCCGGCTAAAAAGTGCATAATCGACAACTAAAACTTGAATTGTACTACTTCTTACTGGCTATTACTTCAACATAGAAGCTTCTTCTGTGTTCTACTATGGTGCTTTTAGTGTTTCCGCATACCGCCGCACGCGACATAGCTTTGCAGACGATAAATGTAACCGTTTCAGAGAGATGAGCGGCCAATGTGACGATCTGTCTTTAAGTCGATTCGATAACAAATGACGAAAACGGACGGATTTCTCAGGTTTTTACTGCATATGAACACTTTTCACATTCTCCCGTGCAACGCGGCTGCTAGTCCTCCTTTCATGCATCATCTTAAGTTCCTAGCTCATGTCCAAGGCACCTTAACAAGCGTAAAAAGTAAGTAATCGATACCTAAAACTTCAATTGTACTACTTCTTACTGGCTATTACATCAACTTACAACATTCTTCTGTGTTCTACTATGGTGCTTTTAGTGTCTCTGCATACCGCAGCACGCGACATAGCTTTGCATACGATAAATGTAATCGTTTCAGACAGAACTGCGGCCAATGTGACGATCTGGCTTTAAGTCGATTTGATAACAAATGACGAAAACGGACGGATTTCTCAGGTTTTTACTACATATAAACACTTTTCACATTCTCCCGTGCAACGCGGCTGCTAGTCCTCCTTTCATGCAAAATCTTAAGGTCCTAGGTCATGTCCAAGCCACCAAAGCCGGCTAAAACGTGAATAATCGACAACTAAAACTTGAATTGTACTACTTTTTACTGGCTATTACTTCAACTTAGAAGCTTTTTCTGTGTTCTACTATGTTGCTTTTAGTGTCTCCGCATACCGCAGCACGCGACATAGCTTTTTAGACGATAAATGCAACCGTTTCAGAGAGAAGAGCGGCCAATGTGACGATCTGGCTTTAAGTCGATTCGATAACAAATGACGAAAACGGACGGATTTCTAAGGTTTTTACTACATATAAACACTTTTCACATTCTCCCTTGCAACGCGGCTGCTAGTCGACCTTTCATGCGTCATCTTAAGTTCCTAGCTCATGTCCAAGGCACCAAACAAGCGTAAAAAATAAATAATCGATACCTAAAACTTCAATTGTACTACTTCTTACTATCTATTACATCAACTTACAACCTTCATCTGGTTTTATCTATGGTGCTTCTAGTGTCTCCGCATACCGCAGCATGCGACATAGCTTTGTAGACGATAAGTACAAGCGTTTCAGAGAGAAGAGCGGCCAATGTAACGATCTGGCTTTAAGTCGATTCGATAACAAATGACGAAAACGGACGGATTCCTCAGGTTTTTACTACATATGAACACTTTTCACATTCTCCCGTGCAACGCGGCTGCTAGTCCTCCTTTCATGCAACATCTTAAGTTCCTAGCTCATGTCCAAGGCACCAAAGAAGCGTAAAAAGTAAATAATCGATAACAAAAACTTGAATTGTACTACTTCTTACTGGCTATTAGTTCAACGTAGAAGCTTCTTCTGTGTTCTACTATGGTGCTTTTAGTGTCTCTGCATTCCGCAGCACGCGACATAGCTTTGCATACGATAAATGTAATCGTTTCAGACAGAACTGCGGCCAATGTGACGATCTGGCTTTAAGTCGATTTGATAACAAATGACGAAAACGGACGGATTTCTCAGGTTTTTACTACATATGAACACTTTTCACATTCTCCCGTGCAACGCGGCTGCAAGTCCTCCTTACATGCAAAATCGTAAGGTCCTAGGTCATGTCTAAGCCACCAAAGCCGGCTAAAAAGTGAATAATCGGAAACTAAAACTTGAATTATACTACTTCTTACTGGCTATTACTTCAACTTAGAAGTTTCTTCTGTGTTCTACTACGGTACTTTTAGTGTCTACGCATACCGCAGCACGCGACATAGCTTTGCAGACGATAAATCTAACCGTCTCAGAGAGAAAAGCAGCCAATGTGACGATCTGGCTTTAAGTCGAATCGATAACAAATGACGAAAAGGGACGGATTTCTCAGGTTTTTACTACATATGAACATTTTTCACATTCTCCCGTGCAAAGCGGCTCCTAGTCCTCCTTTCACGCAAAATCTTATGGTCCTAGGTGATGTCCAAGCCACCAAAGCCGGCTAAAAAGTGCTTAATCGACAACAAAAACTTGAATTGTACTACTTCTTACTGGCTATTACTTCAACGTAGAAGCTTCTTCTGTGTTCTACTATGGTGCTTTTAGTATCTCCGCGTACCGCAGCACGCGACATAGCTTTGCAGGCAATAAATGTAACCGTCTCAGAGAAAAGCGGCCAATGTGACGATCTGGCTTTAAGTCGATTCGATAACAAATGACGAAAACGGACTGATTTCTAAGGTTTTTACTACATATGAACATTTTTCACATTCTCCCATGCAACGCGGCTGCTAGTCCTCCTTTCATGCAAAATCTTAAGGTCCTAGGTCATGTCCAAGCCACCAAAGCCGGCAAAAAAGTGAATAATCGACAACTAAAACTTGAATTGTACTACTTGTTACTGGCTATTACTTCAACATAGAAGCTTCTTCTGTGTTGTACTATGGTGGTTTTAGTGTTTCCTCATACCGCAGCACGCGACATAGCTTTGCAGACGATAAATGTAACCGTTTCAGAGAGAAGAGCGGCCAATGTGACGATCTGTCTTTAAGTCGATTCCATAACAAATGACGAAAACGGACGGATTTCTCAGGTTTTTACTACATATGAACACGTTTCACATTCTCCCGTGCAACGCGGCTGCTAGTCCTCCTTTCATGCAAAATCTTAAGGTCCTAGGTCATGTCCAAGCCACCAAAGCCGGCTAAAACGTGAATAATCGACAACTAAAACTTGAATTGTACTACTTTTTACTGGCTATTACTTCAACTTAGAGGCTTCTTCTGTGTCCTACTATGTTGCTTTTAGTGTCTCCGCATACCGCAGCACGCGACATAGCTTTCCAGACGATAAAAATAACCGTTTCAGAGAGAAGAGCGGCCAATGTGACGATCTGGCTTTAAGTCGATTCGATAACAAATGACGAAAACGGACGGATTCCCCAGGTTTTTACTACATATAAACACTTTTCACATTCTCCCGTGCAACGCGGCTGCTAGTCGACCTTTCATACGTCATCTTAAGTTCCTAGCTCATGTCCAAGGCACCAAACAAGCGTAAAAAATAAATAATCGATACCTAAAACTTCAATTGTACTACTTCTTACTATCTATTACATCAACTTACAACCTTCATCTGGTTTTATCTATGGTGCTTCTAGTGTCTCCGCATACCGCAGCATGCGACATAGCTTTGTAGACGATAAGTACAAGCGTTTCAGAGAGAAGAGCGGCCAATGTAACGATCTGGCTTTAAGTCGATTCGATAACAAATGACGAAAACGGACGGATTCCTCAGGTTTTTACTACATATGAACACTTTTCACATTCTCCCGTGCAACGCGGCTGCTAGTCCTCCTTTCATGCAACATCTTAAGTTCCTAGCTCATGTCCAAGGCACCAAAGAAGCGTAAAAAGTAAATAATCGATAACAAAAACTTGAATTGTACTACTTCTTACTGGCTATTAGTTCAACGTAGAAGCTTCTTCTGTGTTCTACTATGGTGCTTTTAGTGTCTCTGCATTCCGCAGCACGCGACATAGCTTTGCATACGATAAATGTAATCGTTTCAGACAGAACTGCGGCCAATGTGACGATCTGGCTTTAAGTCGATTTGATAACAAATGACGAAAACGGACGGATTTCTCAGGTTTTTACTACATATGAACACTTTTCACATTCTCCCGTGCAACGCGGCTGCAAGTCCTCCTTACATGCAAAATCGTAAGGTCCTAGGTCATGTCTAAGCCACCAAAGCCGGCTAAAAAGTGAATAATCGGAAACTAAAACTTGAATTATACTACTTCTTACTGGCTATTACTTCAACTTAGAAGTTTCTTCTGTGTTCTACTACGGTACTTTTAGTGTCTACGCATACCGCAGCACGCGACATAGCTTTGCAGACGATAAATCTAACCGTCTCAGAGAGAAAAGCAGCCAATGTGACGATCTGGCTTTAAGTCGAATCGATAACAAATGACGAAAAGGGACGGATTTCTCAGGTTTTTACTACATATGAACATTTTTCACATTCTCCCGTGCAAAGCGGCTCCTAGTCCTCCTTTCACGCAAAATCTTATGGTCCTAGGTGATGTCCAAGCCACCAAAGCCGGCTAAAAAGTGCTTAATCGACAACAAAAACTTGAATTGTACTACTTCTTACTGGCTATTACTTCAACGTAGAAGCTTCTTCTGTGTTCTACTATGGTGCTTTTAGTATCTCCGCGTACCGCAGCACGCGACATAGCTTTGCAGGCAATAAATGTAACCGTCTCAGAGAAAAGCGGCCAATGTGACGATCTGGCTTTAAGTCGATTCGATAACAAATGACGAAAACGGACTGATTTCTAAGGTTTTTACTACATATGAACATTTTTCACATTCTCCCATGCAACGCGGCTGCTAGTCCTCCTTTCATGCAAAATCTTAAGGTCCTAGGTCATGTCCAAGCCACCAAAGCCGGCAAAAAAGTGAATAATCGACAACTAAAACTTGAATTGTACTACTTGTTACTGGCTATTACTTCAACATAGAAGCTTCTTCTGTGTTGTACTATGGTGGTTTTAGTGTTTCCTCATACCGCAGCACGCGACATAGCTTTGCAGACGATAAATGTAACCGTTTCAGAGAGAAGAGCGGCCAATGTGACGATCTGTCTTTAAGTCGATTCCATAACAAATGACGAAAACGGACGGATTTCTCAGGTTTTTACTACATATGAACACGTTTCACATTCTCCCGTGCAACGCGGCTGCTAGTCCTCCTTTCATGCAAAATCTTAAGGTCCTAGGTCATGTCCAAGCCACCAAAGCCGGCTAAAACGTGAATAATCGACAACTAAAACTTGAATTGTACTACTTTTTACTGGCTATTACTTCAACTTAGAGGCTTCTTCTGTGTCCTACTATGTTGCTTTTAGTGTCTCCGCATACCGCAGCACGCGACATAGCTTTCCAGACGATAAAAATAACCGTTTCAGAGAGAAGAGCGGCCAATGTGACGATCTGGCTTTAAGTCGATTCGATAACAAATGACGAAAACGGACGGATTCCCCAGGTTTTTACTACATATAAACACTTTTCACATTCTCCCGTGCAACGCGGCTGCTAGTCGACCTTTCATACGTCATCTTAAGTTCCTAGCTCATGTCCAAGGCACCAAACAAGCGTAAAAAATAAGTAATCGATACCTAAAACTTCAATTGTACTACTTCTTACTATCTATTACATCAACTTACAACCTTCATCTGTGTTCTACTATGGTGCTTCTAGTGTCTCCGCATACCGCAGCATGCGACATAGCTTTGTAGACGATAAGTACAAGCGTTTCAGAGAGAAGAGCGGCCAATGTAACGATCTGGCTTTAAGTCGATTCGATAACAAATGACGAAAACGGACGGATTCCTCAGGTTTTTACTACATATGAACACTTTTCACATTCTCCCGTGCAACGCGGCTGCTAGTCCTCCTTTCATGCAACATCTTAAGTTCCTAGCTCATGTCCAAGGCACCAAAGAAGCGTAAAAAGTAAATAATCGATAACAAAAACTTGAATTGTACTACTTCTTACTGGCTATTAGTTCAACGTAGAAGCTTCTTCTGTGTTCTACTATGGTGCTTTTAGTGTCTCTGCATTCCGCAGCACGCGACATAGCTTTGCATACGATAAATGTAATCGTTTCAGACAGAACTGCGGCCAATGTGACGATCTGGCTTTAAGTCGATTTGATAACAAATGACGAAAACGGACGGATTTCTCAGGTTTTTACTACATATGAACACTTTTCACATTCTCCCGTGCAACGCGGCTGCAAGTCCTCCTTACATGCAAAATCGTAAGGTCCTAGGTCATGTCTAAGCCACCAAAGCCGGCTAAAAAGTGAATAATCGGAAACTAAAACTTGAATTATACTACTTCTTACTGGCTATTACTTCAACTTAGAAGTTTCTTCTGTGTTCTACTACGGTACTTTTAGTGTCTACGCATACCGCAGCACGCGACATAGCTTTGCAGACGATAAATCTAACCGTCTCAGAGAGAAAAGCAGCCAATGTGACGATCTGGCTTTAAGTCGAATCGATAACAAATGACGAAAAGGGACGGATTTCTCAGGTTTTTACTACATATGAACATTTTTCACATTCTCCCGTGCAAAGCGGCTCCTAGTCCTCCTTTCACGCAAAATCTTATGGTCCTAGGTGATGTCCAAGCCACCAAAGCCGGCTAAAAAGTGCTTAATCGACAACAAAAACTTGAATTGTACTACTTCTTACTGGCTATTACTTCAACGTAGAAGCTTCTTCTGTGTTCTACTATGGTGCTTTTAGTATCTCCGCGTACCGCAGCACGCGACATAGCTTTGCAGGCAATAAATGTAACCGTCTCAGAGAAAAGCGGCCAATGTGACGATCTGGCTTTAAGTCGATTCGATAACAAATGACGAAAACGGACTGATTTCTAAGGTTTTTACTACATATGAACATTTTTCACATTCTCCCATGCAACGCGGCTGCTAGTCCTCCTTTCATGCAAAATCTTAAGGTCCTAGGTCATGTCCAAGCCACCAAAGCCGGCAAAAAAGTGAATAATCGACAACTAAAACTTGAATTGTACTACTTGTTACTGGCTATTACTTCAACATAGAAGCTTCTTCTGTGTTGTACTATGGTGGTTTTAGTGTTTCCTCATACCGCAGCACGCGACATAGCTTTGCAGACGATAAATGTAACCGTTTCAGAGAGAAGAGCGGCCAATGTGACGATCTGTCTTTAAGTCGATTCCATAACAAATGACGAAAACGGACGGATTTCTCAGGTTTTTACTACATATGAACACTTTTCACATTCTCCCGTGCAACGCGGCTGCTAGTCCTTCTTTCATGCAACATCTTAAGTTCCTAGCTCATGTCCAAGGCACCAAAGAAGCGTAAAAAGTAAATAATCGATAACAAAAACTTGAATTGTACTACTTCTTACTGGCTATTACATCAACTTACAACCTTCATCTGTGTTCTACTATGGTGCTTTTAGTGTCTCTGCATTCCGCAGCACGCGACATAGCTTTGCATACGATAAATGTAATCGTTTCAGACAGAACTGCGGCCAATGTGACGATCTGGCTTTAAGTCGATTTGATAACAAATGACGAAAACGGACGGATTTCTCAGGTTTTTACTACATATGAACACTTTTCACATTCTCCCGTGCAACGCGGCTGCAAGTCCTCCTTACATGCAAAATCGTAAGGTCCTAGGTCATGTCTAAGCCACCAAAGCCGGCTAAAAAGTGAATAATCGGAAACTAAAACTTGAATTATACTACTTCTTACTGGCTATTACTTCAACTTAGAAGTTTCTTCTGTGTTCTACTACGGTACTTTTAGTGTCTACGCGTACCGCAGCACGCGACATAGTTTTGCAGACGATAAATGTAACCGTCTCAGAGAAAAGCGGCCAATGTGACGATCTGGCTTTAAGTCGATTCGATATCAAATGACGAAAACGGACGGATTTCTCAGGTTTTTACTACATATTAACACTTTTCACATTCTCCCGTGCAAAGCGGCTGCTAGTCCTCCTTTCACGCAAAATCTTGTGGTCCTAGGTGATGTCCAAGCCACCAAAGCCGGCTAAAAAGTGCATAATCGACAACTACAACTTGAATTGTACTACTTCTTACTGGCTATTACTTCAACGTAGAAGCTTCTTCTGTGTTCTACTATGGTGCTTTTAGTATCTCCGCGTACCGCAGCACGCGACATAGCTTTGCAGACAATAAATGTAACCGTCTCAGAGAAAAGCGGCCAATGTGACGATCTGGCTTTATGTCGATTCGATAACAAATGACGAAAACGGACTGATTTCTAAGGTTTTTATTACATATGAACATTTTTCACATTCTCCCATGCAACGCGGCTGCTAGTCCTCCTTTCATGCAAAATCTTAGGGTCCTACGTCATGTCCAAGCCACCAAAGCCGGCTAAAAAGTGCATAATCGACAACTAAAACTTGAATTGTACTACTTCTTACTGGCTATTACTTCAACATAGAAGCTTCTTCTGTGTTCTACTATGGTGCTTTTAGTGTTTCCGCATACCGCCGCACGCGACATAGCTTTGCAGACGATAAATGTAACCGTTTCAGAGAGATGAGCGGCCAATGTGACGATCTGTCTTTAAGGCGATTCGATAACAAATGACGAAAACGGACGGATTTCTCAGGTTTTTACTGCATATGAACACTTTTCACATTCTCCCGTGCAACGCGGCTGCTAGTCCTCCTTTCATGCATCATCTTAAGTTCCTAGCTCATGTCCAAGGCACCTTAACAAGCGTAAAAAGTAAGTAATCGATACCTAAAACTTCAATTGTACTACTTCTTACTGGCTATTACATCAACTTACAACATTCTTCTGTGTTCTACTATGGTGCTTTTAGTGTCTCTGCATACCGCAGCACGCGACATAGCTTTGCATACGATAAATGTAATCGTTTCAGACAGAACTGCGGCCAATGTGACGATCTGGCTTTAAGTCGATTTGATAACAAATGACGAAAACGGACGGATTTCTCAGGTTTTTACTACATATAAACACTTTTCACATTCTCCCGTGCAACGCGGCTGCTAGTCCTCCTTTCATGCAAAATCTTAAGGTCCTAGGTCATGTCCAAGCCACCAAAGCCGGCTAAAACGTGAATAATCGACAACTAAAACTTGAATTGTACTACTTTTTACTGGCTATTACTTCAACTTAGAAGCTTTTTCTGTGTTCTACTATGTTGCTTTTAGTGTCTCCGCATACCGCAGCAAGCGACATAGCTTTTTAGACGATAAATGCAACCGTTTCAGAGAGAAGAGCGGCCAATGTGACGATCTGGCTTTAAGTCGATTCGATAACAAATGACGAAATCGGACGGATTCCCCATGTTTTTACTACATATAAACACTTTTCACATTCTCCCTTGCAACGCGGCTGCTAGTCGACCTTTCATGCGTCATCTTAATTTCCTAGCTCATGTCCAAGGCACCAAACAAGCGTAAAAAATAAATAATCGATACCTAAAACTTCAATTGTACTACTTCTTACTATCTATTACATCAACTTACAACCTTCATCTGGTTTTATCTATGGTGCTTCTAGTGTCTCCGCATACCGCAGCATGCGACATAGCTTTGTAGACGATAAGTACAAGCGTTTCAGAGAGAAGAGCGGCCAATGTAACGATCTGGCTTTAAGTCGATTCGATAACAAATGACGAAAACGGACGGATTCCTCAGGTTTTTACTACATATGAACACTTTTCACATTCTCCCGTGCAACGCGGCTGCTAGTCCTCCTTTCATGCAACATCTTAAGTTCCTAGCTCATGTCCAAGGCACCAAAGAAGCGTAAAAAGTAAATAATCGATAACAAAAACTTGAATTGTACTACTTCTTACTGGCTATTACATCAACTTACAACCTTCATCTGTGTTCTACTATGGTGCTTTTAGTGTCTCTGCATTCCGCAGCACGCGACATAGCTTTGCATACGATAAATGTAATCGTTTCAGACAGAACTGCGGCCAATGTGACGATCTGGCTTTAAGTCGATTTGATAACAAATGACGAAAACGGACGGATTTCTCAGGTTTTTACTACATATGAACACTTTTCACATTCTCCCGTGCACCGCGGCTGCAAGTCCTCCTTACATGCAAAATCGTAAGGTCCTAGGTCATGTCTAAGCCACCAAAGCCGGCTAAAAAGTGAATAATCGGAAACTAAAACTTGAATTATACTACTTCTTACTGGCTATTACTGCAACTTAGAAGTTTCTTCTGTGTTCTACTACGGTACTTTTAGTGTCTACGCATACCGCAGCACGCGACATAGCTTTGCAGACGATAAATCTAACCGTCTCAGAGAGAAAAGCAGCCAATGTGACGATCTGGCTTTAAGTCGAATCGATAACAAATGACGAAAAGGGACGGATTTCTCAGGTTTTTACTACATATGAACATTTTTCACATTCTCCCGTGCAAAGCGGCTCCTAGTCCTCCTTTCACGCAAAATCTTATGGTCCTAGGTGATGTCCAAGCCACCAAAGCCGGCTAAAAAGTGCTTAATCGACAACAAAAACTTGAATTGTACTACTTCTTACTGGCTATTACTTCAACGTAGAAGCTTCTTCTGTGTTCTACTATGGTGCTTTTAGTATCTCCGCGTACCGCAGCACGCGACATAGCTTTGCAGGCAATAAATGTAACCGTCTCAGAGAAAAGCGGCCAATGTGACGATCTGGCTTTAAGTCGATTCGATAACAAATGACGAAAACGGACTGATTTCTAAGGTTTTTACTACATATGAACATTTTTCACATTCTCCCATGCAACGCGGCTGCTAGTCCTCCTTTCATGCAAAATCTTAAGGTCCTAGGTCATGTCCAAGCCACCAAAGCCGGCAAAAAAGTGAATAATCGACAACTAAAACTTGAATTGTACTACTTGTTACTGGCTATTACTTCAACATAGAAGCTTCTTCTGTGTTGTACTATGGTGGTTTTAGTGTTTCCTCATACCGCAGCACGCGACATAGCTTTGCAGACGATAAATGTAACCGTTTCAGAGAGAAGAGCGGCCAATGTGACGATCTGTCTTTAAGTCGATTCCATAACAAATGACGAAAACGGACGGATTTCTCAGGTTTTTACTACATATGAACACGTTTCACATTCTCCCGTGCAACGCGGCTGCTAGTCCTCCTTTCATGCAAAATCTTAAGGTCCTAGGTCATGTCCAAGCCACCAAAGCCGGCTAAAACGTGAATAATCGACAGCTAAAACTTGAATTGTACTACTTTTTACTGGCTATTACTTCAACTTAGAGGCTTCTTCTGTGTCCTACTATGTTGCTTTTAGTGTCTCCGCATACCGCAGCACGCGACATAGCTTTCCAGACGATAAAAATAACCGTTTCAGAGAGAAGAGCGGCCAATGTGACGATCTGGCTTTAAGTCGATTCGATAACAAATGACGAAAACGGACGGATTCCTCAGGTTTTTACTACATATGAACACTTTTCACATTCTCCCGTGCAACGCGGCTGCTAGTCCTCCTTTCATGCAACATCTTAAGTTCCTATCTCATGTCCAAGGCACCAAAGAAGCGTAAAAAGTAAATAATCGATAACTAAAACTTGAATTGTACTACTTCTTACTGGCTATTACATCAACTTACAACCTTCATCTGTGTTCTACTATGGTGCTTTTAGTGTCCCTGCATACCGCAGCACGCGACATAGCTTTGCAGACGATAAATGTAACCGTTTCTGAGAGAAGAGCGGCCAATGTGACGATCTGGCTTTAAGTCGATTTGATAACAAATGACGAAAACGGACGGATTTCTCAGGTTTTTACTATATATGAACACTTTTCACATTCTCCCATGCAACGCGGCTGCTAGTCCTCCTTTCATGCAAAATCTTAAGGTCCTAGGTCATGACCAAGCCACCAAAGACGGCTAAAAAGTGAAAAATCGACAACTAAAACTTGATTTGTACTACTTGTTACTGGCTATTACTTCAACTTAGAAGCTTCTTCTGTGTTCTACTATGGTGCTTTGTTTCCGCATACCGCAGCACGCGACGTAGCTTTGCAGACGATAAATGTAACCGTCTCAGAGAGAAAAGCGGCCAATGTGACGATCTGGCTTTAAGTCGATTCGATAGCAAATGACGAAAACGGACGGATTTCTCAGGTTTTTACTACATATGAACACTTTTCACATTCTCCCATGCAACGCGGCTGCTAGTCCTCCTTTCATGCAAAATCTTAAGGTCTTAGGTCATGACCAAGCCACCAAAGACGGCTAAAAAGTGAATAATCGATAACTAAAACTTGAATTGTACTACTTCTTACTGGCTATTACTTCTACTTAGAAGCTTCTTCTGTGTTCTACTATGGTGCTTTTAGCGTCTCCGCAAACCGCAGCACGCGACATGGCTTTGCAGACGATAAATGTAACCGTCTCAGAGAGAAAAGCGGCCAATGTGACGATCTGGCTTTAAGTCGATTCGATAACAAATGACGAAAACGGACTGATTTCTCAGGTTTTTACTACATATGATCACTTTTCACATTCTCCCATGCAACGTGGCTGCTAGTCCTCCTTTCATGAAAAATCTTAAGGTCCTAGGTCATGTCCAAGCCACCAAACACGGCTAAAAAGTGAATAATCGATCACTAAAACTTGAATTGTACTACTTCTTACTGGCTATTACTTCTACTTAGAAGCTTCTTCTGTGTTCTACTATGGTGCTTTTAGTGTCTCCGCAAACCGCAGCACGCGACATAGCTTTGCAGACGATAAATGTAACCGTCTCAGAGAGAAAAGCGGCCAATGTGACGATCTGACTTTAAGTCGATTCGATAACAAATGACGAAAACGGACTGATTTCTCAGGTTTTTACAACATATGAACACTTTTCACATTCTCCCATGCAACGCGGCTGCTAGTCCTCCTTTCATGCGAAATCTTAAGGTCCTAGGTCATGTCCAAGCCACCAAAGCCGGCTAAAAAGTAAATAATCGATACTTAAAACTTGAATGGTACTACTTCTTACTGGCTATTACTTCAACTTAGAAGCTTCTTCTGAGTTCTACTATGGTGCTTTTAATGTTTCCGCATACCGCAGCACGCGACATAGCTTTGCAGACGATAAGTGTAACCGATTCAGAGAGAAGAGCGGCCAATGTGACGATCTGGCTTTAAGTCGATTCGATAACAAATTACGAAAACGGTCGGATTTTTCAGGTTTCTACTACAAATGAACACTTTTCACATTCTCCCGTGCAACGCGGCTGTTAATCCTTTTTTCATGGAAAATCTTAAGGTCCTAGGTCATGTCCAGGCCACCAAAGCCGGCTAAAATGTGAATAATCGACAACTAAAACTTGAATTGTACTACATCTTACTGGCTATTGCTTCCACTTAGAAGCTTCTTCTGTGTTCTACATTGGTGCTTTTAGTGTCTCCGCATACCGCAGCACGCGACATAGCTTTGCAGACGATAAATCTAACCGTCTCAGAGAGAAAAGCGCCCAATGTGACGATCTGGCTTTAAGTCGAATCGATAACAAAAGACGAAAACGGACGGATTTCTCAGGTTTGTACTACATATGAAAACTTTTCACATTCTCCCGTGCAACGCGGCTGCTAGTCCTCCTTTCATGCAAAATCTTAAGGTCCTAGGTCATGTCCAAGCCACCAAACCCGGCTAAAAAGTGCATAATCGACAACTAAAACTTGAATTGTACTACTTCTTACTGGCTATTACTTCAACTTAGAAACTTCTTCTGTGCTCTACTATGGTGCTTTTAGTGTCTCCGCATACCGCAGCACGCGACATAACTTTGCAGACGATAATTGTAACCGTTTCAGAGAGAAGAGCGGCCAATGTGACGATCTGGCTTTAAGTCGGTTCGATAACAAATGACGAAAACGGACGGATTTCTCAGGTTTGTACTACATATGAACACTTTTCACATTCTCCCGTGCAATGCGGCTGCTAGTCCTCCTTTCACGCAAAATCTTATGGTCCTAGGTGATGTCCAAGCCACCAAAGCCGGCTAAAAAGTGCTTAATCGACAACTAAAACTTGAATTGTACTACTTCTTACTGGCTATTACTTCAACGTAGAAGCTTCTTCTGTGTTCTACTATGGTGCTTTTAGTATCTCCGCGTACCGCAGCACGCGACATAGCTTTGCAGGCAATAAATGTAACCGTCTCAGAGAAAAGCGGCCAATGTGACGATCTGGCTTTAAGTCGATTCGATAACAAATGACGAAAACGGAGTGATTTCTAAGGTTTTTACTACATATGAACACTTTTCACATTCTCGCGTGCAACGTGGCTGCTAGGCCTCCTTTCATGCAAAATCTTAAGGTTTCATCTCATGTCAGAGCCACCAAAGCCGGCTAAAAAGTGAAAAATCGACAACTAAAACTTGAATTGTACTACTTCTTACTGGCTATTACTTCAACTTAGAAGCTTCTTCTGTGTTCTACTATGGTGGTTTTAGTGTTTCCGCATACCGCAGCACGCGACATAGCTTTGCAGACGATAAATGTAACCGTTTCAGAGAGAAGAGCGGCCAATGTGACGATTTGTCTTTAAGTCGATACGATAACAAATGACGAAAACGGACGGATTTCTCAGGTTTTTACTGCATATGAACACTTTTCACATTCTCCCGTGCAACGCGGCTGTTAGTCCTCCTTTCATGCAAAATCTTAAGGTCCTAGGTGTCCTAGGTCATGTCCAAGCCACGAAAGCCGGTTTAAACGTGAATAATCGACAACTAAAACTTGAATTGTACTACTTTTTACTGGCTATTACTTCAACTTAGAAGCTTCTTCTGTGTTCTACTATGTTGCTTTTAGTGTCTCCGCATACCGCAGCACGCGACGTAGCTTTCCAAACGATAAATGCAACCGTTTCAGAGAGAAGAGCGGCCAATGTGACGATCTGGCTTTACGTCGATTCGATAACAAATTACGAAAACGGTCGGATTTTTCAGGTTTTTACTACAAATGAACACTTTTCACATTCTCCCGTGCAACGCGGCTGCTAATCCTTTTTTCATGGAAAATCTTAAGGTCCTAGGTCATGTCCAAGCCACCAAAGCCGGCTAAAAAGTGAATAATCGACAACTAAAACTTGAATTGTACTACATCTTACTGGCTATTGCTTCCACTTAGAAGCTTCTTCTGTGTTCTACATTGGTGCTTTTAGTGTCTCCGCATACCGCAGCACGCGACATAGCTTTGCAGACGATAAATGTAACCGTCTCAGAGAGAAAAGCGCCCAATGTGACGATCTGGCTTTAAGTCGAATCGATAACAAAAGACGAAAACGGACGGATTTCTCAGGTTTGTACTACATATGAAAACTTTTCACATTCTCCCGTCCAACGCGGCTGCTAGTCCTCCTTTCATGCAAAATCTTAAGGTCCTAGGTCATGTCCAAGCCACCAAAGCCGGCTAAAAAGTGAATAATCGACAACTAAAACTTGAATTGTACTACTTCTTACTGGCTATTACTTCAACTTAGAAGCTTCTTCTGTGCTCTACTATGGTGCTTTTAGTGTCTCCGCATACCGCAGCACGCGACATAACTTTGCAGACGATAATTGTAACCGTTTCAGAGAGAAGAGCGGCCAATGTGACGATCTGGCTTTAAGTCGGTTCGATAACAAATGACGAAAACGGACGGATTTCTCAGGTTTGTACTACATATGAACACTTTTCACATTCTCCCGTGCAATGCGGCTGCTAGTCCTCCTTTCACGCAAAATCGTATGGTCCTAGGTGATGTCCAAGCCACCAAAGCCGGCTAAAAAGTGCTTAATCGACAACTAAAACTTGAATTGTACTACTTCTTACTGGCTATTACTTCAACGTAGAAGCTTCTTCTGTGTTCTACTATGGTGCTTTTAGTATCTCCGCGTACCGCAGCACGCGACATAGCTTTGCAGGCAATAAATGTAACCGTCTCAGAGAAAAGCGGCCAATGTGACGATCTGGCTTTAAGTCGATTCGATAACAAATGACGAAAACGGACTGATTTCTAAGGTTTTTACTACATATGAACACTTTTCACATTCTCGCGTGCAACGTGGCTGCTAGGCCTCCTTTCATGCAAAATCTTAAGGTTCCATCTCATGTCAGAGCCACCAAAGCCGGCTAAAAAGTGAAAAATCGACGACTAAAACTTGAATTGTACTACTTCTTACTGGATATTACTTCAACTTAGAAGCTTCTTCTGTGTTCTACTATGGTGGTTTTAGTGTTTCCGCATACCGCAGCAGGCGACATAGCTTTGCAGACGATAAATGTAACCGTTTCAGAGAGAAGAGCGGCCAATGTGACGATCTGTCTTTATGTCGATTCGATAACAAATGACGAAAACGGACGGATTTCTCAGGTTTTTACTGCATATGAACACTTTTCACATTCTCCCGTGCAACGCGGCTGTTAGTCCTCCTTTCATGCAAAATCTTAAGGTCCTAGGTCATGTCCAAGCCACGAAAGCCGGCTAAAACGTGAATAATCGACAACTAAAACTTGAATTGTACTACTTCTTACTGGCTATTACTTCAACTTAGAAGCTTCTTCTGTGTTGTAATATGGAGCTTTTAGTGTTTCCGCATACCGCAGCACGCGACATAGCTTTGCAGACGATAAGTGTAACCCTTTCAGAGAGACGAGCTGCCAATGTGACGATCCGGCTTTAAGTCGATTCGATAACAAATGACGAAAACGGACGGATTTCTCAGTTTTTTACTACATATGAACACTTTTCACATTCTCCCGTGCAACGCGGCTGCTAGTCCTCCTTTCATGCAAAATCTTAAGGTCCTAGGTCATGTCCAAGCCACCAAAGCCGGCTGAAACGTGAATAATCGACAACTAAAACTTGAATTGTACTACTTCTTACTGGCTATTACTTCAACTTAGAAGCTTCATCGGTGTTCTACTATGGTGCTTTTAGTGTCTCCGCATACCGCAGCATGCGACATAGCTTTGCAGACGATAAGTACAAGCGTTTCAGAGAGAAGAGCGGCCAATGTGACGATCTGGCTTTAAGTCGATACGATAACAAATGACGAAAACGGACGGATTTCTCAGGTTTTTACTACATATTAACACTTTTCACATTCTCCCGTGCAAAGCGGCTGCTAGTCCTCCTTTCACGCAAAATCTTATGGTCCTAGGTGATGTCCAAGCCACCAAAGCCGGCTAAAAAGTGCATAATCGACAACTACAACTTGAATTGTACTACTTCTTACTGGCTATTACTTCAACGTAGAAGCTTCTTCTGTGTTCTACTATGGTGCTTTTAGTATCTCCGCGTACCGCAGCACGCGACATAGCTTTGCAGACAATAAATGTAACCGTCTCAGAGAAAAGCGGCCAATGTGACGATCTGGCTTTAAGTCGATTCGATAACAAATGACGAAAACGGACTGATTTCTAAGGATTTTATTGCATATGAACACTTTTCACATTCTCCCGTGCAACGCGGCTGCTAGTCCTCCTTTCATGCAAAATCTTAAGGTCGTAGGTCATGCCCAAGCCACCAAAGCCGGCTATAAAGTGAATAATCGACAACTAAAACTTGAATTGTACTACTTCTTACTGGCTATTACTTCAACATAGAAGCTTCTTCTGTATTCTACTATGGTGCTTTTAGTGCCTCCGCATACCGCCGCACGCAACATAGCTTTGCAGACGATAAATGTAACCGTTTCAGAGAGATGATCGGCCAATGTGACGATCTGTCTTTAAGTCGATTAGATAACAAATGACGAAAACGGACGGATTTCTCAGGTTTTTATTGCATATGAACACTTTTCACATTCTCCCGTGCAACGCGGCTGCTAGTCCTCCTTTCATGCATCATCTTAAGTTCCTAGCTCATGTCCAAGGCACCAAACAAGCGTAAAAAGTAAGTAATCGATACCTAAAACTTCAATTGTACTACTTCTTACTGGGTATTACACCAACTTACAACCTTCATCTGTGTTCTACTATGGTGCTTTTAGTGTCTCTGCATACCGCAGCACGCGACATAGCTTTGCATACGATAAATGTAATCGTTTCAGACAGAACTGCGGCCAATGTGACGATCTGTCTTTAAGTCGATTCCATAACAAATGACGAAAACGGACGGATTTCTCAGGTTTTTACTACATATGAACACGTTTCACATTCTCCCGTGCAACGCGGCTGCTAGTCCTCCTTTCATGCAAAATCGTAAGGTCCTAGGTCATGACCAAGCCACCAAAGACGGCTAAAAAGTGAATAATCGATACCTAAAACTTGAATTGTACTACTTCTTACTGGCTATTACTTCTACTTAGAAGCTTCTTCTGTGTTCTACTATGGTGCTTTTAGTGTCTCCGCAAACCGCAGCACGCGACATGGCTTTGCAGACGATAAATGTAACCGTCTCAGAGAGAAAAGCGGCCAATGTGACGATCTGGCTTTAAGTCGATTCGATAACAAATGACGAAAACGGACTGATTTCTCAGGTTTTTACTACATATGATCACTTTTCACATTCTCCCGTGCAACGCGGCTGCTAGTCGACCTTTCATGCGTCATCTTAAGTTCCTAGCTCATGTCCAAGGCACCAAACAAGCGTAAAAAATAAATAATCGATACCTAAAACTTCAATTGTACTACTTCTTACTATCTATTACATCAACTTACAACCTTCATCTGTGTTCTACTATGGTGCTTCTAGTGTGTCCGCATACCGCAGCATGCGACATAGCTTTGTAGACGATAAGTTCAAGCGTTTCAGAGAGAAGAGCGGCCAATGTGACGATCTGGCTTTAAGTCGATTCGATAACAAATGACGAAAACGGACGGATTCCTCAGGTTTTTACTACATATGAACACTTTTCACATTCTCCCGTGCAACGCGGCTGCTAGTCCTCCTTTCATGCAACATCTTAAGTTCCTAGCTCATGTCCAAGGCACCTTAACAAGCGTAAAAAGTAAGTAATCGATACCTAAAACTTCAATTGTACTACTTCTTACTGGCTATTACATCAACTTACAACCTTCATCTGTGTTCTACTATGGTGCTTTTAGTGTCTCTGCATACCGCAGCACGCGACATAGCTTTGCAGACGATAAATGTAACCGTTTCTGAGAGAAGAGCGGCCAATGTGACGATCTGGCTTTAAGTCGATTCGATAACAAATGACGAAAACGGACGGATTTCTCAGGTTTTTACTACATATGAACACTTTTCACATTCTCCCATGCAACGCGGCTGCTAGTCCTCCTTTCATGCAAAATCTTAAGGTCCTAGGTCATGACCAAGCCACCAAAGACGGCTAAAAAGTGATAAATCGACAACTAAAACTTGAATTGTACTACTTCTTACTGGCTATTACTTCAACTTAGAAGCTTCTTCTGTGTTCTACTGTGGTGTTTTGTTTCCGCATACCGCAGCACGCGACATAGCTTTGCAGACGATAAATGTAACCGTCTCAGAGAGAAAAGCGGCCAATGTGACGATCTGGGCTTAAGTCGATTCGATAACAAATGACGAAAACGGACGGATTTCTCAGGTTTTTACTACATATGAACACTTTTCACATTCTCCCATGCAACGCGGCTGCTAGTCCTCCTTTCATGCAAAATCTTAAGGTCCTAGGTCATGACCAAGCCACCAAAGACGGCTAAAAAGTGAATAATCGATACCTAAAACTTGAATTGTACTACTTCTTACTGGCTATTACTTCTACTTAGAAGCTTCTTCTGTGTTCTACTATGGTGCTTTTAGTGTCTCCGCAAACCGCAGCACGCGACATGGCTTTGCAGACGATAAATGTAACCGTCTCAGAGAGAAAAGCGGCCAATGTGACGATCTGGCTTTAAGTCGATTCGATAACAAATGACGAAAACGGACTGATTTCTCAGGTTTTTACTACATATGATCACTTTTCACATTCTCCCGTGCAACGCGGCTGCTAGTCCTCCTTTCATGCAACATCTTAAGTTCCTAGCTCATGTCCAAGGCACCTTAACAAGCGTAAAAAGTAAGTAATCGATACCTAAAACTTCAATTGTACTACTTCTTACTGGCTATTACATCAACTTACAACCTTCATCTGTGTTCTACTATGGTGCTTTTAGTGTCTCTGCATACCGCAGCACGCGACATAGCTTTGCAGACGATAAATGTAACCGTTTCTGAGAGAAGAGCGGCCAATGTGACGATCTGGCTTTAAGTCGATTCGATAACAAATGACGAAAACGGACGGATTTCTCAGGTTTTTACTACATATGAACACTTTTCACATTCTCCCATGCAACGCGGCTGCTAGTCCTCCTTTCATGCAAAATCTTAAGGTCCTAGGTCATGACCAAGCCACCAAAGACGGCTAAAAAGTGATAAATCGACAACTAAAACTTGAATTGTACTACTTCTTACTGGCTATTACTTCAACTTAGAAGCTTCTTCTGTGTTCTACTGTGGTGTTTTGTTTCCGCATACCGCAGCACGCGACATAGCTTTGCAGACGATAAATGTAACCGTCTCAGAGAGAAAAGCGGCCAATGTGACGATCTGGGCTTAAGTCGATTCGATAACAAATGACGAAAACGGACGGATTTCTCAGGTTTTTACTACATATGAACACTTTTCACATTCTCCCATGCAACGCGGCTGCTAGTCCTCCTTTCATGCAAAATCTTAAGGTCCTAGGTCATGACCAAGCCACCAAAGACGGCTAAAAAGTGAATAATCGATACCTAAAACTTGAATTGTACTACTTCTTACTGGCTATTACTTCTACTTAGAAGCTTCTTCTGTGTTCTACTATGGTGCTTTTAGTGTCTCCGCAAACCGCAGCACGCGACATGGCTTTGCAGACGATAAATGTAACCGTCTCAGAGAGAAAAGCGGCCAATGTGACGATCTGGCTTTAAGTCGATTCGATAACAAATGACGAAAACGGACTGATTTCTCAGGTTTTTACTACATATGATCACTTTTCACATTCTCCCATGCAACGTGGCTGCTAGTCCTCCTTTCATGAAAAATCTTAAGGTCCTAGGTCATGTCCAAGCCACCAAACACGGCTAAAAAGTGAATAATCGATCACTAAAACTTGAATTGTACTACTTCTTACTGGCTATTACTTCTACTTAGAAGCTTCTTCTGTGTTCTACTATGGTGCTTTTAGTGTCTCCGCAAACCGCAGCACGCGACATAGCTTTGCAGACGATAAATGTAACCGTCTCAGAGAGAAAAGCGGCCAATGTGACGATCTGACTTTAAGTCGATTCGATAACAAATGACGAAAACGGACTGATTTCTCAGGTTTTTACAACATATGAACACTTTTCACATTCTCCCATGCAACGCGGCTGCTAGTCCTCCTTTCATGCGAAATCTTAAGGTCCTAGGTCATGTCCAAGCCACCAAAGCCGGCAAAAAAGTAAATAATCGACAACTAAAACTTGAATTGTACTACTTCTTACTGGCTATTACTTGAACTTAGAAGCTTCTTCTGTGTTCTACATTGGTGCTTTTAGTGTCTCCGCATACCGCAGCACGCGACATAGCTTTGCAGACGGTAAATGTAACCGTCTCAGAGAGAAAAGCGCCCAATGTGACGATCTGGCTTTAAGTCGAATCGATAACAAAGGACGAAAACGGACGGATTTCTCAGGTTTGTACTACATATGAAAACTTTTCACATTCTCCCGTGCAACTCGGCTGCTAGTCCTCCTTTCATGCAAAATCTTAAGGTCCTAGGTCATGTCCAAGCCACCAAACCCGGCTAAAAAGTGAATAATCGACAACTAAAACTTGAATTGTACTACTTCTTACTGGCTATTACTTCAACTTAGAAGCTTCTTCTGTGCTCTACTATGGTGCTTTTAGTGTCTCCGCATACCGCAGCACGCGACATAACTTTGCAGACGATAATTGTAACCGTTTCAGAGAGAAGAGCGGCCAATGTGACGATCTGGCTTTAAGTCGGTTCGATAACAAATGACGAAAACGGACGGATTTCTCAGGTTTGTACTACATATGAACACTTTTCACATTCTCCCGTGCAATGCGGCTGCTAGTCCTCCTTTCACGCAAAATCTTATGGTCCTAGGTAATGTCCAAGCCACCAAAGCCGGCTAAAAAGTGCTTAATCGACAACTAAAACTTGAATTGTACTACTTCTTACTGGCTATTACTTCTACGTAGAAGCTTCTTCTGTGTTCTACTATGGTGCTTTTAGTGTCTCCGCATACCGCAGCACGCGACATAACTTTGCAGACGATAATTGTAACCGTTTCAGAGAGAAGAGCGGCCATTGTGACGATCTGGCTTTAAGTCGATTCGATAACAAATGACGAAAACGGACGGATTCCTCAGGTTTTTACTACATATGAACACTTTTCACATTCTCGCGTGCAACGTGGCTGCTAGGCCTCCTTTCATGCAAAATCTTAAGGTTCCATCTCATGTCAAAGCCACCAAGGCCGGCTAAAAAGTGAAAAATCGACAACTAAAACTTGAATTGTACTACTCCTTACTGGCTATTACTTCAACTTAGAAGCTTCTTCTGTGTTCTACTATGGTGGTTTTAGTGTTTCCGCATACCGCACCACGCGACATAGCTTTGCAGACGATAAATGTAACCGTTTCAGAGAGAAGAGCGGCCAATGTGACGATCTGTCTTTAAGTCGATTCGATAACAAATGACGAAAACGGACGGATTTCTCAGGTTTTTACTGCATATGAACACTTTTCACATTCTCCCGTGCAACGCGGCTGTTAGTCCTCCTTTCATGCAAAATCTTAAGGTCCTAGGGCATGTCCAAGCCACCAAAGCCGGCTAAAACGTGAATAATCGACAACTAAAACTTGAATTGAACTACTATTTACTGGCTATTACTTCAACTTAGAAGCTTCTTCTGTGTTCTACTATGTTGCTTTTAGTGTCTCCGCATACCGCAGCACGCGACGTAGCTTTCCAGACGATAAATGCAACCGTTTCAGAGAGAAGAGCGGCCAATGTGACGATCTGGCTTTAAGTCGATTCGATAACAAATGACGAAAACGGACTGATTCCTCAGGTTTTTACTACAAATGAACACTTTTCACATTCTCCCGTGCAACGCGGCTGCTAGTCGTCCTTTCATGCGTCATCTTAAGTTCCTAGCTCATGTCCAAGGCACCAAACAAGCGTAAAAAGTAAATAATCGATACCTAAAACTTCAATTGTACTACTTCTTACTATCTATTACATCAACTTACAACCTTCATCTGTGTTCTACTATGGTGCTTTTAGTGTCTCTGCATACCGCAGCACGCGACATAGCTTTGCATACGATAAATGTAATCGTTTCAGACAGAACTGCGGCCAATGTGACGATCTGGCTTTAAGTCGATTTGATAACAAATGACGAAAACGGACGGATTTCTCAGGTTTGTACTACATATGATCACGTTTCACGCTCTCCCGTGCAACGCGGCTGCTAGTCCTCCTATCATGCAAAATCTTAAGGTCCTAGGTCATGTCCAAGCCACCAAAGCCGGCTAAAAAGTAAATAATCGACAACTAAAACTTGAATTGTACTACTTCTTACTGGCTATTACTTCAACTTAGAAGCTTCTTCTGTGTTGTAGTATGGAGCTTTTAGTGTTTCCGCATACCGCAGCACGCGACATAGCTTTGCAGACGATAAGTATAACCGTTTCAGAGAGACGAGCGGCCAATGTGACGATCTGGCTTTAAGTCGATTCGATAACAAATGACGAAAACGGACGGATTTCTCAGGTTTTTACTACATATTAACACTTTTCACATTCTCCCGTGCAAAGCGGCTGCTAGTCCTCCTTTCACGCAAAATCTTATGGTCCTAGGTGATGTCCAAGCCACCAAAGCCGGCTAAAAAGTGCATAATCGACAACTACAACTTGAATTGTACTACTTCTTTCTGGCTATTACTTCAACGTAGAAGCTTCTTCTGTGTTCTACTATGGTGCTTTTAGTATCTCCGCGTACCGCAGCACGCGACATAGCTTTGCAGACAATAAATGTAACCGTCTCAGAGAAAAGCGGCCAATGTGACGATCTGGCTTTAAGTCGATTCGATAACAAATGACGAAAACGGACTGATTTCCAAGGTTTTTACTACATATGAACATTTTTCACATTCTCCCATGCAACGCGGCTGCTAGTCGTCCTTTCATGCGTCATCTTAAGTTCCTAGCTCATGTCCAAGGCACCAAACATGCGTAAAAAATAAATAATCGATACCTAAAACTTCAATTGTACTACTTCTTACTATCTATTACATCAACTTACAACCTTCATCTGTGTTCTACTATGGTGCTTCTAGTGTCTCCGCACACCGCAGCATGCGACATAGCTTTGCAGACGATAAATATAACCGTCTCAGAGAGAAAAGCGGCCAATGTGACGATCTGACTTTAAGTCGATTCGATAACAAATGACGAAAACGGACTGATTTCTCAGGTTTTTACAACATATGAACACTTTTCACATTCTTCCATGCAACGCGGATGCTAGTCCTCCTTTCATGCAAAATCTCAAGGTCCTAGGTCAAGTCCAAGCCACCAAAGCCGGCTAAAAAGTGAATAATCGACAACTAAAACTTGAATTGCAATACTTCTTACTGGCTATTACTTCAACATAGAAGCTTCTTCTGTGTTGTACTATGGCGCTTTTAGTGTTTCCGCATACCGCAGCACGCGGCATAGCTTTGCAAACGATAAATGTAACCGTTTCAGAGAGAAGAGCGGCCAATGTGACGATCTGGCTTTAAGTCGATTCGATAACAAATGACGAAAACGGACGGATTTCTCAGGTTTTTACTGCATATGAACACTTTTCACATTCTCCCGTGCAACGCGGCTGCTAATCCTCCTTTCATGCAAAATCTTAAGGTCCTAGGTCAAGTCCAAGCCACCAAAGCAGGCTAAAAAGTGAATATCGACAACTAAAAGTTGAATTGTACTACTTCATACTGGCTATTGCTTCAACTTAGAAGCTTCTTCTGTGTTCTACTATGGTGCTTTTAGTGTTTCGGCATACCGCAGCACGCGACATAGCTTTGCAGACGATAAATGTAACCGTTTCAGAGAGAAGAACGGGCAATGTGACGATCTGGCTTTAAGTCGATTCGATAACAAATGACGAAAACGGACGGATTTCTCAGGTTTTTACTACATATGAAAACTTTTCATATTCTCGCGTGCAACGTGGCTGCTAGTCCTCCTTTCATGCAAAATCTTAAGGTTCCATCTCATGTCCAAGCCACCAAAGCCGGCTAAAAAGTGAAAAATCGACAACTAGACTTTAATTGTACTACTTCTTACTGGCTATTACTTCAAATTAGAAGCTTCTTCTGTGTTCTACTATGGTGTTTTTTGTGTTTCGGCATACCGCAGCACGCGACATAGCTTTGCAGACGATAAATGTAACCGTTTCAGAGAGAAGAACTGGCAATGTGACGATTTGGCTGTAAGTCGATTCGATAACAAATGACGAAAACGGACGGATTTTTCAGGTTTTCACTACATATGAACACTTTTCACATTCTCCCGTGCAACGCGGCTGCAAGTCCTCCTTTCATGGAATATCTTAAGGTCCTAGGTCATGTCCAAGCCACCAAAGCCGGCTAAAAGGTGAATAATCGATAACTAAAACTTGAATTGTACTACTTCTTACTGGCTATTACTTCTACTTAGAAGCTTCTTCTGTGTTCTACTATGGTGCTTTTAATGTCTCCGCAAACCGCAGCACGCGACATAGCTTTGCAGACGATAAATGTAACCGTCTCAGAGAGAAAAGCGGCCAATGTGACGATCTGGCTTTAAGTCGATTGGATAACAAATGACGAAAACGGACTGATTTCTCAGGTTTTTACTACATATGAACACTTTTCACATTCTCCCATGCAACGCGGCTGCTAGTCCTCCTTTCATGAAAAATCGTAAGGTCCTAGGTCATGTCCAAGCCACCAAACACAGCTAAAAAGTGAATAATCGATCACTAAATCTTGAATTGTACTACTTCTTACTGGCTATTACTTCTACTTAGAAGCTTCTTCTGTGTTCTACTATGGTGCTTTTAGTGTCTCCGCAAACCGCAGCACGCGACATAGCTTTGCAGACGATAAATGTAACCGTCTCAGAGAGAAAAGCGGCCAATGTGACGATCTGACTTTAAGTCGATTCGATAACAAATGACGAAAACGGACTGATTTCTCAGGTTTTTACAACATATGAACACTTTTCACATTCTCCCATGCAACGCGGCTGCTAGTCCTCCTTTCATGCGAAATCTTAAGGTCCTAGGTCATGTCCAAGCCCCCAAACCGGCTAAAAAGTAAATAATCGATAATTAAAACTTGAATTGTACTACTTCTTACTGGCTATTACTTCAACTTAGAAGCTTCTTCTGTGTTCTACTATGGTGCTTTTAATGTTTCCGCATACCGCAGCACGCGACATAGCTTTGCAGACGATAAGTGTAACCGATTCAGAGAGAAGAGCGGCCAATGTGACGATCTGGCTTTAAGTCGAATCGATAACAAAAGACGAAAACGGACGGATTTCTCAGGTTTGTGCTACATATGAAAACTTTTCACATTCTCCCGTGCAACGCGGCTGCTAATCCTTTTTTCATGGAAAATCTTAAGGTCCTAGGTCATGTCCAAGCCACCAAAGCCGGCTAAAAAGTGAATAATCGACAACTAAAACTTGAATTGTACTACATCTTACTGGCTATTGCTTCCACTTAGAAGCTTCTTCTGTGTTCTACATTGGTTCTTTTAGTGTCTCCACATACCGCAGCACGCGACATAGCTTTGCAGACGATAAATGTAACCGTCTCAGAGAGAAAAGCGCCCAATGTGACGATCTGGCTTTAAGTCGAATCGATAACAAAAGACGAAAACGGACGGATTTCTCAGGTTTGTGCTACATATGAAAACTTTTCACATTCTCCCGTGCAACGCGGCTGCTAGTCCTCCTTTCATGCAAAATCTTAAGGTCCTAGGTCATGTCCAAGCCACCAAAGCCGGCTAAAAAGTGAATAATCGACAACTAAAACTTGAATTGTACTACATCTTACTGGCTATTGCTTCCACTTAGAAGCTTCTTCTGTGTTCTACATTGGTTCTTTTAGTGTCTCCACATACCGCAGCACGCGACATAGCTTTGCAGACGATAAATGTAACCGTCTCAGAGAGAAAAGCGCCCAATGTGACGATCTGGCTTTAAGTCGAATCGATAACAAAAGACGAAAACGGACGGATTTCTCAGGTTTGTGCTACATATGAAAACTTTTCACATTCTCCCGTGCAACGCGGCTGCTAGTCCTCCTTTCATGCGAAATCTTAAGGTCCTAGGTCATGTCCAAGCCCCCAAACCGGCTAAAAAGTAAATAATCGATAATTAAAACTTGAATTGTACTACTTCTTACTGGCTATTACTTCAACTTAGAAGCTTCTTCTGTGTTCTACTATGGTGCTTTTAATGTTTCCGCATACCGCAGCACGCGACATAGCTTTGCAGACGATAAGTGTAACCGATTCAGAGAGAAGAGCGGCCAATGTGACGATCTGGCTTTAAGTCGATTCGATAACAAATGATGAAAACGGACGGATTTCTCAGGTTTTTACTACATAAGAGCACTTTGCACATTCTCCCGTGCAACGCGGCTGCTAGTCCTCCTTTCATGCAAAATCTTATGGTCCTAGGTCATGTCATAGCCACCAAAACCGGCTAAAAAGTAAGTAATCGACAACTAAAACTTGAATTGTAATACTTCTTACTGGCTATTACTTCAACTTAGAAGCTTCTTCTGTGTTCTACTATGGTGCTTTTAGTGTCTCCGCATACCGCAGCACGCGACATAGCTTACCAGACGATAAATGCAACCGTTTCAGAGAGAAGAGCGGCCAATGTGACGTTCTGGCTTTAAGTCGATTCGATAACAAATGACGAAAACGGACGGATTCCTCAGGTTTTTACTACATATGAACACTTTTCACATTCTCCCATGCAACGCGGCTGCAAGTCCCCCTTACATGGAAAATCTTAAGGTTCTAGGTCGTGTCCAAGCCACCAAAGCCGGCTAAAAAGTGAAAAATCGACAACTAAAACTTGAATTGTACTACTTCTTACTGGCTATTACTTCAACTTAGAAGCTTCTTCTGTGTTCTACTATGGTGCTTTAAGTGTTTCCGCAAACCGCAGCACACGACATAGCTTTGCAGACGATAAATGTAACCGTCTCAGAGAGAAAAGCGGCCAATGTGACGATCTGGCTTTAAGTCGATTCGATAACAAATGACGAAAACGGACTGATTTCTCAGGTTTTTACTACATATGATCACTTTTCACATTCTCCCATGCAACGCGGCTGCTAGTCCTCCTTTCATGAAAAATCGTAAGGTCCTAGGTCATGTCCAAGCCACCAAACACAGCTAAAAAGTGAATAATCGATCACTAAATCTTGAATTGTACTACTTCTTACTGGCTATTACTTCTACTTAGAAGCTTCTTCTGTGTTCTACTATGGTGCTTTTAGTGTCTCCGGAAACCGCAGCACGCGACATAGCTTTTCAGACGATAAATGTAACCGTCTCAGAGAGAAAAGCGGCCAATGTGACGATCTGACTTTAAGTCGATTCGATAACAAATGACGAAAACGGACTGATTTCTCAGGTTTTTACAACATATGAACACTTTTCACATTCTCCCATGCAACGCGGCTGCTAGTCCTCCTTTCATGCGAAATCTTAAGGTCCTAGGTCATGTCCAAGCCACCAAAGCCGGCTAAAAAGTAAATAATCGATAATTAAAACTTGAATTGTACTACTTCTTACTGGCTATTACTTCAACTTAGAAGCTTCTTCTGTGTTCTACTATGGTGCTTTTAATGTTTCCGCATACCGCAGCACGCGACATAGCTTTGCAGACGATAAGTGTAACCGATTCAGAGAGAAGAGCGGCCAATGTGACGATCTGGCTTTAAGTCGATTCGATAACAAATTACGAAAACGGTCGGATTTTTCAGGTTTTTACTACAAATGAACACTTTTCACATTCTCCCGTGCAACGCGGCTGCTAATCCTTTTTTCATGGAAAATCTTAAGGTCCTAGGTCATGTCCAAGCCACCAAAGCCGGCTAAAAAGTGAATAATCGACAACTAAAACTTGAATTGTACTACATCTTACTGGCTATTGCTTCCACTTAGAAGCTTCTTCTGTGTTCTACATTGGTTCTTTTAGTGTCTCCGCATACCGCAGCACGCGACATAGCTTTGCAGACGATAAATGTAACCGTCTCAGAGAGAAAAGCGCCCAATGTGACGATCTGGCTTTAAGTCGAATCGATAACAAAAGACGAAAACGGACGGATTTCTCAGGTTTGTGCTACATATGAAAACTTTTCACATTCTCCCGTGCAACGCGGCTGCTAGTCCTCCTGTCATGCAGGATATTAAGGTCCTAGCTCATGTCCAAGACACCAAAGAAGGGTAAAAAGTCAATAATCGATACCTAAAACTTGAATGGTACTACTTCTTGGTGGCTATTACATCAACTTAGAAGCTTCATCTGTGTTCTACTATGGTGCTTTTAGTGTTTCCGCATACCGCAGCACGCGACATAGCTTTGCAGACGATAAATGTAACCGTTTCAGAGAGAAGAGCGGCCAATGTGACGATCTGGCTTTAAGTCGATTCGATAACAAATGATGAAAACGGACGGATTTCTCAGGTTTTTACTACATAAGAGCACTTTTCACATTCTCCCGTGCAACGCGGCTGCTAGTCCTCCTTTCATGCAAAATCGTAAGGTCCTAGGTCATGTCCAAGCCACCAAAGCCGGCTAAAAAGTGAATAATCGGAAACTAAAACTTGAATTATACTACTTCTTACTGGCTATTACTTCAACTTAGAAGTTTCTTCTGTGTTCTACTACGGTACTTTTAGTGTCTACGCATACCGCAGCATGCGACATAGCTTTGCAGACGATAAATGTAACCGTCTCAGAGAGAAAAGCAGCCAATGTGACGATCTGGCTTTAAGTCGATTCGATAACAAATGACGAAAAGGGACGGATTTCTCACGTTTTTACTACATATGAACACTTTTCACATTCTCCGTGCAAAGCGGCTGCTAGTCCTCCTTTCACGCAAAATCTTATGGTCCTAGGTGATGTCCAAGCCACCAAAGCCGGCTAAAAAGTGCTTAATCGACAACTAAAACTTGAATTGTACTACTTCTTACTGGCTATTTCTTCAACATAGAAGCTTCTTCTGTGTTCTACTATGGTGGTTTTAGTGTTTCCGCATACCGCAGCACGCGACATAGCTTTGCAGACGATAAATGTAACCGTTTCAGAGAGAAGAGCGGCCAATGTGGCGATCTGTCTTTAAGTCGATTCGATAACAAATGACGAAAACGGACGGATTTCTCAGGTTTTTACTGCATATGAACACTTTTCACATTCTCCGGTTCAACGCGGCTGCTAGTCCTCCTTTCATGCAAAATCTTAAGGTCCTAGGGCATGTCCAAGCCACGAAAGCCGGCTAAAACGTGAATAATCGACAACTAAAACTTGAATTGTACTACTTTTTACTGGCTATTACTTCAACTTACAAGTTTCTTCTGTGTTCTACTATGTTGCTTTTAGTGTCTCCGCATACCGCAGCACGCGACATAGCTTTCCAGACGATAAATGCAACCGTTTCAGAGAGAAGAGCGGCCAATGTGACGATCTGGCTTTAAGTCGATTCGATAACAAATGACGAAAACGGACGGATTCCTCAGGTTTTTACTACATATGAACACTTTTCACATTCTCCCGTGCAAAGCGGCTGCTAGTCCTCCTTTCATGCAAAATCTTAAGGTCCTTGGTCATGTCCAAGCCACCAAAGACGGCTAAAAAATGAATAATCGATAACTAAAACTTGAATTGTACTACTTCTTACTGGCTATTACTTCTACTTAGAAGCTTCTTCTGTGTTCTACTATGGTGCTTTTAGTGTCTCCGCAAAATTCAGCACGCGACATAGCTTTGCAGATGATAAATATAACCGTCTCAGAGAGAAAAGCGGCCAATGTGACGATCTGACTTTAAGTCGATTCGATAACAAATGACGAAAACGGACTGATTTCTCAGGTTTTTACAACATATGAACACTTTTCACATTCTTCCATGCAACGCGGCTGCTAGTCCTCCTATCATGCAAAATCTCAAGGTCCTAGGTCAAGTCCAAGCCACCAAAGCCGGCTAAAAAGTGAATAATCGACAACTAAAACTTGAATTGTAATACTTCTTACTGGCTATTACTTCAACATAGAAGCTTCTTCTGTGTTGTACTATGGCGCTTTTAGTGTTTCCGCATACCGCAGCTCGCGGCATAGCTTTGCAAACGATAAATGTAACCGTTTCAGAGAGAAGAGCGGCCAATGTGACGATCTGGCTTTAAGTCGATTCGATAACAAATGACGAAAACGGACGGATTTCTCAGGTTTTTACTGCATATGAACACTTTTCACATTCTCCCGTGCAACGCGGCTGCTAATCCTCCTTTCATGCAAAATCTTAAGGTCCTAGGTCATGTCCAAGCCACCAAAGCAGGCTAAAAAGTGAATATCGACAACTAAAAGTTGAATTGTACTACTTCATACTGGCTATTGCTTCAACTTAGAAGCTTCTTCTGTGTTCTACTATGGTGCTTTTAGTGTTTCGGCATACCGCAGCACGCGACATAGCTTTGCAGACGATAAATGTAACCGTTTCAGAGAGAAGAACGGGCAATGTGACGATCTGGCTTTAAGTCGATTCGATAACAAATGACGAAAACGGACGGATTTCTCAGGTTTTTACTACATATGAAAACTTTTTATATTCTCGCGTGCAACGTGGCTGCTAGTCCTCCTTTCATGCAAAATCTTAAGGTTCCATCTCATGTCAAAGCCACCAAAGCCGGCTAAAAAGTGAAAAATCGACAACTAGACTTTAATTGTACTACTTCTTACTGGCTATTACTTCAAATTAGAAGCTTCTTCTGTGTTCTACTATGGTGTTTTTTGTGTTTCGGCATACCGCAGCACGCGACATAGCTTTGGAGACGTTAAATGTAACCGTTTCAGAGAGAAGAACTGGCAATGTGACGATTTGGCTGTAAGTCGATTCGATAACAAATGACGAAAACGGACGGATTTTTCAGGTTTTCACTACATATGAACACTTTTCACATTCTCCCGTGCAACGCGGCTGCAAGTCCTCCTTTCATGGAGTATCTTAAGGTCCTAGGTCATGTCCAAGCCACCAAAGCCGGCTAAAAGGTGAATAATCGATAACTAAAACTTGAATTGTACTACTTCTTACTGGCTATTACTTCTACTTAGAAGCTTCTTCTGTGTTCTACTATGGTGCTTTTAATGTCTCCGCAAACCGCAGCACGCGACATAGCTTTGCAGACGATAAATGTAACCGTCTCAGAGAGAAAAGCGGCCAATGTGACGATCTGGCTTTAAGTCGATTGGATAACAAATGACGAAAACGGACTGATTTCTCAGGTTTTTACTACATATGAACACTTTTCACATTCTCCCATGCAACGCGGCTGCTAGTCCTCCTTTCATGCGAAATCTTAAGGTCCTAGGTCATGTCCAAGCCACCAAAGCAGGCTAATAAGTGAATAATCGACAACTAAAACTTGAATTGTACTACTTCTTACTGGCTATTGCTTCAACTTTGAAGCTTCTTCTGTGTTCTACTATGGTGCTTTTAGTGTCTCCGCATACCGCAGCATGCGACATAGCTTTGCAGACGATAAATGTAATCGTCTCAGAGAGAAAAGCGGCCAGTGTGACGATCTGGCTTTAAGTCGAATCGATAACAAATGACGAAAACGGACGGATTTCTCAGGTTTTTACTACATATGAACACTTTTCACATTCTCCCGTGCAACGCGGCTGCTAGTCCTCCTTTCATGCAAAATCTTATGGTCCTAGGTCATGTCATAGCCACCAAAACCGGCTAAAAAGTAAGTAATCGACAACTAAAACTTGAATTGTAATACTTCTTACTGGCTATTACTTCAACATAGAAGCTTCTTCTGTGTTCTACTATGGTGCTTTTAGTGTCTCCGCATACCGCAGCACGCGACATAGCTTACCAGACGATAAATGCAACCGTTTCAGAGAGAAGAGCGGCCAATGTGACGATCTGGCTTTAAGTCGATTCGATAACAAATGACGAAAACGGACGGATTCCTCAGGTTTTTACTACATATGAACACTTTTCACATTCTCCCGTGCAACGCGGCTGCTAGTCCTCCTTTCATGCAACATCTTAAGTTCCTAGCTCATGTCCAAGGCACCAAAGAAGCGTAAAAAGTAAATAATCGATAACTAAATCTTGAATTGTACTACTTCTTACTGGCTATTACATCAACCTACAACCTTCATCTGTGTTCTACTATGGTGCTTTTAGTGTCTCTGCATACCGCAGCACGCGACATAGCTTTGCATACGATAAATGTAATCGTTTCAGACAGAACTGCGGCCAATGTGACGATCTGGCTTTAAGTCGATTTGATAACAAATGACGAAAACGGACGGATTTCTCAGGTTTTTACTACATATGAACACTTTTCACATTCTCCCATGCAACGCGGCTGCAAGTCCCCCTTACATGGAAAATCTTAAGGTCCTAGGCCGTGTCCAAGCCACCAAAGCCGGCTAAAAAGTGAAAAATCGACAACTAAAACTTGAATTGTACTACTTCTTACTGGCTATTACTTCAACTTAGAAGCTTCTTCTGTGTTCTACTATGGTGCTTTAAGTGTTTCCGCATACCGCAGCACGCGACATAGCTTTGCAGACGATAAATGTAACCGTCTCAGAGAGAAAAGCGGCCAATGTGTCGATCTGGCTTTAAGTCGATTCGATAACAAATGACGAAAAAGGACGGATTTCTCAGGTTTTTACTACATATGAACTATTTTCACATTCTCCCATGAAACGCGGCTGCTAGTCCTCCTTTCATGCAAAATCTTAAGGTCCTAGGTCATGACCAATCCACCAAAGACGGCTAAAAAGTGAATAATCGATAACTAAAACTTGAATTGTACTACTTCTTACTGGCTATTACTTCTACTTAGAAGCTTCTTCTGTGTTCTACTATGGTGCTTTTAGTGTCTCCGCAAACCGCAGCACACGACATAGCTTTGCAGACGATAAATGTAACCGTCTCAGAGAGAAAAGCGGCCAATGTGACGATCTGGCTTTAAGTCGATTCGACAACAAATGACGAAAACGGACTGATTTCTCAGGTTTTTACTACATATGATCACTTTTCACATTCTCCCATGCAACGCGGCTGCTAGTCCTCCTTTCATGAAAAATCTTAAGGTCCTAGGTCATGTCCAAGCCACCAAACACAGCTAAAAAGTGAATAATCGATCACTAAAACTTGAATTGTACTACTACTTACTGGCTATTACTTCTACTTAGAAGCTTCTTCTGTGTTCTACTATGGTGCTTTTAGTGTCTCCGCAAACCGCAGCACGCGACATAGCTTTGCAGACGATAAATGTAACCGTCTCAGAGAGAAAAGCGGCCAATGTGACGATCTGACTTTAAGTCGATTCGATAACAAATGACGAAAACGGACTGATTTCTCAGGTTTTTACAACATATGAACACTTTTCACATTCTCCCATGCAACGCGGCTGCTAGTCCTCCTTTCATGCGAAATCTTAAGGTCCTAGGTCATGTCCAAGCCACCAAAGCCGGCTAAAAAGTAAATAATCGATAATTAAAACTTGAATTGTACTACTTCTTACTGGCTATTACTTCAACTTAGAAGCTTCTTCTGTGTTCTACTATGGTGCTTTTAATGTTTCCGCATACCGCAGCACGCGACATAGCTTTGCAGACGATAAGTGTAACCGATTCAGAGAGAAGAGCGGCCAATGTGACGATCTGGCTTTAAGTCGAATCGATAACAAATTACGAAAACGGTCGGATTTTTCAGGTTTTTACTACAAATGAACACTTTTCACATTCTCCCGTGCAACGCGGCTGCTAATCCTTTTTTCATGGAAAATCTTAAGGTCCTAGGTCATGTCCAAGCCACCAAAGCCGGCTAAAAAGTGAATAATAAACAACTAAAACTTGAATTTTACTACATCTTACTGGCTATTGCTTCCACTTAGAAGCTTCTTCTGTGTTCTACATTGGTGCTTTTAGTGTCTCCGCATACCGCAGCACGCGACATAGCTTTGCAGACGATAAATGTAACCGTCTCAGAGAGAAAAGCGCCCAATGTGACGATCTGGCTTTAAGTCGAATCGATAACAAAAGACGAAAACGGACGGATTTCTCAGGTTTGTGCTACATATGAAAACTTTTCACATTCTCCCGTGCAACGCGGCTGCTAGTCCTCCTTTCATGCAAAATCTTAAGGTCCTAGGTCATGTCCAAGCCACCAAACCTGGCTAAAAAGTGAATAATCGACAACTAAAACTTGAATTGTACTACATCTTACTGGCTATTACTTCAACTTAGAAGCTTCTTCTGTGCTCTACTATGGTGCTTTTAGTGTCTCCGCATACCGCAGCACGCGACATAACTTTGCACACGATAATTGTAACCGTTTCAGAGAGAAGAGCGGCCAATGTGACGATCTGGCTTTAAGTCGGTTCGATAACAAATGACGGAAACGGACGGATTTCTCAGGTTTGTACTACATATGAACACTTTTCACATTCTCCCGTGCAATGCGGCTGCTAGTGCTCCTTTCATGCAGGATATTAAGGTCCTAGCTCATGTCCAAGACACCAAAGAAGGGTAAAAAGTCAATAATCGATACCTAAAACTTGAATGGTACTACTTCTTGGTGGCTATTACATCAACTTAGAAGCTTCATCTGTGTTCTACTATGGTGCTTTTAGTGTTTCCGCATACCGCAGCACGCGACATAGCTTTGCAGACGATAAATGTAACCTTTTGAGAGAGAAGAGCGGCCAATGTGACGATCTGGCTTTAAGTCGATTCGATAACAAATGATGAAAACGGACGGATTTCTCAGGTTTTTACTACATAAGAGCACTTTTCACATTCTCCCGTGCAACGCGGCTGCTAGTCCTCCTTTCATGCAAAATCGTAAGGTCCTAGGTCATGTCCAAGCCACCAAAGCCGGCAAAAAAGTGAATAATCGACAACTAAAACTTGAATTGTACTACTTCTTACTGGATATTTCTTCAACATAGAAGCTTCTTCTGTGTTCTACTATGGTGGTTTTAGTGTTTCCGCATACCGCAGCACGCGACATAGCTTTGCAGACGATAAATGTAACCGTTTCAGAGAGAAGAGCGGCCAATGTGGCGATCTGTCTTTAAGTCGATTCGATAACAAATGACGAAAACGGACGGATTTCTCGGGTTTTTACTGCATATGAACACTTTTCACATTCTCCCGTGCAACGCGGCTGTTAGTCCTCCTTTCATGCAAAATCTTAAGGTCCTAGGTCATGTCCAAGCCACGAAAGCCGGCTAAAACGTGAATAATCGACAACTAAAACTTGAATTGTACTACTTTTTACTGGCTATTACTTCAACTTACAAGCTTCTTCTGTGTTCTACTATGTTGCTTTTAGTGTCTCCGCATACCGCAGCACGCGACATAGCTTTCCAGACGATAAATGCAACCGTTTCAGAGAGAAGAGCGGCCAATGTGACGATCTGGCTTTAAGTCGATTCGATAACAAATGACGAAAACGGACGGATTCCTCAGGTTTTTACTACATATGAACACTTTTCACATTCTCCCGTGCAACGCGGCTGCTAGTCGTCCTTTCATGCGTCATCTTAAGTTCCTAGCTCATGTCCAAGGCACCAAACAAGCGTAAAAATTTAATAATCGATACCTAAAACTTCAATTGTACTACTTCTTACTATCTATTACATCAACTTACAACCTTCATCTGTGTTCTACTATGGTGCTTTTAGTGTCTCTGCATACCGCAGCACGCGACATAGCTTTGCATACGATAAATGTAATCGTTTCAGACAGAACTGCGGCCAATGTGACGATCTGGCTTTAAGTCGATTTGATAAAAATGACGAAAACGGACGGATTTCTCAGGTTTGTACTACATATGATCACGTTTCACGCTCTCCCGTGCAACGCGGCTGCTAGTCCTCCTATCATGCAAAATCTTAAGGTCCTAGGTCATGTCCAAGCCACCAAAGCCGGCGAAAAAGTAAATAATCGACAACTAAAACTTGAATTGTACTACTTCTTACTGGCTATTACTTCAACTTAGAAGCTTCTTCTGTGTTGTAGTATGGAGCTTTTAGTGTTTCCGCATACCGCAGCTCGCGACATAGCTTTGCAGACGATAAGTATAACCGTTTCAGAGAGACGAGCGGCCAATGTGACGATCTGGCTTTAAGTCGATTCGATAACAAATGACGAAAACGGACGGATTTCTCAGGTTTTTACTACATATTAACACTTTTCACATTCTCCCGTGCAAAGCGGCTGCTAGTCCTCCTTTCACGCAAAATCTTATGGTCCTAGGTGATGTCCAAGGCACCAAAGCCGGCTAAAAAGTGCATAATCGACAACTTCAACTTGAATTGTACTACTTCTTACTGGCTATTACTTCAACGTAGAAGCTTCTTCTGTGTTCTACTATGGTGCTTTTAGTATCTCCGCGTACCGCAGCACGCGACATAGCTTTGCAGACAATAAATGTAACCGTCTCAGAGAAAAGCGGCCAATGTGACGATCTGGCTTTAAGTCGATTCGATAACAAATGACGAAAACGGACTGATTTCCAAGGTTTTTACTACATATGAACATTTTTCACATTCTCCCATGCAACGCGGCTGCTAGTCGTCCTTTCATGCGTCATCTTAAGTTCCTAGCTCATGTCCAAGGCACCAAACATGCGTAAAAAATAAATAATCGATACCTAAAACTTCAATTGTACTACTTCTTACTATCTATTACATCAACTTACAACCTTCATCTGTGTTCTACTATGGTGCTTCTAGTGTCTCCGCATACCGCAGCATGCGACATAGCTTTGTATACGATAAGTACAAGCGTTTCAGAGAGAAGAGCGGCCAATGTGACGATCTGGCTTTAAGTCGGTTCGATAACAAATGACGAAAACGGACGGATTTCTCAGGTTTTTACTGCATATGAACACTTTTCACATTCTCCCGTGCAACGCGGCTGCTAATCCTCCTTTCATGCAAAATCTTAAGGTCCTAGGTCATGTCCAAGCCACCAAAGCAGGCTAAAAAGTGAATATCGACAACTAAAAGTTGAATTGTACTACTTCATACTCTCTATTGCTTCAACTTAGAAGCTTCTTCTGTGTTCTACTATGGTGCTTTTAGTGTTTCGGCATACCGCAGCACGCGACATAGCTTTGCAGACGATAATTGTAACCGTTTCAGAGAGAAGAGCGGCCAATGTGACGATCTGGCTTTAAGTCGATTCGATAACAAATGACGAAAACGGACGGATTTCTCAGGTTTTTACTACATATGAAAACTTTTTATATTCTCGCGTGCAACGTGGCTGCTAGTCCTCCTTTCATGCAAAATCTTAAGGTTCCATCTCATGTCAAAGCCACCAAAGCCGGCTAAAAAGTGAAAAATCGACAACTAGACTTTAATTGTACTACTTCTTACTGGCTATTACTTCAAATTAGAAGCTTCTTCTGTGTTCTACTATGGTGTTTTTTGTGTTTCGGCATACCGCAGCACGCGACATAGCTTTGCAGACGATAAATGTAACCGTTTCAGAGAGAAGAACTGGCAATGTGACGATTTGGCTGTAAGTCGATTCGATAACAAATGACGAAAACGGACGGATTTTTCAGGTTTTCACTACATATGAACACTTTTCACATTCTCCCGTGCAACGCGGCTGCAAGTCCTCCTTTCATGGAGTATCTTAAGGTCCTAGGTCATGTCCAAGCCACCAAAGCCGGCTAAAAGGTGAATAATCGATAACTAAAACTTGAATTGTACTACTTCTTACTGGCTATTACTTCTACTTAGAAGCTTCTTCTGTGTTCTACTATGGTGCTTTTAATGTCTCCGCAAACCGCAGCACGCGACATAGCTTTGCAGACGATAAATGTAACCGTCTCAGAGAGAAAAGCGGCCAATGTGACGATCTGGCTTTAAGTCGATTGGATAACAAATGACGAAAACGGACTGATTTCTCAGGTTTTTACTACATATGAACACTTTTCACATTCTCCCATGCAACGCGGCTGCTAGTCCTCCTTTCATGCGAAATCTTAAGGTCCTAGGTCATGTCCAAGCCACGAAAGCAGGCTAATAAGTGAATAATCGACAACTAAAACTTGAATTGTACTACTTCTTACTGGCTATTGCTTCAACTTTGAAGCTTCTTCTGTGTTCTACTATGGTGCTTTCAGTGTCTCCGCATACCGCAGCATGCGACATAGCTTTGCAGACGATAAATGTAATCGTCTCAGAGAGAAAAGCGGCCAGTGTGACGATCTGGCTTTAAGTCGAATCGATAACAAATGACGAAAACGGACGGATTTCTCAGGTTTTTACTACATATGAACACTTTTCACATTCTCCCGTGCAACGCGGCTGCTAGTCCTCCTTTCATGCAAAATCTTATGGTCCTAGGTCATGTCATAGCCACCAAAAGCGGCTAAAAAGTAAGTAATCGACAACTAAAACTTGAATTGTAATACTTCTTACTGGCTATTACTTCAACTTAGAAGCTTCTTCTGTGTTCTACTATGGTGCTTGTAGTGTCTCCGCATACCGCAGCACGCGACATAGCTTACCAGACGATAAATGCAACCGTTTCAGAGAGAAGAGCGGCCAATGTGACGATCTGGCTTTAAGTCGATTCGATAACAAATGACGAAAACGGACGGATTCCTCAGGTTTTTACTACATATGAACACTTTTCACATTCTCCCGTGCAACGCGGCTGCTAGTCCTCCTTTCATGCAACATCTTAAGTTCCTAGCTCATGTCCAAGGCACCAAAGAAGCGTAAAAAGTAAATAATCGATAACTAAATCTTGAATTGTACTACTTCTTACTGGCTATTACATCAACTTACAACCTTCATCTGTGTTCTACTATGGTGCTTTTAGTGTCTCTGCATACCGCAGCACGCGACATAGCTTTGCATACGATAAATGTAATCGATTCAGACAGAACTGCGGCCAATGTGACGATCTGGCTTTAAGTCGATTTGATAACAAATGACGAAAACGGACGGATTTCTCAGGTTTTTACTACATATGAACACTTTTCACATTCTCCCATGCAACGCGGCTGCAAGTCCCCCTTACATGGAAAATCTTAAGGTGCTAGGTCGTGTCCAAGCCACCAAAGCCGGCTAAAAAGTGAAAAATCGACAACTAAAACTTGAATTGTACTACTTCTTACTGGCTATTACTTCAACTTAGAAGCTTCTTCTGTGTTCTACTATGGTGCTTTAAGTGTTTCCGCATACCGCAGCACGCGACATAGCTTTGCAGACGATAAATGTAACCGTCTCAGAGAGAAAAGCGGCCAATGTGTCGATGTGGCTTTAAGTCGATTCGATAACAAATGACGAAAAAGGACGGATTTCTCAGGTTTTTACTACATATGAACAATTTTCACATTCTCCCATGCAACGCGGCTGCTAGTCCTCCTTTCATTCAAAATCTTAAGGTCCTAGGTCATGACCAAGCCACCAAAGACGGCTAAAAAGTGAATAATCGATAACTAAAACTTGAATTGTACTACTTCTTACTGGCTATTACTTCTACTTAGAAGCTTCTTCTGTGTTCTACTATGGTGCTTTTAGTGTCTCCGCAAACCGCAGCACACGACATAGCTTTGCAGACGATAAATGTAACCGTCTCAGAGAGAAAAGCGGCCAATGTGACGATCTGGCTTTAAGTCGATTCGACAACAAATGACGAAAACGGACTGATTTCTCAGGTTTTTACTACATATGATCACTTTTCACATTCTCCCGTGCAAAGCGGCTGCTAGTCCTCCTTTCATGAAAAATCTTAAGGACCTAGGTCATGTCCAAGCCACCAAAGCCGGCTAAAAAGTGAATAATCGATCACTAAAACTTGAATTGTACTACTTCTTACTGGCTATTACTTCTACTTAGAAGCTTCTTCTGTGTTCTACTATGGTGCTTTTAGTGTCTCCGCAAACCGCAGCACGCGACATTGCTTTGCAGACGATAAATGTAACCGTCTCAAAGAGAAAAGCGCCCAATGTGACGATCTGGCTTTAAGTCGAATCGATAACAAAAGACGAAAACGGACGGATTTCTCAGGTTTTTACAACATATGAACACTTTTCACATTCTCCCATGCAACGCGGCTGCTAGTCCTCCTTTCATGCGAAATCGTAAGGTCCTAGGTCATGTCCAAGCCACCAAAGCCGGCTAAAAAGTAAATAATCGATAATTAAAACTTGAATTGTACTACTTCTTACTGGCTATTACTTCTACTTAGAAGCTTCTTCCGTGTTCTACTATGGTGCTTTTAATGTTTCCGCGTACCGCAGCACGCGACATAGCTTTGCAGACGATAAGTGTAACCGATTCAGAGAGAAGAGCGGCCAATGTGACGATCTGGCTTTAAGTCGAATCGATAACAAATTACGAAAACGGTCGGATTTTTCAGGTTTTTACTACAAATGAACACTTTTCACATTCTCCCGTGCAACGCGGCTGCTAATCCTTTTTTCATGGAAAATCTTAAGGTCCTAGGTCATGTCCAAGCCACCAAAGCCGGCTAAAAAGTGAATAATCGACAACTAAAACTTGAATTGTACTACATCTTACTGGCTATTGCTTCCACTTAGAAGCTTCTTCTGTGTTCTACATTGGTGCTTTTAGTGTCTCCGCATACCGCAGCACGCGACATAGCTTTGCAGACGATAAATGTAACCGTCTCAGAGAGAAAAGCGCCCAATGTGACGATCTGGCTTTAAGTCTAATCGATAACAAAAGACGAAAACGGACGGATTTCTCAGGTTTGTGCTACATATGAAAACTTTTCACATTCTCCCGTGCAACGCGGCTGCTAGTCCTCCTTTCATGCAAAATCTTAAGGTCCGAGGTCATGTCCAAGCCACCAAACCCGGCTAAAAAGTGAATAATCGACAACTAAAACTTGAATTGTACTACTTCTTACTGGCTATTACTTCAACTTAGAAGCTTCTTCTGTGCTCTACTATGGTGCTTTTAGTGTCTCCGCATACCGCAGCACGCGACATAACTTTGCAGACGATAATTGTAACCGTTTCAGAGAGAAGAGCGGCCAATGTGACGATCTGGCTTTAAGTCGGTTCGATAACAAATGACGGAAACGGACGGATTTCTCAGGTTTGTACTACATATGAACACTTTTCACATTCTCCCGTGCAATGCGGCTGCTAGTCCTCCTTTCATGCAGGATATTAAGGTCCTAGCTCATGTCCAAGACACCAAAGAAGGGTAAAAAGTCAATAATCGATACCTAAAACTTGAATGGTACTACTTCTTGGTGGCTATTACATCAACTTAGAAGCTTCATCTGTGTTCTACTATGGTGCTTTTAGTGTTTCCGCATACCGCAGCACGCGACATAGCTTTGCAGACGATAAATGTAACCGTTTCAGAGAGAAGAGCGGCCAATGTGACGATCTGGCTTTAAGTCGATTCGATAACAAATGATGAAAACGGACGGATTTCTCAGGTTTTTACTACATAAGAGCACTTTTCACATTCTCCCGTGCAACGCGGCTGCTAGTCCTCTTTTCATGCAAAATCGTAAGGTCCTAGGTCATGTCCAAGCCACCAAAGCCGGCTAAAAAGTGAATAATCGGAAACTAAAACTTGAATTATACTACTTCTTACTGGCTATTACTTCAACTTAGAAGTTTCTTCTGTGTTCTACTACGGTACTTTTAGTGTCTACGCATGCCGCAGCACGCGACATAGCTTTGCAGACGATAAATGTAACCGTCTCAGAGAGAAAAGCAGCCAATGTGACGATCTGGCTTTAAGTCGATTCGATAACAAATGACGAAAAGGGACGGATTTCTCACGTTTTTACTACATATGAACACTTTTCACATTCTCCGTGCAAAGCGGCTGCTAGTCCTCCTTTCACGCAAAATCTTATGGTCCTAGGTGATGTCCAAGCCACCAAAGCCGGCTAACATGTGCTTAATCGACAACTAAAACTTGTATTGTATTACTTCTTACTGGCTATTACTTCAACGTAGAAGCTTCTTCTGTGTTCTACTATGGTGCTTTTAGTATCTCCGCGTACCGCAGCACGCGAAATAGCTTTGCAGGCAATAAATGTAACCGTCTCAGAGAAAAGCGGCCAATGTGACGATCTGGCTTTAAGTCGAATCAATAACAAATGACGAAAACGGACGGATTTCTAAGGTTTTTACTACATATGAACATTTTTCACATTCTCCCATGCAACGCGGCTGCTAGTCCTCCTTTCATGCAAAATCTTAAGGTCCTAGGTCATGTCCAAGAAACCAAAGCCGGCAAAGAAGTGAATAATCGACAACTAAAACTTGAATTGTACTACTTCTTACTGGCTATTTCTTCAACATAGAAGCTTCTTCTGTGTTCTACTATGGTGGTTTTAGTGTTTCCGCATACCGCAGCACGCGACATAGCTTTGCAGACGATAAATGTAACCGTTTCAGAGAGAAGAGCGGCCAATGTGGCGATCTGTCTTTAAGTCGATTCGATAACAAAAGACGAAAACGGACGGATTTCTCAGGTTTTTACTGCATATGAACACTTTTCACATTCTCCCGTGCAACGCGGCTGTTAGTCCTCCTTTCATGCAAAATCTTAAGGTCCTAGGTCATGTCCAAGCCACGAAAGCCGGCTAAAACGTGAATAATCGACAACTAAAACTTGAATTGTACTACTTCTTACTGGCTATTACTTCAACTTAGAAGCTTCTTCTGTGTTGTAGTATGGAGCTTTTAGTGTTTCCGCATACCGCAGCACGCGACATAGCTTTGCAGACGATAAGTGTAACCGTTTCAGAGAGACGAGCGGCCAATGTGACGATCTGGCTTTAAGTCGATTCGATAACAAATGACGAAAACGGACGGATTTCTCAGTTTTTTACTACATATGAACACTTTTCACATTCTCCCGTGCAACGCGGCTGCTAGTCCTCCTTTCATGCAAAATCTTAAGGTCCTAGGTCATGTCCAAGCCACCAAAGCCGGCTGAAACGTGAATAATCGACAACTAAATCTTGAATTGTACTACTTCTTACTGGCTATTACTTCAACTTAGAAGCTTCATGGATATTCTACTATGGTGCTTTTAGTGTCTCCGCATACCGCAGCATGCGACATAGCTTTGCAGACGATAAGTACAAGCGTTTCAGAGAGAAGAGCGGCCAATGTGACGATCTGGCTTTAAGTCGATTCGATAACAAATGACGAAAACGGACGGATTTCTCAGGTTTTTACTACATATTAACACTTTTCTCATTCTCCCGTGCAAAGCGGCTGCTAGTCCTCCTTTCACGCAAAATCTTATGGTTCTAGGTGATGTCCAAGCCACCAAAGCCGGCTAAAATGTGCATAATCGACAACTACAACTTGAATTGTACTACTTCTTACTGTCTATTACTTCAACGTAGAAGCTTCTTCTGTGTTCTACTATGGTGCTTTTAGTATCTCCGCGTACCGCAGCACGCGACATAGCTTTGCAGACAATAAATAAAACCGTCTCAGAGAAAAGCGGCCAATGTGACGATCTGGCTTTAAGTCGATTCGATAACAAATGACGAAAACGGACTGATTTCTAAGGTTTTTACTACGTATGAACATTTTTCACATTCTCCCATGCAACGCGGCTGCTAGTCTTCCTTTCATGCAAAATCTTAAGGTCCTAGGTCATGTCCAAGCCACCAAAGCCGGCTATAAAGTGAATAATCGACAGCTAAAACTTGAATTGTACTACTTCTTACTGGCTATTACTTCAACATAGAAGCTTCTTCTGTGTTCTACTATGGTGCTTTTAGTGTTTCCGCATACCGCCGCACGCGACATAGCTTTGCAGACGATAAATGTAACCGTTTCAGAGAGATGAGTGGCCAATGTGACGATCTGTCTTTAAGTCGATTCGATAACAAATGACGAAAACGGACGGATTTCTCAGGTTTTTACAACATATGAACACTTTTCACATTCTTCCATGCTACGCGGCTGCTAGTCCTCCTATCATGCAAAATCTCAAGGTCCTAGGTCAAGTCCAAGCCACCAAAGCCGGCTAAAAAGTGAATAATCGACAATTAAAACTTGAATTGTAATACTTCTTACTGGCTATTACTTCAACATAGAAGCTTCTTCTGTGTTGTACTATGGCGCTTTTAGTGTTTCCGCATACCGCAGCACGCGGCATAGCTTTGCAAACGATAAATGTAACCGTTTCAGAGAGAAGAGCGGCCAATGTGACGATCTGGCTTTAAGTCGATTCGATAACAAATGACGAAAACGGACGGATTTCTCAGGTTTTTACTGCATATGAACACTTTTCACATTCTCCCGTGCAACGCGGCTGCTAATCCTCCTTTCATGCAAAATCTTAAGGTCCTAGGTCATGTCCAAGCCACCAAAGCTGGCTAAAAAGTGAATATCGACAACTAAAAGTTGAATTGTACTACTTCATACTGGCTATTGCTTCAACTTAGAAGCTTCTTCTGTGTTCTACTATGGTGCTTTTAGTGTTTCGGCATACCGCAGCACGCGACATAGCTTTGCAGACGATAAATGTAACCGTTTCAGAGAGAAGAACGGGCAATGTGACGATCTGGCTTTAAGTCGATTCAATAACAAATGACGAAAACGGACTGTTTTCTAAGGTTTTTACTACATATGAACATTTTTCACATTCTCCCATGCAACGCGGCTGCTAGTCCTCCTTTCATGCAAAATCTCAAGGTCCTAGGTCATGTCCAAGCCCCCAAAGCCGGCAAAAAAGTGAATAATCGACAACTAAAACTTGAATTGTACTACTTCTTACTGGCTATTTCTTCAACATAGAAGCTTCTTCTGTGTTCTACTATGGTGGTTTTAGTGTTTCCGCATACCGCAGCACGCGACATAGCTTTGCAGACGATAAATGTAACCGTTTCAGAGAGAAGAGCGGCCAATGTGGCGATCTGTCTTTAAGTCGATTCGATAACAAATGACGAAAACGGACGGATTTCTCAGGTTTTTACTGCATATGAACACTTTTCACATTCTCCCGTGCAACGCGGCTGTTAGTCGTCCTTTCATGCAAAATCGTAAGGTCCTAGGTCATGTCCAAGCCACGAAAGCCGGCTAAAACGTGAGTAATCGACAACTAAAACTTGAATTGTACTACTTTTTACTGGCTATTACTTCAACTTACAAGCTTCTTCTGTTTTCTACTATGTTGCTTTTAGTGTCTCCGCATACCGCAGCACGCGACATAGCTTTCCAGACGATCAATGCAACCGTTTCAGAGAGAAGAGCGGCCAATGTGACGATCTTGCTTTAAGTCGATTCGATAACAAATGACGAAAACGGACGGATTCCTCAGGTTTTTACTACATATGAACACTTTTCACATTCTCCCGTGCAACGCGGCTGCTAGTCGTCCTTTCATGCGTCATCTTAAGTTCCTAGCTCATGTCCAAGGCACCAAACAAGCGTAAAAAGTAAATAATCGATACCTAAAACTTCAATTGTACTACATCTTACTATCTATTACATCTACTTACAACCTCCATCTGTGTTCTACTATGGTGCTTTTAGTGTCTCTGCATACCGCAGCACGCGACATAGCTTTGAATACGACAAATGTAATCGTTTCAGACAGAACTGCGGCCAATGTGACGATCTGGCTTTAAGTCGATTTGATAACAAATGACGAAAACGGACGGATTTCTCAGGTTTGTACTACATATGATCACGTTTCACATTCTCCCGTGCAACGCGGCGGCTAGTCCTCCTATCATGCAAAATCTTAAGGTCCTAGGTCATGTCCAAGCCACCAAAGCCGGCGAAAAAGTAAATAATCGATAACTAAAACTTGAATTGTACTACTTCTTACTGACTATTACTTCAACTTAGAAGCTTCTTCTGTGTTGTAGTATGGAGCTTTTAGTGTTTCCGCATACCGCAGCACGCGACATAGCTTTGCAGACGATAAGTGTAACCGTTTCAGAGAGACGAGCGGCCGATGTGACGATCTGGCTTTAAGTCGATTTGATAACAAATGACGAAAACGGACGGATTTCTCAGGTTTGTACTACATATGAACACGTATTACATTCTCCCGTGCAACGCGGCTGCTAGTCCTCCTTTCATGCTAAATCTTAAGGTCCTAGGTCATGTCCAAGCCACCAAAGCCGGCTAAAACGTGAATAATCGACAACTAAAACTTGAATTGTACTACTTTTTACTGGCTATTACTTCAACTTAGAAGCTTCTTCTGTGTTCTACTATGTTGCTTTTAGTGTCTCCGCATACCGCAGCACGCGAAATAGCTTTGCAGGCAATAAATGTAACCGTCTCAGAGAAAAGCGGCCAATGTGACGATCTGGCTTTAAGTCGATTCAATAACAAATGACGAAAACGGACTGATTTCTAAGGTTTTTACTACATATGAACATTTTTCACATTCTCCCATGCAACGCGGCTGCTAGTCCTCCTTTCATGCAAAATCTTAAGGTCCTAGGTCATGTCCAAGCCACCAAAGCCGGCAAAAAAGTGAATAATCGACAACTAAAACTTGAATTGTACTACTTCTTAGTGGCTATTTCTTCAACATAGAAGCTTCTTCTGTGTTCTACTATGGTGCTTTTAGTGTTTCCGCATACCGCAGCACGCGACATAGCTTTGCAGACGATAAATGTAACCGTTTCAGAGAGAAGAGCGGCCAATGTGGCGATCTGTCTTTAAGTCGATTCGATAACAAATGACGAAAACGGACGGATTTCTCAGGTTTTTACTGCATATGAACACTTTTCACATTCTCCCGTGCAACGCGGCTGTTAGTCCTCCTCTCATGCAAAATCTTAAGGTCCTAGGTCATGTCCAAGCCACCAAAGCCGGCGAAAAAGTAAATAATCGATAACTAAAACTTGAATTGTACTACTTCTTACTGGCTATTACTTCAACTTAGAAGCTTCTTCTGTGTTGTAGTATGGAGCTTTTAGTGTTTCCGCATACCGCAGCACGCGACATAGCTTTGCAGACAATAATTGTAACCGTCTCAGAGAAAAGCGGCCAATGTGACGATCTGGCTTTAAGTCGATTCGATAACAAATGACGAAAACGGACGGATTTCTCAGGTTTTTACTGCATATGAACACTTTTCACATTCTCCCGTGCAACGCGGCTGCTAGTCCTCCTTTCATGCATCATCTTAAGTTCCTAGCTCATGTCCAAGGCACCTTAACAAGCGTAAAAAGTAAGTAATCGATACCTAAAACTTCAATTGTACTACTTCTTACTGGCTATTACATCAACTTACAACCTTCATCTGTGTTCTACTATGGTGCTTTTAGTGTCTCTGCATACCGCAGCACGCGACATAGCTCTGCATACGATAAATGTAATCGTTTCAGACAGAACTGCGGCCAATGTGACGATCTGGCTTTAAGTCGATTTGATAACAAATGACGAAAACGGACGGATTTGTCAGGTTTGTACTGCATATGAACACGTATCACATTCTCCCGTGCAACGCGGCTGCTAGTCCTCCTTTCATCAAAATCTTAAGGTCGTAGGTCATGTTCAAGCCACCTAAGCCGGCTGAAACGTGAATAATCGACAACTAAAACTTGAAGTGTACTACTTCTTACTGGCTATTACTTCAACTTAGAAGCTTCATGGGTGTTCTACTATGGTGCTTTTAGTGTCTCCGCATACCGCAGCATGCGACATAGCTTTGCAGACGATAAGTACAAGCGTTTCAGAGAGAAGAGCGGCCAATGTGACGATCTGGCTTTAAGTCGATTCGATAACAAATGACGAAAACGGACTGATTTCTAAGGTTTTTACTACATATGAACATTTTTCACATTCTCCCATGCAACGCGGCTGCTAGTCCTCCTTTAATGCAAAATCTTAAGGTCCTAGGTCATGTCCAAGCCACCAAAGCCGGCTAAAAAGTGAATAATCGACAGCTAAAACTTGAATTGTACTACTTCTTACTGGCTATTACTTCAACATAGAAGCTTCTTCTGTGTTCTACTATGGTGCTTTTAGTGTTTCCGCATACCGCCGCACGCGACATAGCTTTGCAGACGATAAATGTAACCGTTTCAGAGAGACGAGCGGCCGATGTGACGATCTGGCTTTAAGTCGATTTGATAACAAATGACGAAAACGGACGGATTTCTCAGGTTTGTACTACATATGAACACGTATTACATTCTCCCGTGCAACGCGGCTGCTAGTCCTCCTTTCATGCTAAATCTTAAGGTCCTAGGTCATGTCCAAGCCACCAAAGCCGGCTAAAACGTGAATAATCGACAACTAAAACTTGAATTGTACTACTTTTTACTGGCTATTACTTCAACTTAGAAGCTTCTTCTGTGTTCTACTATGTTGCTTTTAGTGTCTCCGCATACCGCAGCACGCGAAATAGCTTTGCAGGCAATAAATGTAACCGTCTCAGAGAAAAGCGGCCAATGTGACGATCTGGCTTTAAGTCGATTCAATAACAAATGACGAAAACGGACTGATTTCTAAGGTTTTTACTACATATGAACATTTTTCACATTCTCCCATGCAACGCGGCTGCTAGTCCTCCTTTCATGCAAAATCTTAAGGTCCTAGGTCATGTCCAAGCCACCAAAGCCGGCAAAAAAGTGAATAATCGACAACTAAAACTTGAATTGTACTACTTCTTAGTGGCTATTTCTTCAACATAGAAGCTTCTTCTGTGTTCTACTATGGTGGTTTTAGTGTTTCCGCATACCGCAGCACGCGACATAGCTTTGCAGACGATAAATGTAACCGTTTCAGAGAGAAGAGCGGCCAATGTGGCGATCTGTCTTTAAGTCGATTCGATAACAAATGACGAAAACGGACGGATTTCTCAGGTTTTTACTGCATATGAACACTTTTCACATTCTCCCGTGCAACGCGGCTGTTAGTCCTCCTCTCATGCAAAATCTTAAGGTCCTAGGTCATGTCCAAGCCACCAAAGCCGGCGAAAAAGTAAATAATCGATAACTAAAACTTGAATTGTACTACTTCTTACTGGCTATTACTTCAACTTAGAAGCTTCTTCTGTGTTGTAGTATGGAGCTTTTAGTGTTTCCGCATACCGCAGCACGCGACATAGCTTTGCAGACAATAAATGTAACCGTCTCAGAGAAAAGCGGCCAATGTGACGATCTGGCTTTAAGTCGATTCGATAACAAATGACGAAAACGGACGGATTTCTCAGGTTTTTACTGCATATGAACACTTTTCACATTCTCCCGTGCAACGCGGCTGCTAGTCCTCCTTTCATGCATCATCTTAAGTTCCTAGCTCATGTCCAAGGCACCTTAACAAGCGTAAAAAGTAAGTAATCGATACCTAAAACTTCAATTGTACTACTTCTTACTGGCTATTACATCAACTTACAACCTTCATCTGTGTTCTACTATGGTGCTTTTAGTGTCTCTGCATACCGCAGCACGCGACATAGCTCTGCATACGATAAATGTAATCGTTTCAGACAGAACTGCGGCCAATGTGACGATCTGGCTTTAAGTCGATTTGATAACAAATGACGAAAACGGACGGATTTCTCAGGTTTGTACTGCATATGAACACGTATCACATTCTCCCGTGCAACGCGGCTGCTAGTCCTCCTTTCATCAAAATCTTAAGGTCGTAGGTCATGTCCAAGCCACCTAAGCCGGCTGAAACGTGAATAATCGACAACTAAAACTTGAAGTGTACTACTTCTTACTGGCTATTACTTCAACTTAGAAGCTTCATGGGTGTTCTACTATGGTGCTTTTAGTGTCTCCGCATACCGCAGCATGCGACATAGCTTTGCAGACGATAAGTACAAGCGTTTCAGAGAGAAGAGCGGCCAATGTGACGATCTGGCTTTAAGTCGATTCGATAACAAATGACGAAAACGGACTGATTTCTAAGGTTTTTACTACATATGAACATTTTTCACATTCTCCCATGCAACGCGGCTGCTAGTCCTCCTTTAATGCAAAATCTTAAGGTCCTAGGTCATGTCCAAGCCACCAAAGCCGGCAAAAAAGTGAATAATCGAAAGCTAAAACTTGAATTGTACTACTTCTTACTGGCTATTACTTCAACATAGAAGCTTCTTCTGTGTTCTACTATGGTGCTTTTAGTGTTTCCGCATACCGCCGCACGCGACATAGCTTTGCAGACGATAAATGTAACCGTTTCAGAGAGATGAGCGGCCAATGTGACGATCTGTCTTTAAGTCGATTCGATAACAAATGACGAAAACGGACGGATTTCTCAGGTTTTTACTGCATATGAACACTTTTCACATTCTCCCGTGCAACGCGGCTGCTAGTCCTCCTTTCATGCAAAATCTTAAGGTCCTAGGTCATGTCCAAGCCACCAAAGCCGGCTTAAACGTGAATAATCGACAACTAAACTTGAATTGTACTACTTTTTACTGGCTATTACTTCAACTTAGAAGCTTCTTCTGTGTTCTACTATGTTGATTTTAGTGTCTCCGCATACCGCAGCACGCGACATAGCTTTCCAGACGATAAATGCAACCGTTTCAGAGAGAAGAGCGGCCAATGTGACGATCTGGCTTTAAGTCGATTCGATAACAAATGACGAAAACGGACGGATTCCTCAGGTTTATACTACATATGAACACTTTTCACATTCTCCCGTGCAACGCGGCTGCTAGTCGTCCTTTCATGCGTCATCTTAAGTTCCTAGCTCATGTCCAAGGCACCAAACAAGCGTAAAAAATAAATAATCGATACCTAAAACTTCAATTGTACTACTTCTTACTATCTATTACATCAACTTACAACCTTCATCTGTGTTCTACTATGGTGCTTCTAGTGTCTCCGCATATCGCAGCATGCGACATAGCTTTGTAGATGATAAGTACAAGCGTTTCAGACAGAAGAGCGGCCAATGTGACGATCTGGCTTTAAGTCGATTCGATAACAAATGACGAAAACGGACGGATTTCTCAGGTTTTTACTACATATGAACACTTTTCACATTCTCCCGTGCAACGCGGCTGTTAGTCCTCCTTTCATGCAAAATCTTAAGGTCCTAGGTCATGTCCAAGCCACCAAAGCCGGCGAAAAAGTAAATAATCGATAACTAAAACTTGAATTGTACTACTTCTTACTGGCTATTACTTCAACTTAGAAGCTTCTTCTGTGTTGTAGTATGGAGCTTTTAGTGTTTCCGCATACCGCAGCGCGCGACATAGCTTTGCAGACGATAAGTGTAACCGTTTCAGAGAGACGAGCGGCCAATGTGACGATCTGGCTTAAAGTCGATTTGATAACAAATGACGAAAACGGACGGATTTGTCAGGTTTGTACTACATATGAACACGTATCACATTCTCCCGTGCAACGCGGCTGCTAGTCCTCCTTTCATGCAAAATCTTAAGGTCCTAGGTCATGTCCAAGCCACCAAAGCCGGCTGAAACGTGAATAATCGACAACTAAAACTTGAAGTGTACTACTTCTTACTGGCTATTACTTCAACTTAGAAGCTTCATGGGTGTTCTACTATGGTGCTTTTAGTGTCTCTGCATACCGCAGCACGCGACATAGCTCTGCATACGATAAATGTAATCGTTTCAGACAGAACTGCGGCCAATGTGACGATCTGGCTTTAAGTCGATTTGATAACAAATGACGAAAACGGACGGATTTCTCAGGTTTTTACTACATATTAACACTTTTCACATTCTCCCGTGCAAAGCGGCTGCTAGTCCTCCTTTCACGCAAAATCTTATGGTTCTAGGTGATGTCCAAGCCACCAAAGCCGGCTAAAAAGTGCATAATCGACAACTACAACTTGAATTGTACTACTTCTTACTGTCTATTACTTCAATGTAGAAGCTTCTTCTGTGTTCTACTATGGTGCTCTTAGTATCTCCGCGTACCGCAGCACGCGACATAGCTTTGCAGACAATAAATGTAACCGTCTCAGAGAAAAGCGGTCAATGTGACGATCTGGCTTTAAGTCGATTTGATAACAAATGACGAAAACGGACGGATTTGTCAGGTTTGTACTACATATGAACACGTATCACATTCTCCCGTGCAACGCGGCTGCTAGTCCTCCTTTCATGCAAAATCTTAAGGTCCTAGGTCATGTCCAAGCCACCAAAGCCGGCTGAAACGTGAATAATCGACAACTAAAACTTGAAGTGTACTACTTCTTACTGGCTATTACTTCAACTTAGAAGCTTCATGGGTGTTCTACTATGGTGCTTTTAGTGTCTCTGCATACCGCAGCACGCGACATAGCTCTGCATACGATAAATGTAATCGTTTCAGACAGAACTGCGGCCAATGTGACGATCTGGCTTTAAGTCGATTTGATAACAAATGACGAAAACGGACGGATTTCTCAGGTTTGTACTACATATGAACACGTATCACATTCTCCCGTGCAACGCGGCTGCTAGTCATCCTTTCATGCAAAATCTTAAGATCCTAGGTCATGTCCAAGCCCCCAAAGCCGGCTAAAACGTGAATAATCGACAACTAAAACTTGAATTGTACTACTTTTTACTGGCTATTACTTCAACTTAGAAGCTTCTTCTGTGTTCTACTATGTTGCTTTTAGTGTCTCCGCATACCGCAGCACGCGACATAGCTTTCCAGACGATAAATGCAACCGTTTCAGAGAGAAGAGCGGCCAATGTGACGATCTGGCTTTAAGTCGATTCGATAACAAATGACGAAAACGGACGGATTCCTCAGGTTTTTACTACATATGAACACTTTTCACATTCTCCCGTGCAACGCGGCTGCTAGTCGTCCTTTCATGCGTCATCTTAAGTTCCTAGCTCATGTCCAAGGCACCAAACAAGCGTAAAAAATAAATAATCGATACCTAAAACTTCAATTGTACTACTTCTTACTATCTATTACATCAACTTACAACCTTCATCTGTGTTCTACTATGGTGCTTCTAGTGTCTCCGCATACCGCAGCATGCGACATAGCTTTGTAGATGATAAGTACAAGCGTTTCAGACAGAAGAGCGGCCAATGTGACGATCTGGCTTTAAGTCGATTCGATAACAAATGACGAAAACGGACGGATTTCTCAGGTTTTTACTACATATGAACACTTTTCACATTCTCCCATGCAACGCGGCTGCTTGTCCTCCTTTCATGCAAAATCTCTAGGTCCTAGGTCAAGTCCAAGCCACCAAAGCCGGATAGAAAGTGAATAATCGACAACTAAAACTTGAATTGTAATACTTCTTACTGGCTATTACTTCAACATAGAAGCTTCTTCTGTGTTCTACTATGGTACTTTTAGTGTTTCGGCATACCGCAGCACGCGACATAGCTTTGCAGACGATAAATGTAACCGTTTCAGACAGAACTGCGGCCAATGTGACGATCTGGCTTTAAGTCGATTTGATAACAAATGACGAAAACGGACGGATTTCTCAGGTTTGTACTACATATGAACACGTATCACATTCTCCCGTGCAACGCGGCTGCTAGTCATCCTTTCATGCAAAATCTTAAGGTCCTAGGTCATGTCCAAGCCACCAAAGCAGGCTAAAAAGTGAATATCGACAACTAAAAGTTGAATTGTACTACTTGTTACTGGCTATTGCTTCAACTTAGAAGCTTCTTCTGTGTTCTACTATGGTGCTTTTAGTGTTTCGGCATACCGCAGCACGCGACATAGCTTTGCAGACGATAAATGTAACCGTTTCAGAGAGATGAGCGGCCAATGTGACGATCTGGCTTTAAGTCGATTCGATAACAAATGACGAAAACGGACGGATTCCTCAGGTTTTTACTACATATGAACACTTTTCACATTCTCCCGTGCAACGCGGCTGCTAGTCGTCCTTTCATGCGTCATCTTAAGTTCCTAGCTCATGTCCAAGGCACCAAACAAGCGTAAAAAATAAATAATCGATACCTAAAACTTCAATTGTACTACTTCTTACTATCTATTACATCAACTTACAACCTTCATCTGTGTTCTACTATGGTGCTTCTAGTGTCTCCGCATACCGCAGCATGCGACATAGCTTTGTATACGAGAAGTACAAGCGTTTCAGATAGAAGAGCGGCCAATGTGACGATCTGGCTTTAAGTCGATTCGATAACAAATGACGAAAACGGACGGATTTCTCAGGTTTTTACTACATATGAACACTTTTCACATTCTCCCATGCAACGCGGCTGCTAGTCCTCCTTTCATGCAAAATCTCTAGGTCCTAGGTCAAGTCCAAGCCACCAAAGCCGGATAGAAAGTGAATAATCGACAACTAAAACTTGAATTGTAATACTTCTTACTGGCTATTACTTCAACATAGAAGCTTCTTCTGTGTTGTACTATGGTGCTTTTAGTGTTTCCGCATACCGCAGCACGCGGCATAGCTTTGCAAACGATAAATGTAACCGTTTCAGAGAGAAGAGCGGCCAATGTGACGATCTGGCTTTAAGTCGATTCGATAACAAATGACGAAAACGGACGGATTTCTCAGGTTTTTACTGCATATTTACACTTTTCACATTCTCCCGTGCAACGCGGCTGCTAATCCTCCTTTCATGCAAAATCTTAAGGTCCTAGGTCATGTCCAAGCCACCAAAGCAGGCTAAAAAGTGAATATCGACAACTAAAAGTTGAATTGTACTACTTGTTACTGGCTATTGCTTCAACTTAGAAGCTTCTTCTGTGTTCTACTATGGTGCTTTTAGTGTTTCGGCATACCGCAGCACGCGACATAGCTTTGCAGACGATAAATGTAACCGTTTCAGAGAGATGAGCGGCCAATGTGACGATCTGGCTATAAGTCGATTCGATAACAAATGACGAAAACGGACGGATTCCTCAGGTTTTTACTACATATGAACACTTTTCACATTCTCCCGTGCAACGCGGCTGCTAGTCGTCCTTTCATGCGTCATCTTAAGTTCCTAGCTCATGTCCAAGGCACCAAACAAGCGTAAAAAATAAATAATCGATACCTAAAACTTCAATTGTACTACTTCTTACTATCTATTACATCAACTTACAACCTTCATCTGTGTTCTACTATGGTGCTTCTAGTGTCTCCGCATACCGCAGCATGCGACATAGCTTTGTATACGAGAAGTACAAGCGTTTCAGATAGAAGAGCGGCCAATGTGACGATCTGGCTTTAAGTCGATTCGATAACAAATGACGAAAACGGACGGATTTCTCAGGTTTTTACTACATATGAACACTTTTCACATTCTCCCATGCAACGCGGCTGCTAGTCCTCCTTTCATGCAAAATCTCTAGGTCCTAGGTCAAGTCCAAGCCACCAAAGCCGGATAGAAAGTGAATAATCGACAACTAAAACTTGAATTGTAATACTTCTTACTGGCTATTACTTCAACATAGAAGCTTCTTCTGTGTTGTACTATGGTGCTTTTAGTGTTTCCGCATACCGCAGCACGCGGCATAGCTTTGCAAACGATAAATGTAACCGTTTCAGAGAGAAGAGCGGCCAATGTGACGATCTGGCTTTAAGTCGATTCGATAACAAATGACGAAAACGGACGGATTTCTCAGGTTTTTACTACATATGAAAACTCTTCATATTCTCGCGTGCAACGTGGCTGCTAGTCCTCCTTTCATGCAAAATCTTAAGGTTCCATCTCATGTCAAAGCCACCAAAGCCGGCTAAAAGTGAAAAATCGACAACTAGACTTGAATTGTACTACTTCTTACTGGCTATTACTTCAAATTAGAAGCTTCTTCTGTGTTCTACTATGGTGTTTTTCGGCATACCGCAGCACGCGACATAGCTTTGCAGACGATAAATGTAACCGTATCAGAGAGAAGAGCGGCCAATGTGACGATCTGGCTTTAAGTCGATTTGATAACAAATGACGAAAACGGACGGATTTGTCAGGTTTGTACTACATATGAACACGTATCACATTCTCCCGTGCAACGCGGCTGCTAGTCCTCCTTTCATGCAAAATCTTAAGGTCCTAGGTCATGTCCAAGCCACCAAAGCCGGCTGAAACGTGAATAATCGACAACTAAAACTTGAAGTGTACTACTTCTTACTGGCTATTACTTCAACTTAGAAGCTTCATGGGTGTTCTACTATGGTGCTTTTAGTGTCTCTGCATACCGCAGCACGCGACATAGCTCTGCATACGATAAATGTAATCGTTTCAGACAGAACTGCGGCCAATGTGACGATCTGGCTTTAAGTCGATTTGATAACAAATGACGAAAACGGACGGATTTCTCAGGTTTGTACTACATATGAACACGTATCACATTCTCCCGTGCAACGCGGCTGCTAGTCCTCCTTTCATGCAAAATCTTAAGATCCTAGGTCATGTCCAAGCCCCCAAAGCCGGCTAAAACGTGAATAATCGACAACTAAAACTTGAATTGTACTACTTTTTACTGGCTATTACTTCAACTTAGAAGCTTCTTCTGTGTTCTACTATGTTGCTTTTAGTGTCTCCGCATACCGCAGCACGCGACATAGCTTTCCAGACGATAAATGCAACCGTTTCAGAGAGAAGAGCGGCCAATGTGACGATCTGGCTTTAAGTCGATTCGATAACAAATGACGAAAACGGACGGATTCCTCAGGTTTTTACTACATATGAACACTTTTCACATTCTCCCGTGCAACGCGGCTGCTAGTCGTCCTTTTATGCGTCATCTTAAGTTCCTAGCTCATGTCCAAGGCACCAAACAAGCGTAAAAAATAAATAATCGATACCTAAAACTTCAATTGTACTACTTCTTACTATCTATTACATCAACTTACAACCTTCATCTGTGTTCTACTATGGTGCTTCTAGTGTCTCCGCATACCGCAGCATGCGACATAGCTTTGTAGATGATAAGTACAAGCGTTTCAGACAGAAGAGCGGCCAATGTGACGATCTGGCTTTAAGTCGATTCGATAACAAATGACGAAAACGGACGGATTTCTCAGGTTTTTACTGCATATTTACACTTTTCACATTCTCCCGTGCAACGCGGCTGCTAATCCTCCTTTCATGCAAAATCTTAAGGTCCTAGGTCATGTCCAAGCCACCAAAGCAGGCTAAAAAGTGAATATCGACAACTAAAAGTTGAATTGTACTACTTGTTACTGGCTATTGCTTCAACTTAGAAGCTTCTTCTGTGTTCTACTATGGTGCTTTTAGTGTTTCGGCATACCGCAGCACGCGACATAGCTTTGCAGACGATAAATGTAACCGTTTCAGAGAGATGAGCGGCCAATGTGACGATTTGGCTTTAAGTCGATTCGATAACAAATGACGAAAACGGACGGATTCCTCAGGTTTTTACTACATATGAACACTTTTCACATTCTCCCGTGCAACGCGGCTGCTAGTCCTCCTTTCATGGAGTATCTTAAGGTCCTAGCTCATGTCCAAGGCACCAAACAAGCGTAAAAAATAAATAATCGATACCTAAAACTTCAATTGTACTACTTCTTACTATCTATTACATCAACTTACAACCTTCATCTGTGTTCTACTATGGTGCTTCTAGTGTCTCCGCATACCGCAGCATGCGACATAGCTTTGTATACGAGAAGTACAAGCGTTTCAGACAGAAGAGCGGCCAATGTGACGATCTGGCTTTAAGTCGATTCGAAAACAAATGACGAAAACGGACGGATTTCTCAGGTTTTTACTACATATGAACACTTTTCACATTCTCCCATGCAACGCGGCTGCTAGTCCTCCTTTCATGCAAAATCTCTAGGTCCTAGGTCAAGTCCAAGCCACCAAAGCCGGATAGAAAGTGAATAATCGACAACTAAAACTTGAATTGTAATACTTCTTACTGGCTATTACTTCAACATAGAAGCTTCTTCTGTGTTGTACTATGGTGCTTTTAGTGTTTCCGCATACCGCAGCACGCGGCATAGCTTTGCAAACGATAAATGTAACCGTTTCAGAGAGAAGAGCGGCCAATGTGACGATCTGGCTTTAAGTCGATTCGATAACAAATGACGAAAACGGACGGATTTCTCAGGTTTTTACTACATATGAAAACTCTTCATATTCTCGCGTGCAACGTGGCTTTTAGTCCTCCTTTCATGCAAAATCTTAAGGTTCCATCTCATGTCAAAGCCACCAAAGCCGGCTAAAAGTGAAAAATCGACAACTAGACTTGAATTGTACTACTTCTTACTGGCTATTACTTCAAATTAGAAGCTTCTTCTGTGTTCTACTATGGTGTTTTTCGGCATACCGCAGCACGCGACATAGCTTTGCAGACGATAAATGTAACCGTATCAGAGAGAAGAGCGGCCAATGTGACGATCTGGCATTAAGTCGATTCGATAACAAATGACGAAAACGGACGGATTTCTCAGGTTTTTACTACATATGAACACTTTTCACATTCTCCCGTGCAACGCGGCTGCTAGTCCTCCTTTCATGCGAAATCTTAAGGTCCTAGGTCATGTCCAAGCCACCAAAGCAGGCTAATAAGTGAATAATCGACAACTAAAACTTGAATTGTACTACTTCTTACTGGCTATTGCTTCAACTTAGAAGCTTCTTCTGTGTTCTACTATGGTGCTTTTAGTGTCTCCGCATACCGCAGCACGCGACATAGCTTTCCAGACGATAAATGCAACCGTTTCAGAGAGAAGAGCGGCCAATGTGACGATCTGGCTTTAAGTCGATTCGATAACAAATGACGAAAACGGACGGATTCCTCAGGTTTTTACTACATATGAACACTTTTCACATTCTCCCGTGCAACGCGGCTGCTAGTCCTCCTTTCATGCATCATCTTAAGTTCCTAGTTCATGTCCAAGGCACCAAACAAGCGTAAAAAGTAAATAATCGATACCTAAAACTTCAAGTGTACTACTTCTTACTGGCTATTACATCAACTTACAACCTTCATCTGTGTTCTACTATGGTGCTTTTAGTGTCTCTGCATACCGCAGCAGGCGACATAGCTTTGCATACGATAAATGTAATCGTTTCAGACAGAACTGCCACCAATGTGACGATCTGGCTTTAAGTCGATTTGATAACAAATGACGAAAGCGGACGGATTTCTCAGGTTTTTACTACATATGAACACTTTTCACACTCCCGCGTGCAACGCAGCTGCTAGTCCTCCTTTCACGCAAAATCTTACGGTTCCATTTCATGTCAAAGCCACCAAAGCAGGCTAAAAAGTGAATAATCGACAACTAAAACTTGAATTGTACTACTTCGTACTGGCTATTACTTCAAATTAGAAGCTTCTTCTGTTTTCTACTATGGTGATTTTAGTGTTTCGGCATACCGCAGCACTCGACATAGCTTTGCAGACGATAAATGTAACCGTTTAAGAGAGAATAACGGCCAATGTGACGATCTGGCTTTTAGTCGATTCGATCACAAATGACGAAAACGGACGGATTTCTCAGGTTTTTACTACATATGAACACTTTTCACATTCTCCCGTGCAACACGGCTGCTAGTCTTCCTTTCATGCAAAATCTTAAGGTCCTAGGTCATATCCAAGCCACCAAAGCCGGCTAAAAAGTGACTAATCGATAATTAAAACTTGAATTGTACTACTTCTTACTGGCTATTACTTCAACTTAGAAGCTTCTTCTGTGTTCTACCATGGTGCTTTTAGTGTCTCCGCATACCGCAGCACGCGACATAGCTTTGCAGACAATAAATGTAACCGTCTCAGAGAGATAAGCGGCCAATGTCACGATCTGGCTCTAAGTCGATTCGATAACAAATGACGAAAACGGACGGATTTCTCAGGTTTTTACTACATATGAACACTTTTCACATTCTCCCATGCAACGCGGCTGCTAGTCCTCCTTTCATGCAAATTCTTAAGGTTCCATCTCATGTCAAAGCCACCAAAGCCGGCTAAAAAGTGAATTATCGACAACTAAAACTTGAATTGTACTACTTCTTACTGGCTCTTGCTTCAACTTAGAAGCTTCTTTTGTGTTCTACTATGGTGCTTTTAGATCCTCCGCATACCGCAGCACGCGACATAGCTTTGCAGACAATAAATGTAACCGTCTCAGAGAGATAAGCGGCCAATGTCACGATCTGGCTCTAAGTCGATTCGATAACAAATGACGAAAACGGACGGATTTCTCAGTTTTTTACTACATATGAGCACTTTTCACATTCTCCCGTGCAACGCGGCTGCTAGTCCTCCTTTCATGCGAAATCTCAAGGTTCTGGGTCATGTCCAAGCCACCAAAGCCAGCTAAAAAGTAAATAATCGACAACTAAAACTTGAATTGTACTACTTCTTACTGGCTATTACTTCAACTTAGAAGCTTAATCTGTGTTGTACTATGGTGCTTTTAGTGTTTCCGCATACCGCAGCACGCGACATAGCTTTGCAGACGATAAGTGTAACCGTTTCAGAGAGAAGAGCGGCCAATGTGACGATCTGCCTTTAAGTCGATTCGATAACAAATGACGAAAACGGACGGATTTCTCAGGTTTTTACTACATATGAACACTTTTCACATTCTCCCGTGCAACGCGGCTGCTAGTCCGTTTTTCATGCAAAATCTTAAGGTCCTTGGTCATGTCCAAGCCACCAAAGCCGCCTAAAAAGTGAATAATCGACAACTAAAAGTTGAATTGTACTACTTCTTACTGGCTATTGCTTCCACTTAGAAGCTTCTTCTGTGTTCTACTATGGTGCTTTTAGTGTCTCCGCATACCGCAGCACGCGACATAGCTTTGCAGACGATAAATGTAACCGTCTCAGAGAGAAAAGCGGCCAATGTGACGATCTGGCTTTAAGTCGAATCATTAACAAATGACGAAAACGGACGGATTTCTCAGGTTTGTGCTACATATGAACACTTTTCACATTCTTCCGTGCAACGCGGCTGCAAGTCCTCCTTTCATGCAAAATCTTAAGGTCCTAGGTCATGTCCAAGCCACCAAAGCCGGCAATAAAGTAAATAATCGACAACTAAAACTTGAATTGTACTACTTCTTACTGGCTATTACTTCAACTTAGAAGCTTCTTCTGTGTTCTACTATGGTGCTTTTAGTGTTTCGGCATACCGCAGCACGCGACATAGCTTTGCAGACGATAAATGTAACCGTTTCAGAGAGAAGAGCGGCCAATGTGACGATCTGGCTTTAAGTCGATTCGATAACAAATGACGAAAACGGACGGATTTCTCAGGTTTTTACTACATATGAACACTTTTCACATTCTCCCGTGCAACGCTACTGCTAGTCCTTTTTTCATGCAAAATCTTAAGGTCCTAGGTCATGTCCAAGCCACCAAAGCCGGCTAAAAAGTGAATAATCGACAACTAAAACTTGAATTGTACTACTTCTTACTGGCTATTACTTCAACTTAGAAGCTTCTTCTGTGTTCTACTACTGTGCATTTAGTGTCTCCGCATACCGCAGTACGCGACATAGCTTTGCAGACGATAAATGTAACCGTTTCAGAGAGAAGAGCGGCCAATGTGACGATCTGGCTTTGAGTCGATTCGATAACAAATGACGAAAACGGTCGGATTTCTCAGGTTTTTACTGCATATGAACACTTTTCACATTCTCCCGTGCAACGCGGCTGGTAGTCCTCCTTTCATGCAAAATCTTAAGGTCCTAGGTCATGTCCAATGCACCAAAGCTGGCTAAAAAGTGAATAATCGACAACTAAAACTTGAATTGTACTACTTCTTACTGGCTATTACTTCAACTTAGAAGCTTCTTCTGTGTTCAACTACTGTGCTTTTAGTGTCTCCGCATACCGCAGCACGCGACATAGCTTTGCAGACGATAAATGTAACCGTTTCTGAGAGAAGAGCGGCCAATGTGACGACCTGGATTTAAGTCGATTCGATAACAAATGACGAAAACGGACGGATTTCTCAGGTTTTTACTACATATGAACACTTTTCACATTCTCCCGTGCAACGCGGCTGCTATTCCTCCTTTCATGCAGGATATTAAGGCCCTAGCTCATGTCCAAGGCACCAAAGAAGGGTAAAAAGTCAATAATCGATACCTAAAGCTTGAATTGTTCTACTTCATAGTGGCTATTACATCAACTTAGAAGCTTCTTCTGTGTTCTACTACGGTGCTTTTAGTGTCTCCGCATACCGCAGCACGCGACATAGCTTTGCAGACGATAAATGTAACCGTCTCAGAGAGAGAAGCGGCCAATGTGACGATCTGGCATTAAGTCGATTCGATAACAAATGACGAAAACGGACGGATTTCTCAGGTTTTTACTACATATGAACACTTTTCACATTCTCCCGTGCAACGCGGCTGCTAGTCCTCCTTTCATGCTAAATCTTAAGTTCGTAGGTCTTGTCCAAGCCACCAAAGCAGGCTAAAAAGTGAATAATCGTCAACTAAAACTTGAATTGTACTACTTCTTACTGGCTATTGCTTCAACTTTGAAGCTTCTTCTGTGTTCTACTATGGTGTTTTAGTGTCTCCGCATAACGCAGCACGAGACATAGCTTTGCAGATGATAAATGTAACCGTCTCAGAGAGAAAAGCGGCCAATGTGACGATCTGGCTTTAAGTATATTCGATAACAAATGACGAAAACGGACGGATTCCTCAGGTTTTTACTACATATGAACACTTTTCACATTCTCCCGTGCAACGCGGCTGCTAGTCTTCCTTTCATGCAAATCTTAAGGTCCTAGGTCATATCCAAGCCACCAAAGCCGGCTAAAAAGTGAATAATCGATAGTTAAAACTTGAATTGTACTACTTCTTACTGGCTATTACATCAACTTACAACCTTCATCTGTGTTCTACTATGGTGCTTTTAGTGTCTCTGCATACATCAGCACGCGACATAGCTTTGCAGACGATAAATGTAACCGTCTCAGAGAGAAAAGCGGCCAATGTGACGATCTGGCTTTAAGTCGATTCGATAACAAAGACGAACCGGACTGATTTCTCAGGTTTTTACTACATATGAACACTTTTCACATTCTCCCATGCAACGCGGCTGCTAGTCCTTCTTTCATGCAAAATCTTAAGGTCCTAGGTCATGTCCAATCCACCAAAGCTGGCTAAAAAGTGAATAATCGACAACTAAAACTTGAATTGTACTACTTCTTACTGGCTATTACATCAACTTACAACCTTCATCTGTGTTCTACTATGGTGCTTTTAGTGTCTCTGCATACATCAACACGCGACATAGCTTTGCATACGATAAATGTAATCGTTTTAGACAGAACTGCTACCTTTGTGACGATCTGGCTTTAAGTCGATTTGATAACAAATGACGAAAGCGGACGGCTTTCTCAGGTTTTTACTACATATGAACACTTTTCACACTACCGCGTGCAACGCGGCTGCTAGTCCTCCTTTCACGCAAAATCTTACGGTTCCATCTCATGTCAAAGCCACCAAAGCAGGCTAAAAAGTGAATAATCGACAACTAAAACTTGAATTGTACTACTTCTTACTGGCTATTACTTCAAATTAGAAGCTTCTTCTGTGTTCTACTATGGTGCTTTTAGTGTTTCGGCATACCGCAGCACGCGACATAGCTTTGCAGACGATAAATGTAACCGTTTAAGAGAGAATAACGGCCAATGTGACGATCTGGCTTTAAGTCGATTCGATCACAAATGACGAAAACGGACGGATTTCTCAGGTTTTTACTACATATGAACACTTTTCACATTCTCCCGTGCAACGCGGCTGCTAGTCTTCCTTTCATGCAAAATCTTAAGGTCCTAGGTCATATCCAAGCCACCAAAGCCGGCTAAAAAGTGAATAATCGATAATTAAAACTTGAATTGTACTACTTCTTACTGGCTATTACTTCAACTTAGAAGCTTCTTCTGTGTTCTACTATGGTGCTTTTAGTGTTTCGGCATACCGCAGCACGCGACATAGCTTTACAGACGATAAATGTAACCGTTTCAGAGAGAAGAGCGGCCACTGTGACGATCTGGCTTTAAGTCGATTCGATAACAAATGACGAAAACGGACGGATTTCTCAGGTTTTTACTACATATGAACAATGTTCACATTATCTCGTGCAACGCGGCTGCAAGTCCTCCTTTCATGCAAAATCTTAAGGTCCTAGGTGATGTCCAAGCCACCAAATCCGGCTAAAAAGTGAATAATCGACAACTACAACTTGAATTGTACTACTTCTTACTGGCTATTGCTTCAACTTAGAACCTTCTTCTGTGTTCTACTATGGTGTTTTAGTGTCTCCGCATAACGCAGCACGAGACATGGCTTTGCAGATGATAAATGTAACCGTCTCAGAGAGAAAAGCGGCCAATGTGACGATCTGGCTTTAATTCGAATCGATAACAAATGACGAAAACGGGCGGATTTCTCAGGTTTTTAGTACATATGAACACTTTTGACATTCTCCCATGCAACGCGTCTGCTATTCCTCCTGTCATGCAAAATCTTATGGTCCTTGGTCATGTCATAGCCACCAAAGCCGGTTAAAAAGTGAATAATCGACAACTAAAACTTGAATTGTACTACTTCTTACTGGCTATTACTTCAACTTAAAAGCTTCTTCTGTGTTCTACTATGGTGCTTTTAGTGTTTCGGCATACCGCAGCACGCGACATTGCTTTGCAGACGATAAATGTAACCGTTTCAGACAGAACTGCGGCCAATGTGACAATCTGGCTTTAAGTCGATTCGATAACAACATACGGAAACGGACGGATTTTTCGGGTTTTTACTACATATGAACACTTTTCACATTCTCCCATGCAATGCGGCTGCTAGCCCTCCTTTCATGCAATACCTTAAGGTCCTAGGTCATGTCCAAGCCACCAAAGCCGGCAATAAAGTGAATAATCGACAACTAAAACTTGAATTGTAGTATTTCTTACTGGCTCTTTCTTCAACTTAGAACCTTCTTCTGTGTTCTACTATGGTGCTTTTAGTATCTCCGCATACCGCAGCACGCGACATAGCTTTGCAGACGATAAATGCAACCGTTTCAGAGAGAAGAGCGGCCAATGTGACGATCTGGCTTTAAGTCGATTCGATAACAAGTGACGAAAACGTGCGGATTCCTCAGGTTTTTACTACATATGAACACTTTTCACATTCTCCCGTGCAACGCGGCTGCTAGTCCTCCTTTCATGCAACATCCTAAGTTCCTAGCTCATGTCCAAGGCACCAGAGAAGCGTAAAAAGTCAATAATCGATACCTAAAACTTGATTTGTACTACTTCTTACTGGCTATTACATCAACTTCGAACCTTCATCTGTGTTCTACTATGGTGCTTTTAGTGTCTCTGCATACCGCCGAACGCGACATAGCTTTGCAGACAATAATGTAACCGTTTCAGACAGAACTGCGGCCAATGTGACGATCTGGCTTTAACTCGATTCGATAACAAATGACGAAAACGGACGGATTTCTCAGGTTTTTACTACATATGAACACTTTTCACATTCTCTCGTGCAACGCGGCTGCTAGTCCTCCTTTCATGCTAAATCTTTAGGTCATAGGTCATGTCCAAGCCACCAAAGCAGGCTAAAAAGTGAATAATCGACAACTAAAACTTGAATTGTACTACTTCTTACTGGCTATTGCTTCAACTTTGAAGCTTCTTCTGTGTTCTACTATGGTGTTTTAGTGTCTCCGCATAACGCAGCACGAGACATAGCTTTGCAGATGATAAATGTAACCGTCACAGAGAGAAAAGCGGCAAATGTGACGATCTGGCTTTAAGTCGAATCGATAACAAATGACGAAAACGGATGGATTTCTCAGGTTTTTACTACATATGAACACTTTTGACATTCTCCCATGCAACGCGGCTGTTATTCCTCCTGTCATGCAAAATCTTATGGTCCTAGGTCATGTCATAGCCACCAAAGCCGGTTAAAAAGTGAATAATCGACAACTAAAACTTGAATTGTACTACTTCTTACTGGCTATTACTTCAACTTACAAGCTTCTTCTTTGTTCTACTATGGTGCTTTTAGTGTTTCGGCATACCGCAGCACGCGACATAGCTTTGCAGACGATAAATGTAACCGTTTCAGACAGAACTGCGGCCAATATGACGATCTGGCTTTAAGTCGATTCGATAACAACATACGGAAACGGACGGATTTTTCAGGTTTTTACTACATATGAACACGTTTCACATTCTCCCGTGCAACGCGGCTGCTAGTCCTCCTTTCATGCAACATCCTAAGTTCCTAGCTCATGTCCAAGGCACCAGAGAAGCGTAAAAAGTCAATAATCGATACCTAAAACTTGATTTGTACTACTTCTTACTGGCTATTACATCAACTTCGAACCTTCATCTGTGTTCTACTATGGTGCTTTTAGTGTCTCTGCATACCGCCGAACGCGACATAGCTTTGCAGACAATAATGTAACCGTTTCAGACAGAACTGCGGCCAATGTGACGATCTGGCTTTAACTCGATTTGATAACAAATGACGAAAATGGACGGAATTTTCAGGTTTGTACTACATATGAACACATTTCACATTTTCCCGTGCAACGCGGCTGCTAGTCCTCCTTTCATGCAGGATATTAAGGTCCTAGCTCATGTCCAAGACACCAAAGAAGGGTAAAAAGTCAATAATCGATACCTAAAGCTTGAATTGTTCTACTTCTTAGTGGCTATTACATCAACTTAGAAGCTTCTTCTGTGTTCTACTACGGTGCTTTTAGTGTCTCCGAATACCGCAGCACGCGACATAGCTTTGCAGACGATAAATGTAACCGTCTCAGAGAGAAAAGCGGCCAATGTGACGATCTGGCTTTAAGTCGATTCGATAACAAATGACGAAAACGGACGGATTTCTCAGGTTTTTACTACATATGAACACTTTTCACATTCTCCCGTGCAACGCGGCTGCTAGTCCTCCTTTCATGCAGGATATTAAGGTCCTAGCTCATGTCCAAGGCACCAAAGAAGGGTAAAAAGTCAATAATCGATACCTAAAGCTTGAATTGTTCTACTTCTTAGTGGCTATCACATCAACTTAGAAGCTTCTTCTGTGTTCTACTACTGTGCTTTTAGTGTCTCCGCATACCGCAGCACGCGACATAGCTTTGCAGACGATAAATGTAACCGTCTCAGAGAGAAAAGCGGCCAATGTGACGATCTGGCTTTAAGTCGATTCGATAACAAATGAAGAAAACGGACGGATTTCTCAGGTTTTTACTACATATGAACACTTTTCACATTCTCCTGTGCAACGCGGCTACTAGTCCTCCTTTCATGCTAAATCTTAAGGTCGTAGGTCATGCCCAAGCCACCAAAGCAGGCTAAAAAGTGAATAATCGACAACTAAAACTTGAATTGTACTACTTCTTACTGGCTATTGCTTCAACTTTGAAGCTTCTTCTGTGTTCTACTATGGTGTTTTAGTGTCTCCGCATAACGCAGCACGAGACATAGCTTTGCAGATGATAAATGTAACCGTCTCAGAGAGAAAAGCGGCCAATGTGACGATCTGGCTTTAAGTCGATCCGATAACAAATGACGGAAACGGACGGATTCCTCAGGTTTTTACTACATATGAACACTTTTCACGTTCTCCCGTACAACGCGGCTGCTAGTCCTCCTTTCATGCAAAATCTTAAGGTCCTAGGTCATGTCCAAGCCACCAAAGCCGGCTAAAAAGTGAATAATCGACAACTAAAACTTGAACTGTACTACTTCTTACTGGCTATTACTTCTACTTAGAAGCTTCTTCTCTGTTCTACTATGGTGCTTTTAGTGTTTCCGCAAACCGCAGCACGCGACATAGCTTTGCAGACGATAAATGTAACCGTCTCAGAGAGAAAAGCGGCCAATGTGACGATCTGGCTTTAAGTCGATTCGATAACAAAGACGAACCGGACTGATTTCTCAGGTTTTTACTACATATGAACACTTTTCACATTCTCCCATGCAACGCGGCTGCTAGTCCTTCTTTCATGCAAAATCTTAAGGTCCTAGGTCATGTCCAATCCACCAAAGCTGGCTAAAAAGTGAATAATCGACAACTAAAACTTGAATTGTACTACTTCTTACTGGCTATTACTTCAACTTAGAAGCTTCTTCTGTGTTCTACTACTGTGCTTTTAGGGTCTCCGCATACCGCAGCACGCGACATAGCTTTGCAGACGATAAATGTAACCGTTTCTGAGAGAAGAGCGGCCAATGTGACGATCTGGCTTTAAGTCGATTCGATAACAAATGACGGAAACGGACGGATTCCTCAGGTTTTTACTACATATGAACACTTTTCACATTCTCCCGTACAACGCGGCTGCTAGTCCTCCTTTCATGCAAAATCTTAAGGTCCTAGGTCATGTCCAAGCCACCAAAGCCTGCTAAAAAGTGAATAATCGACAACTAAAACTTGAATTGTACTACTTCTTACTGGCTATTACTTCTACTTAGAAGCTTCTTCTGTGTTCTACTATGGTGCTTTTAGTGTTTCCGCAAACCGCAGCACGCGACATAGCTTTGCAGACGATAAATGTAACCGTTTCTGAGAGAAGAGCGGCCAATGTGACGATCTGGCTTTAAGTCGATTCGATAACAAATGACGAAAACGGACGGATTTCTCAGGTTTTTACTACATATGAACACTTTTCACATTCTCCCGTGCAACGCGGCTGCTAGTCTTCCTTTCATGCAGGATATTAAGGTCCTAGCTCATGTCCAAGGCACCAAAGAAGGGTAAAAAGTCAATAATCGATACCTAAAGCTTGAATTGTTCTACTACTTAGTGGCTATCACATCAACTTAGAAGCTTCTTCTGTGTTCTACTGCTGTGCTTTTAGTGTCTCCGCATACCGCAGCACGCGACATAGCTTTGCAGTCGATAAATGTAACCGTTTCTGAGAGAAGAGCGGCCAATGTGACGATCTGGCTTTAAGTCGAATCGATAACAAATGACGAAAACGGACGGATTTCTCAGGTTTTTACTACATATGAACACTTTTCACATTCTCCCATGCAACGCGGCTGGTATTCCTCCTGTCATGCAAAATCTTATGGTCCTAGGTCATGTCATAGCCACCAAATCCGGTTAAAAAGTGAATAATCGACAACTAAAACTTGAATTGTACTACTTCTTACTGGCTATTACTTCAACTTAGAAGCTTCTTCTGTGTTCTACTATGGTGCTTTTAGTGTTTCGGCATACCGCAGAACGCGACATAGTTTTGCAGACGATAAATGTAACCGTTTCAGACAGAACTGCGGCCAATGTGACGATCTGGCTTTAAGTCGATTTGATAACAAATGACGAAAATGGACGGAATTCTCAGGTTTGTACTACATATGAACACTTTTCACATTCTCCCGTGCAACGCGTCTGCTAGTCCTCATTTCATGCAAAATCTTAAGGTTCCACCTCATGTCCAGGGCACCAAAGCCGGCTAAAAATCAATAATCGATAACCAAAACTTGAATTGTACTGCTTCTTACTGGCTATTGCTTCAACTTAGAAGCTACTTCTGTGTTCAACTAAGGTGCTTTTAGTGTCTCCGCAAACCGCAGCACGCGACATAGCTTTGCAGGCGATAAATGTAACCGTCTTAGTGAGAAAAGCGGCCAATGTGACGATCTGGCTTTAAGTATATTCGATAACAAATGACGAAAACGGACGGATTTCTCAGGTTTGTACTACATATGAACACTTTTCACTTTCTCCCATGCAACGCGGCTGCTAGTCCTCCTTTCATGCAAAATCTGAAGGTCCTAGGTCATGTCATAGCCACCAAAGCCGGCTAAAAAGTGAATAATCGACAACTAAAACTTGAATTGTACTACTTCTTACTGGCTATTACTTCAACTTAGAAGCTTCTTCTGTGTTCTACTATGGTGCTTTTAGTGTTTCCGCATACCGCAGCACGCGACATAGCTTTACAGACGATAAATGTAACCGTCTCAGAGAGAAAAGCGGCCAATGTGACGATCTGGCTTTAAGTCGATTCGATAACAAATGACGAAAACGGACGGATTCCTTAGGTTTTTACTACATATGAACACTTTTCACATTCTCCCGTGCAACGGGGCTGCTAGTCCTCCTATCATGCAAAATCTTAAGGTCCTAGGTCATGTCCAAGCCACCAAAGCCGGCGAAAAAGTAAATAATCGATAACTAAAACTTGAATTGTACTACTTCTTACTGGCTATTACTTCAACTTAGAAGCTTCTTCTCTGTTGTAGTATGGAGCTTTTAGTGTTTCCGCATACCGCAGATCGCGACATAGCTTTGCAGACGATAAATGTAACCGTCTCAGAGAGAAGAGCGGCCAATGTGACGATCTGGCTTTAAGTCGATTCGATAACAAATGACAAAAACGGACGGATTTCTCAGGTTTTTACTACATATGAACACTTTTCACATTCCCCCGCGCAACGCGGCTGCTAGTCCTCCTTTCATGCTAAATCTTAAGGTCGTAGGTCATGTCATAGCCACCAACGCAGGCTAAAAAGTGAATAATCGACAACTAAAACTTGAATTGTACTACTTCTTACTGGCTATTACTTCAACTTAGAAGTTTCTTCTGTGTTCTACTACGGTACTTTTAGTGTCTACGCATACCGCAGCACGCGACATAGCTTTGCAGACGATAAATGTAACCGTCTCAGAGAGAAAAGCGGCCAATGTGACGATCTGGCTTTAAGTCGATTCGATAACAAATGACGAAAACGGACGGATTCCTCAGGTTTTTACTACATATGAACACTTTTCACATTCTCCCGTGCAACGCGGCTGCTAGTCCTCCTGTCATGCAGGATATTAAGGTCCTAGCTCATGTCCAAGGCACCAAAGAAGGGTAAAAAGTCAATAATCGATACCTAAAGCTTGAATTGTTCTACTTCTTAGTGGCTATCACATCAACTTAGAAGCTTCTTCTGTGTTCTACTACGGTGCTTTTAGTGTCTCCGCATACCGCAGCACGCGACATAGCTTTACAGGCGATAAATGTAACCGTCTCAGAGAGAAAAGCGGCCAATGTGACGATCTGGCTTTAAGTCGATTCGATAACAAATGACGAAAACGGAGGGATTTCTCAGGTTTTTACTACATATGAACAACGTTCACATTCTCCCGTGCAACGCGGCTGCAAGTCCTCCTTTCATGCAAAATCTTTAGGTCCTAGGTCATGTCCAAGCCACCAAAGCCGGCTAAAAAGTGAATAATAGACAACTAAAACTTGAATTGTACTACTTCTTACTGGCTATTGCTTCAACTTTGAAGCTTCTTCTGTGTTCTACTATGGTGTTTTAGTGTCTCCGCATAACGCAGCACGAGACATAGCTTTGCAGATGATAAATGTAACCGTCTCAGAGAGAAAAGCGGCCAATGTGACGATCTGGCTTTAAGTCGAATCGATAACAAATGACGAAAACGGACGGATTTCTCAGGTTTTTACTACATATGAACACTTTTCACATTCTCCCATGCAACGCGGCTGCTATTCCTCCTGTCATGCAAAATCTTATGGTCCTAGGTCATGTCATAGCCACCAAAGCCGGTTAAAAAGTGAATAATCGACAACTAAAACTTGAATTGTACTACTTCTTACTGGCTATTACTTCAACTTACAAGCTTCTTCTGTGTTCTACTATGGTGCTTTTAGTGTTTCGGCATACCGCAGCACGCGACATAGCTTTGCAGACGATAAATGTAACCGTTTCAGACAGAACTGCGGCCAATGTGACGATCTGGCTTTAAGTCGATTCGATAACAACATACGGAAACGGACGGATTTTTCAAGTTTTTTCTACATATGAACACTTTTCACATTCTCCCGTGCAACGCGGCCGCTAGCCCTCCTTTCATGCAATACCTTAACGTCCTAGGTCATGTCCAAGCCCACAAAGCCGGCAATAAAGTGAATAATCGACAACTAAAACTTGAATTGTAGTACTTCTTACTGGCTCTTTCTTCAACTTAGAACCTTCTTCTGTGTTCCACTATGGTGCTTTTAGTATCTCCGCATACCGCAGCACGCGACATAGCTTGGCAGACGATAAATGCAACCGTTTCAGAGAGAAGAGCGGCCAATGTGACGATCTGGCTTTAAGTCGATTCGATAACAAATGACGAAAACGGACGGATTCCTCAGGTTTTTACTACATATGAACATTTTTCACATTCTCCCGTGCAACGCGGCTGCTAGTCCTCCTTTCATGCAACATCCTAAGTTCCTAGCTCATGTCCAAGGCACCAGAGAAGCGTAAAAAGTCAATAATCGATACCTAAAACGTGAATTGTACTACTTCTTACTGGCTATTACATCAACTTCGAACCTTCATCTGTGTTCTACTATGGTGCTTTTAGTGTCTCTGCATACCGCCGAAAGCGACATAGCTTTGCAGACGATAAATGTAACCGTTTCAGACAGTACTGCGGTCAATGTGACGATCTGGCTTTAAGTCGATTTGATAACAAATGACGAAAATGGACGGAATTCTCAGATTTGTACTACATATGAACACTTTTCACATTCTCCCGTGCAACGCGTCTGCTAGTCCTCCTTTCATGCAAAATCTTATGGTTCCACCTCATGTCCAGGGCACCAAAGCCGGCTAAAAATCAATAATCGATAACCAAAACTTGAATTGTACTGCTTCTTACTGGCTATTGCTTCAACTTAGTTGCTACTTCTGTGTTCAACTATGGTGCTTTTAGTGTCTCCGCAAGCCGCAGAACGCGACATAGCTTTGCAGGCGATAAATTTAACCGTCTCAGAGAGAAAAGCGGCCAATGTGACGATATGGCTTTAAGTCGATTCGATAACAAATGACGAAAACGGATGGATTTCTCACGTTTTTATTACATATGAACACTTTTCACATTCTCCCGTGCAACGCGGCTGCTAGTCCTCCTTTCATGCAGGATATTAAGGTCCTAGCTCATGTCCAAGGCACCAAAGAAGGGTAAAAAGTCAGTAATCGATACCTAAAGCTTGAATTGTTCTACTTCTTAGTGGCTATTACATCAACTTAGAAGCTTCTTCTGTGTTCTACTACGGTGCTTTTAGTGTCTCCGCATACCGCAGCACGCGACATAGCTTTGCAGACGATAAATGTAACCGTCTCAGAGAGAAAAGCGGCCAATGTGACGATCTGGCTTTAAGTCGATTCGATAACAAATGACGAAAACGGACGGATTTCTCAGATTTTTACTACATATGAACAATGTTCACATTCTCCCGTGCAACGCGGCTGCAGGTCCTCCTTTCATGCAAAATCTTAAGGTCCTAGGTCATGTCCAAGCCACCAAAGCCGGCTAAAAAGTGAATAATAGACAACTAAAACTTGAATTGTACTACTTCTTACTGGTTATTACTTCAACTTAGAAGCTTCTTCTGTGTTCTACTATGGTGCTTTTAGTGTCTCCGCATACCGCAGATCGCGACATAGCTTTGCAGACGATAAATGTAACCGTCTCATAGAGAAAAGCGGCCAATGTGACGATCTGGCTTTAAGTCGATTCGATAACAAATGACGAAAACGGACGGATTTCTCAGGTTTTTACTACATATGAACACTTTTCACATTCTCCCGTGCAACGCGGCTGCTAGTCCTCCTTTCATGCTAAATCTTAAGGTCGTAGGTCATGTCCAAGCCACCAAAGCAGGCTAAAAAGTGAATAATCGTCAACAAAAACTTGAATTGTACTACTTCTTACTGGCTATTGCTTCAACGTTGAAGCTTCTTCTGTGTTCTACTATGGTGTTTTAGTGTCTCCGCATAACGCAGCACGAGACATAGCTTTGCAGATGATAAATGTAACCGTCTCAGAGAGAAAAGCGGCCAATGTGACGATCTGGCTTTAAGTCGAATCGATAACAAATGACGAAAACGGACGGATTTCTCAGGTTTTTACTACATATGAACACTTTTCACATTCTCCCATGCAACGCGGCTGCTACTCCTCCTGTCATGCAAAATCTTATGGGCCTAGGTCATATCATAGCCACCAAAGCCGGTTAAAAAGTAAATAATCGACAACTAAAACTTGAATTGTATTACTTCTTACTGGCTATTACTTCAACTTACAAGCTTCTTCTGTGTTCTACTATGGTGCTTTTAGTGTTTCGGCATACCGCAGCAAGCGACATAGCTTTGCAGACGATAAATGTAACCGTTTCAGACAGAACTGAGGCCAATGTGACGATCTGGCTTTAAGTCGATTCGATAACAACATACGGAAACGGACGGATTTTTCAGGTTTTTACTACATATGAACACTTTTCACATTCTCCCATGCAACGCGGCTGCTAGCCCTCCTTTCATGCAATACCTTAACGTCCTAGGTTATGTCCAAGCCACCAAAGCCGGCAATAAAGTGAATAATCGACAACTAAAACTTGAATTGTAGTACTTCTTACTGGCTCTTTCTTCAACTTAGAACCTTCTTCTGTGTTCTACTATGGTGCTTTTAGTGTCTCCGCATACCGCAGCACGCGACATAGCTTTGCAGACGATAAATGCAACCGTTTCAGAGAGAAGAGCGGCCAATGTGACGATCTGGCTTTAAGTCGATTCGATAACAAATGACGAAAACGGACGGATTCCTCAGGTTTTTACTACATATGAACACTTTTCACATTCTCCCGTGCAACGCGGCTGCTAGTCCTCCTTTCATGCAACATCCTAAGTTCCTAGCTCATGTCCAAGGCACCAGAGAAGCGTAAAAAGTCAATAATCGATACCTAAAACTTGAATTGTACTACTTCTTACTGGCTATTACATCAACTTCGAACCTTCATCTGTGTTCTACTATGGTGCTTTTAGTGTCTCTGCATACCGCCGAACGCGACATAGCTTTGCAGACGATAAATGTAACCGTTTCAGACAGAACTGCGGCCAATGTGACGATCTGGCTTTAAGTCGATTTGATAACAAATGACGAAAATTAACGGAATTCTCAGGTTTGTATTACATATGAACACTTTTCACATTCTCCCGTGCAACGCGTCTGCTAGTCCTCCTTTCATGCAAAATCTTAAGGTTCCACCTCATGTCCAGGGCACCAAAGCCGGCTAAAAATCAATAATCGATAACCAAAACTTGAATTGTACTGCTTCTTACTGGCTATTGCTTCAACTTAGAAGCTACTTCTGTGTTCAACTATGGTGCTTTTAGTGTCTCCGCAAACCGCAACACGCGACATAGCTTTGCAGGCGATAAATGTAAGCGTCTCAGAGAGAAAAGCGGCCAATGTGACGATCTGGCTTTAAGTATATTCGATAACAAATGACGAAAACCGGACGGATTTCTCAGGTTTGTACTACATATGAACACTTTTCACTTTCTCCCATGCAACGCGGCTGCTAGTCCTCCTTACATGCAAAATCTTAAGGTCCTAGGTCATGTCATAGCCACCAAAGCCGGCTAAAAAGTGAATAATCGACAATTACAACTTGAATTGAACTACATGTTACTTTCTACTACTTCAACTTAGAAGCTTGTTCTGTGTTCTACTATGGTTCTTTTAGTGTCTCCGCATACTGCAGCACGCGACATTGCTTTGCAGACGATAAATGTAACCGTCTCAGAGAGAAAAGCGGCCAATGTGACGATCTTGCTTTAAGTCGATTCGATAACAAATGACGCAAACGGATGGATTTCTCACGTTTTTATTACATATGAACACTTTTCACATTCTCCCGTGCAACGCGGCTGCAAGTCCTCCTTTCATGCAGGATATTATGGTCCTAGCTCATGTCCAAGGCACCAAAGAAGGGTAAAAAGTCAATAAACGATACCTAAAGCTTGAATTGTTCTACTTCTTAGTGGCTATTACATCAACTTAGAAGCTTCTTCTGTGTTCTACTACGGTGCTTTTAGTGTCTCCGCATACCGCAGCACGCGACATAGCTTTGCAGACGATAAATGTAACCGTCTCAGAGAGAAAAGCGGCCAATGTGACGATCTGGCTTTAAGTCGATTCGATAACAAATGACGAAAACGGACGGATTTCTCAGATTTTTACTACATATGAACAATGTTCACATTCTCCCGTGCAACGCGGCTGCAAGTCCTCCTTTCATGCAAACTGTTAAGGTCCTAGATCATGTCCAAGCCACCAAAGCCGGCTAAAAAGTGAACAATTGAACTAAAACTTGAATTGTACTACTTCTTACTGGCTAGTACTTCAACTTAGAAGCTTCTTCTGTGTTCTGCTATGTTGCTTTTAGTGTTTCGGCTTACCGCAGCACGCGACATAGCTTTGCAGACGATAACTGTAACCGTTTTAGAGAGAACAACGGCCAATGTGACGATCTTCCTTTAAGTCGATTCGATAACAAATGACGAAAACGGACGGATTTCTCAGGTTTTTACTACATATGAACACTTTTCACATTTTCCCGTGCAACGCGGCTGCTAGTCCTCCTTTCATGCAAAATCTTAAGGTCCTAGGTCATGTCATAGCCACCAAAGCCGTCTAAAAGTTAATAATCGACATCTAAAACTTGAATTGTACTACTTCTTACAGGCTATTACTTCAACTTAGAAGCTTCTTCTGTGTTCTACTATGGTGCTTTTAGTGTTTCGGCATACCGCAGCACGCGACATAGCTTTACAGACGATAAATGTAACCGTTTCAGAGAGAAGAGCGGCCAATGTGACGATCTGGCTTTAAGTCGATTCGATAACAAATGAGGATAACGGACGGATTTCTCAGGTTTTTACTAAATGTGAACACTTTTCACATTCTCCCGTGCAACGCGGCTGCTAGTCCTCCTTTCATGCAAAATCTTAAGGTCGTAGGTCATGTCCAAGCCACCAAAGCCGGCCAAAAAGTGAATAATCGACAACTACAATTTGAATTGTACTACATGTTACTTTCTATTACTTCAACTTAGAAGCTTGTTCTGTGTTCTACTATGGTTCTTTTAGTGTCTCCGCATACTGCAGCACGCGACATAGCTTTGCAGACGATAAATGTAACCGTCTCAGAGAGAAAAGCGGCCAATGTGACGATCTGGCTTTAAGTCGATTCGATAACAAACGACGAAAACGGAAGGATTTCTCAGGTTTTTACTACATATGAACAGTGTTCACATTCTCCCGTGCAACGCGGCTGCAAGTCCTCCTTTCATGAAAAATCTTAAGGTTCCATCTCATGTCCAAGCCACCAAAGCCGGTTAAAAAGTGAATAATCGACAACTAAAATTTGAATTGTACTTCTTCTTACTGGCTATTACATCAACTTAGAAGCTTCATCTGTGTTCTATGGTGCTTTTAGTGTCTCCGCATGTTGCAGCACGCGAACTAGCTTTGCAAACGATAAATGTAACCGTTTTAGAGAGAAGAACGGCCAATGTGACGATCTTCCTTTAAGTCGATTCGATAACAAATGACGAAAACGGACGGATTTCTCAGGTTTTTACTACATATGAACACTTTTCACATTCTCCCGTGCAACGCGGCTGCAAGTCCTCCTTTCATGCAAAATCTTAAGGTCCTAGGTCATGTCCAAGCCACCAAAAGCGGCAAAAAAGTGAATAATCGACAACTAAAACTTGATTTGTACTTCTTCTTACTGGCTATTACTTCAACTTAGAAGCTTCTTCTGTGTTCTACTATGGTGCTTTTAGTGTCTCCGCATACCGCAGCACGCGACATAGCTTTGCAGACGATAAATGTAACCGTCTCAGAGAGAAAAGCGGCCAATGTGACGATCTGGCTTTAAGTCGATTCGATAACAAATGACGAAAACGGACGGATTCCTCAGGTTTTTACTACATATGAACACTTTTCACATTCTCCCGTGCAACGCGGCTGCTACTCCTCCTTTCATGCAAAATCTTAAGGTCCTAGGTCATGTCCAAGCCACCAAAGCCGGCTAAAAAGTGAATAATCGACAACTAAAACTTGAATTGTACTACTTCTTACTAGCTATTGCTTCAAATAAGAAGCTTCTTCTGTGGTCTACTATGGTGCTTTTAGTGTCTCTGCATACCGCAGCACGCGACATAGCTTTGCAGACGATAAAGTAACCGTCTCAGAGAGAAAAGCGGCCAATGTGACGATATGGCTTTAAGTCGATTCGATAACAAATGACGAAAACGGATGGATTTCTCACGTTTTTATTACATATGAACACTTTTCACATTCTCCCGTGCAACGCGGCTGCTAGTCCTCCTTTCATGCAAAATCTTAAGGTTCCACCCTATGTCCAAGGCACCAAAGAAGGCTAAAAATCAATAATCGATAACTAAACTTGAATTGTACTGCTTCTTACTGGCTATTACTTCAACTTAGAAGCTTCTTCTGTGTTCTACTATGGTGCTTTTAGTGTCTCCGCATACCGCAGCACGCGACATAGCTTTGCAGACGATAAATGTAACCGTCTCAGAGAGAAAAGGGGCCAATGTGACGATCTGGCTTTAAGTCGATTCGATAAAAAATGACGAAAACGGACGGATATCTCAGGTTTTTACTACATATGAACACTTTTACATTCTCCCGTGCAACGCGGCTGCTAGTCCTCCTTTCATGCAAACTGTTAAGGTCCTAGATCATGTCCAAGCCACCAGAGCCGGCTAAAAAGTGAATAATCGAACTAAAACTTGAATTGTACTACTCTTACTGGCTAGTACTTCAACTTAGAAGCTTCTTCTGTGTTCTACTATGGTGCTTTTAGTGTTTCGGCTTACCGCAGCACGCGACATAGCTTTGCAGACGATAACTGTAACCGTTTTAGAGAGAACAACGGCCAATGTGACGATCTTCCTTTAAGTCGATTCGATAACAAATGACGATAACGGACGGATTTGTCAGGTTTTTACTACATATGAACACTTTTCACAATCTCCCGTGCAACGCGGTTTCAAATCCTCCTTTCATGCAAAATCTTAAAGTCTTAGGTCATGTCCAAGCCACCAAAGCCGGGTAAAAAGTGAATAATCGACAACTAAAACTTGAATTGTACTACTTCTTACTGGCTATTACCTCAACTTAGAAGCTTCATCTGTGTTCTACTATGGTGCTTTTAGTGTCTCCGCATACCGCAGCACGCGACATAGCTTTGCAGACGATAAATGTAACCGTTTCAGAGGGAAGAGAGGCCAATGTGACGATCTGGCCCTAAGTCGACATGAAAACAAATGACGAAAACAGACGGATTTCTCAGGTTTTTACTACATATGAACCCTTTTCACATTCTCCCGTGCAACGCGGCTGTTAATCCTCCTTTCATGCAAAATCTTAAAGTTCCACCTCATGTCCAGGGCACCAAAGCCGGCTAAAAGTCAATAATCGATAACCAAAACTTGAATTGTACTGCTTCTTACTGGCTATTGCTTCAACTTAGAAGCTTCTTCTGTGTTCTACTATGGTGCTTTTAGTGTCTCCGCATACCGCAGCACGCGACATAGCTTTGCAGACGATAAATGTAACCGTCTCATAGAGAAATGCGGCCAATGTGACGATCTGGCTTTAAGTCGATTCGATAACAAATGACGAAAACGGACGGATTTCTCAGGTTTTTACTACATATGAACACTTTTCACATTCTCCCGTGCAACGCGGCTGCTAGTCCTCCATTCATGCAAAATCTTAAGGTCCTAGGTCATGTCCAAGCCACCAAAGCCGGCTAAAAAGTGAGTAATCGACAACTAAAACTTGAATTGTACTACTTCTTACTGGCTATCGCTTCATCTTAGAAGCTTCTTCTGTGTTCTTCTATGGTGCTTTTAGTGTCTCCGCATAACGCAGCACGCGACATAGCTTTGCAGACGATAAATGTAAACATCTCAGAGAGAAAAGCGGCCAATGTGACGATCTGGCTTTAAGTCGTTTCGATAACAAATGACGAAAACTAACGGATTTCAAGTTTTTACTACATATGAACACTTTTCACATTCTCCAGTGCAACGCGGCTGCAAGTCCTCCTTTCATGCAAAATCTTAAGGTTCCACCCTATGTCCAAGGCACCAATGAAGGCTAAAAATCAATAATCGATAACCAAACTTGAATTGTACCGCTTCTTACTGGCTATTACTTCAACTTAGAAGTAAGGCCGGCTAAAAATCAATAATCGATAACCAAAACTTGAAATGTACTTCTTCTTACTGGCTATTGCTTCAACTTAGAAGCTTCTTCTGTGTTCTACTATGGTGCTTTTAATGTCTCCGCACACCGCAGCACGCGACATAGCTTTGCAGACGATAAATGTAACCGTTTCAGAGAGAAGAGAGGCCAATGTGACGATCTGGCTTTAAGTCGATTCGATAACAAATGACGAAAACGGACGGATTTCTCAGGTTCTTACTACATATGAACCCTTTTCAAATTCTCCCGTGCAACGCAGCTGCTAGTCCCCCTTTCATGCAAAATCTTAAGGTCCTAGGTCATGTCCAAGCCACTAAAAGCCGGCTAAAAAGTGAATAATCGACAACTAAAACTTGAATTGTACTACTTCTTAGTGGCTATTACTTCAACTTAGAAGCTTCTTCTGTGTTCTACTATGGTGCTTTTAGTGTCTCCGCATACCACAACACGCGTCATAGCTTTGCAGACGATAAATGTAACCGTTTCAGAGAGAAGAGCGGCCAATTTGACGATCTGGCTTTAAGTCAATTCGATAACAAATGACGAAAACGGACGAATTTCTCAGGTTTTTACTACATATGAACACTTTTCACATTCTCCAGTGCAACGCGGCTGTAAGTCCTCGTTTCATGCTAAATCTTATGGTCCTAGGTCATGTCCAAGCCACCAAAGACGGCTAAAATGTGAATAATCGACAACTAAAACTAGAATTATACCACATCTTACTCTCTATTACTTCAACTTAGAAACTTCTTCTGTGTTCTGCTATGGTGCTTTCAGTGTCTAACCATACCGCAGCACGCGACATAGCTTTGCAGACGATAAATGTAACCGTCTCAGAGAGAAAAGCGGCCAATGTGACGATCTGGCTTTAAGTCGATTCGATAACAAATGACGAAAACGGGCGGATTTCTCAGGTTTTTACTACACATGAACCCTTTTCACATTCTCCCGTGCAACGCGGCTGCTAATCATTCTTTCATGCAAAATCTTAAAGTTCCACCTCATGTCCAGGGCACCAAAGCCGGCTAAAAATCAATAATCGATAACCAAAACTTGAATTGTACTGCTTCTTACTGGCTATTGCTTCAACTTAGAAGCTTCTTCTGTGTTCTACTATGGTGCTTTTAGTGTGTCCGCATACCGCAGCACGCGACATAGCTTTGCAGACGATAAATGTAACCGTCTCAGAGTGAAAAGCGGCCAATGTGACGATCTGGCTTTAAGTCGATTCGATAACAAATGAGGAAAACGGACGGATTTCTCAGGTTTTTACTAAATGTGAACACTTTTCACATTCTCCCGTGCAACGCGGCTGCTAGTCCTCCTTTCATGCAAAATCTTAAGGTCGTAGGTCATGTCCAAGCCACCAAAGCCGGCTAAAAAGTGAATAATCGACAGCTACAACTTGAATTGTACTACATGTTACTTTCTATTACTTCAACTTAGAAGCTTGTTCTGTGTTCTACTATGGTTCTTTTAGTGTCTCCGCATACTGCAGCACGCGACATAGCTTTGCAGACGATAAATGTAACCGTCTCAGAGAGAAAAGCGGCCAATGTGACGATCTGGCTTTAAGTCGATTCGATAACAAATGACGAAAACGGACGGATTTCTCAGGTTTTTACTACATATGAACAGTGTTCACATTCTCCCGTGCAACGCGGCTGCAAGTCCTCCTTTCATGAAAAATCTTAAAGGTTCCATCTCATGTCCAAGCCACCAAAGCCGGTTAAAAAGTGAATAATCGACAACTAAAATTTGAATTGTACTTCTTCTTACTGGCTATTACATCAACTTAGAAGCTTCATCTGTGTTCTATGGTGCTTTTAGTGTCTCCGCATGTTGCAGCACGCGAACTAGCTTTGCAAACGATAAATGTAACCGTTTTAGAGAGAAGAACGGCCAATGTGACGATCTTCCTTTAAGTCGATTCGATAACAAATGACGAAAACGGACGGATTTCTCAGGTTTTTACTACATATGAACACTTTTCACATTCTCCCGTGCAACGCGGCTGCAAGTCCTCCTTTCATGCAAAATCTTAAGGTCCTAGGTCATGTCCAAGCCACCAAAAGCGGCAAAAAGGTGAATAATCGACAACTAAAACTTGATTTGTACTTCTTCTTACTGGCTATTACTTCAACTTAGAAGCTTCTTCTGTGTTCTACTATGGTGCTTTTAGTGTCTCCGCATACCGCAGCACGCGACATAGCTTTGCAGACGATAAATGTATCCGTCTCAGAGAGAAAAGCGGCCAATGTGACGATCTGGCTTTAAGTCGATTCGATAACAAATGACGAAAACGGACGGATTCCTCAGGTTTTTACTACATATGAACACTTTTCACATTCTCCCGTGCAACGCGGCTGCTACTCCTCCTTTCATGCAAAATCTTAAGGTCCTAGCTCATGTCCAAGCCACCAAAGCCGGCTAAAAAGTGAATAATCGACAACTAAAACTTGAATTGTACTACTTCTTACTAGCTATTGCTTCAAATAAGAAGCTTCTTCTGTGGTCTACTATGGTGCTTTTAGTGTCTCCGCATACCGCAGCACGCGACATAGCTTTGCAGACGATAAAGTAACCGTCTCAGAGAGAAAAGCGGCCAATGTGACGATATGGCTTTAAGTCGATTCGATAACAAATGACGAAAACGGATGGATTTCTCACGTTTTTATTACATATGAACACTTTTCACATTCTCCCGTGCAACGCGGCTGCTAGTCCTCCTTTCATGCAAAATCTTAAGGTTCCACCCTATGTCCAAGGCACCAATGAAGGCTAAAAATCAATAATCGATAACCAAACTTGAATTGTACCGCTTCTTACTGGCTATTACTTCAACTTAGAAGTAAGGCCGGCTAAAAATCAATAATCGATAACCAAAACTTGAAATGTACTGCTTCTTACTGGCTATTGCTTCAACTTAGAAGCTTCTTCTGTGTTCTACTATGGTGCTTTTAATGTCTCCGCACACCGCAGCACGCGACATAGCTTTGCAGACGATAAATGTAACCGTTTCAGAGAGAAGAGAGGCCAATGTGACGATCTGGCTTTAAGTCGATTCGATAACAAATGACGAAAACGGACGGATTTCTCAGGTTCTTACTACATATGAACCCTTTTCAAATTCTCCCGTGCAACGCAGCTGCTAGTCCCCCTTTCATGCAAAATCTTAAGGTCCTAGGTCATGTCCAAGCCACTAAAAGCCGGCTAAAAAGTGAATAATCGACAACTAAAACTTGAATTGTACTACTTCTTAGTGGCTATTACTTCAACTTAGAAGCTTCTTCTGTGTTCTACTATGGTGCTTTTAGTGTCTCCGCATACCACAACACGCGTCATAGCTTTGCAGACGATAAATGTAACCGTTTCAGAGAGAAGAGCGGCCAATTTGACGATCTGGCTTTAAGTCAATTCGATAACAAATGACGAAAACGGACGAATTTCTAAGGTTTTTACTACATATGAACACTTTTCACATTCTCCAGTGCAACGCGGCTGTAAGTCCTCGTTTCATGCTAAATCTTATGGTCCTAGGTCATGTCCAAGCCACCAAAGACGGCTAAAATGTGAATAATCGACAACTAAAACTAGAATTATACCACATCTTACTCTCTATTACTTCAACTTAGAAACTTCTTCTGTGTTCTGCTATGGTGCTTTCAGTGTCTAACCATACCGCAGCACGCGACATAGCTTTGCAGACGATAAATGTAACCGTCTCAGAGAGAAAAGCGGCCAATGTGACGATCTGGCTTTAAGTCGATTCGATAACAAATGACGAAAACGGGCGGATTTCTCAGGTTTTTACTACACATGAACCCTTTTCACATTCTCCCGTGCAACGCGGCTGCTAATCATTCTTTCATGCAAAATCTTAAAGTTCCACCTCATGTCCAGGGCACCAAAGCCGGCTAAAAATCAATAATCGATAACCAAAACTTGAATTGTACTGCTTCTTACTGGCTATTGCTTCAACTTAGAAGCTTCTTCTGTGTTCTACTATGGTGCTTTTAGTGTGTCCGCATACCGCAGCACGCGACATAGCTTTGCAGACGATAAATGTAACCGTCTCAGAGTGAAAAGCGGCCAATGTGACGATCTGGCTTTAAGTCGATTCGATAACAAATGAGGAAAACGGACGGATTTCTCAGGTTTTTACTAAATGTGAACACTTTTCACATTCTCCCGTGCAACGCGGCTGCTAGTCCTCCTTTCATGCAAAATCTTAAGGTCGTAGGTCATGTCCAAGCCACCAAAGCCGGCTAAAAAGTGAATAATCGACAGCTACAACTTGAATTGTACTACATGTTACTTTCTATTACTTCAACTTAGAAGCTTGTTCTGTGTTCTACTATGGTTCTTTTAGTGTCTCCGCATACTGCAGCACGCGACATAGCTTTGCAGACGATAAATGTAACCGTCTCAGAGAGAAAAGCGGCCAATGTGACGATCTGGCTTTAAGTCGATTCGATAACAAATGACGAAAACGGACGGATTTCTCAGGTTTTTACTACATATGAACAGTGTTCACATTCTCCCGTGCAACGCGGCTGCAAGTCCTCCTTTCATGAAAAATCTTAAGGTTCCATCTCATGTCCAAGCCACCAAAGCCGGTTAAAAAGTGAATAATCGACAACTAAAATTTGAATTGTACTTCTTCTTACTGGCTATTACATCAACTTAGAAGCTTCATCTGTGTTCTATGGTGCTTTTAGTGTCTCCGCATGTTGCAGCACGCGAACTAGCTTTGCAAACGATAAATGTAACCGTTTTAGAGAGAAGAACGGCCAATGTGACGATCTTCCTTTAAGTCGATTCGATAACAAATGACGAAAACGGACGGATTTCTCAGGTTTTTACTACATATGAACACTTTTCACATTCTCCCGTGCAACGCGGCTGCAAGTCCTCCTTTCATGCAAAATCTTAAGGTCCTAGGTCATGTCCAAGCCACCAAAAGCGGCAAAAAAGTGAATAATCGACAACTAAAACTTGATTTGTACTTCTTCTTACTGGCTATTACTTCAACTTAGAAGCTTCTTCTGTGTTCTACTATGGTGCTTTTAGTGTCTCCGCATACCGCAGCACGCGACATAGCTTTGCAGACGATAAATGTAACCGTCTCAGAGAGAAAAGCGGCCAATGTGACGATCTGGCTTTAAGTCGATTCGATAACAAATGACGAAAACGGACGGATTCCTCAGGTTTTTACTACATATGAACACTTTTCACATTCTCCCGTGCAACGCGGCTGCTACTCCTCCTTTCATGCAAAATCTTAAGGTCCTAGGTCATGTCCAAGCCACCAAAGCCGGCTAAAAAGTGAATAATCGACAACTAAAACTTGAATTGTACTACTTCTTACTAGCTATTGCTTCAAATAAGAAGCTTCTTCTGTGGTCTACTATGGTGCTTTTAGTGTCTCCGCATACCGCAGCACGCGACATAGCTTTGCAGACGATAAAGTAACCGTCTCAGAGAGAAAAGCGGCCAATGTGACGATATGGCTTTAAGTCGATTCGATAACAAATGACGAAAACGGATGGATTTCTCACGTTTTTATTACATATGAACACTTTTCACATTCTCCCGTGCAACGCGGCTGCTAGTCCTCCTTTCATGCAAAATCTTAAGGTTCCACCCTATGTCCAAGGCACCAAAGAAGGCTAAAAATCAATAATCGATAACCAAACTTGAATTGTACTGCTTCTTACTGGCTATTACTTCAACTTAGAAGCTTCTTCTGTGTTCTACTATGGTGCTTTTAGTGTCTCCGCATACCGCAGCACGCGACATAGCTTTGCAGACGATAAATGTAACCGTCTCAGAGAGAAAAGGGGCCAATGTGACGATCTGGCTTTAAGTCGATTCGATAAAAAATGACGAAAACGGACGGATATCTCAGGATTTTACTACATATGAACACTTTTACATTCTCCCGTGCAACGCGGCTGCTAGTCCTCCTTTCATGCAAACTGTTAAGGTCCTAGATCATGTCCAAGCCACCAGAGCCGGCTATAAAGTGAATAATCGAACTTAAACTTGAATTGTACTACTCTTACTGGCTAGTACTTCAACTTAGAAGATTCTTCTGTGTTCTACTATGGTGCTTTTAGTGTTTCGGCTTACCGCAGCACGCGACATAGCTTTGCAGACGATAACTGTAACCGTTTTAGAGAGAACAACGGCCAATGTGACGATCTTCCTTTAAGTCGATTCGATAACAAATGACGATAACGGACGGATTTGTCAGGTTTTTACTACATATGAACAGTTTTCACAATCTCCCGTGCAACGCGGTTTCAAATCCTCCTTTCATGCAAAATCTTAAAGTCTTAGGTCATGTCCAAGCCACCAAAGCCGGGTAAAAAGTGAATAATCGACAACTATAACTTGAATTGTACTACTTCTTACTGGCTATTACCTCAACTTAGAAGCTTCATCTGTGTTCTACTATGGTGCTTTTAGTGTCTCCGCATACCGCAGCACGCGACATAGCTTTGCAGACGATAAATGTAACCGTTTCAGAGAGAAGAGAGGCCAATGTGACGATCTGGCTCTAAGTCGACATGAAAACAAATGACGAAAACAGACGGATTTCTCAGGTTTTTACTACATATGAACCCTTTTCACATTCTCCCGTGCAACGCGGCTGTTAATCCTCCTTTCATGCAAAATCTTAAAGTTCCACCTCATGTCCAGGGCACCAAAGCCGGCTAAAAATCAATAATCGATAACCAAAACTTGAATTGTACTGCTTCTTACTGGCTATTGCTTCAACGTAGAAGCTTCTTCTGTGTTCTACTATGGTGCTTTTAGTGTCTCCGCATACCGCAGCACGCGACATGGCTTTGCAGACGATAAATGTAACCGTCTCATAGAGAAATGCGGCCAATGTGACGATCTGGCTTTAAGTCGATTCGATAACGAATGACGAAAACGGACGGATTTCTCAGGTTTTTACTACATATGAACCCTTTTCACATTCTCCCGTGCAAGGCGGCAGCCAGTCCTCCTTTCATGCAAAATCTTAAGGTTTCACCTCATGTCCAGGGCACCAAAGGCGGCTAAAAATCAATAATCGATAACCAAAACTTGAATTGTACTGCTTCTTACTGGCTATTGCTTCAACTTAGAAGCTACTTCTGTGTTCTACTATGGTGCTTTTAGTGTCTCCGCATACCGCAGCACGCGACATAGCTTTGCAGACGATAAATTTAACCGTCTCAGAGAGAAAAGCGGCCAATGTGACGATCTGGCTTTAAGTCGATTCGATAACAAATGACGAATACGGACGGATTTCTCAGGTTTTTACTAAATATGAACACTTTTCACATTCTCCCGTGCAACGCGGCTGCTAGTCCTCCTTTCATGCAAAATCTTAAGGTCCTAGGTCATGTCCAAGCCACCAAAGCCGGCTAAAAAGTGAATAATCGACAACTAAAACTTGAATTGTACTACTTCTTACTGGCTATTGCTTCAACTTAGAAGCTTCTTCTGTGGTCTACCATGGTGCTTTTAGTGTCTCCGCATACCGCAGCATGCGACATAGAGTTGCAGACGATAAATGTAACCGTTTTAGAGAGAAGAACGGCCAATGTGTTGATCTCTCTTTAAGTCGATTGGATAACAAATGACGAAAACGGACTTATATCTCAGTTTTTTACTAAATATGAACACTTTTCACATTCTCCCGTGCAACGCGGCTGCTAGTCCTCTTTCATGCAAAATCTTAAGGTCCTAGGTCATGTCCAAGCCACCAAAGCCGGCTAAAAAGTGAACAATCGACAACTAAAACTTGAATTGTCCACATCTTACTGGCTATTGCTTCAACTTAGAAGCTTCTTCTGTGTTCTGCTATGGTGCGTTTAGTGTCTCCGCATACAACAGCACGAGACATAGCTTTGCAGACGATAAATGTAACTGTTTCAGAGAGAAAAGCGGCCAATGTCACGATCTGGCTTTAAGTCGATTCGATAACAAATGACGAAAACGGACGGATTTCTCAGGTTTTTACTACATATGAACACTTTTCACATTTTCCCGTGCAACGCGGCTGCTAGTCCTCCTTTCATGCAAAATCTTAAGGTCCTAGGTCATGTCCAAGCTACCAAAGCAGGCTAAAAAGTGAGTAATCGACAACTAAAACTTGAATTGTACTACTTCTTACTGGCTATCGCTTCATCTTAGAAGCTTCTTCTGTGTTCTACTATGGTGCTTTTAGTGTCTCCGCATACCGCAGCACGCGACATAGCTTTGCAGACGATAAATGTAAACATCTCAGAGAGAAAAGCGGCCAATGTGACGATCTGGCTTTAAGTCGATTCGATAACAAATGACGAAAACTAACGGATTTCAAGTTTTTACTACATATGAACACTTTTCACATTCTCCAGTGCAACGCGGCTGCAAGTCCTCCTTTCATGCAAAATCTTAAGGTTCCACCCTATGTCCAAGGCACCAATGAAGGCTAAAAATCAATAATCGATAACCAAACTTGAATTGTACTGCTTCTTACTGGCTATTACTTCAACTTAGAAGTAAGGCCGGCTAAAAATCAATAATCGATAACCAAAACTTGAAATGTACTGCTTCTTACTGGCTATTGCTTCAACTTAGAAGCTTCTTCTGTGTTCTACTATGGTGCTTTTAGTGTGTCCGCATACCGCAGCACGCGACATAGCTTTGCAGACGATAAATGTAACCGTCTCAGAGTGAAAAGCGGCCAATGTGACGATCTGGCTTTAAGTCGATTCGATAACAAATGACGAAAACGGACGGATTTCTCAGGTTTTTACTACATATGAACACTTTTCACATTCTCCCGTGAAACGCGGCTGCTAGTCCTCCTTTCATGCAAAATCTTAAGGTCCTAGGTCATGTCCAAGCCACCAAAGCCGGCTAAAAAGTGAATAATCGACAACTAAAACTTGAATTGTACTACTTCTTACTGGCTATTGCTTCAACTTAGAAGCTTCTTCTGTGGTCTACTATGGTGCTTTTAGTGTCTCCGCATACCGCAGCACCCGACATAGCATTGCAGACGATAAATGTAACCATTTCAGAGAGAAGAGCGGCCAATTTTACGATCTGGCTTTAAGTCGATTCGATAACAAAGGACGAATACGGACGGATTTCTCAGGTTTTTACTACATATGAACATTTTTCACATTCTCCCGTGGAACGCGGCTGCAAGTCCTCCTTTCATGCAAAATCTTAAGGTCCTAGGTCATGTCCAAGCCACCAAAGCCGGCTGTTGTTGTAGTTGTCTTCAGTCCTGAGACTGGTTTGATGCAGCTCTCCATGCTACTCTATCCTGTGCAAACTGCTTCATCTCCCAGTACCTACTGCAACCTACATCCTTCTGAATCCGCTTACTGTACTCATCTGTCGGTCTCCCTCTACGATTTTTTCCCTCCACGCTGCCCTCCAATGCTAAATTTGTGATCCCTTGATGCCTCAAAACATGTCCTACCAACCGATCCCTTCTTCTAGTCAAGTTGTGCCACAAACTTCTCTTCTCCCCAATCCTATTTAATACCTCTTCATTAGTTACGTGATCTATCCACCTTATCTTCAGTATTCTTCTGTAGCACCACATTTCGAAAGCTTCTATTCTCTTCTTGTCCAAACTAGTTGTCGTCCATGTTTCACTTCCATACATGGCTACACTCCAAACAAATACTTTCAGAAACGACTTCCTGATACATAAATCTATATTCGAAGTTAACAAATGTCTCTTCCTCAGAAACGCTTTCCTTGCCATTTCCAGTCTACATTTTATATCCTCTCTACTTCGACCATCATCAGTTATTTTACTTCCTAAATAGCAAAACTCCTTTACTACTTTAAGTGTCTCATTTCCTAATCTAATTCCCTCAGCATCACCCGATTTAATTTGATTACATTCCAGTATCCTCGTTTTGCTTTTATTAATGTTCAACTTATATCCTCCTTTCAAGACACTGTCCATTCCGTTCAACTGCTCTTCCAAGTCCTTTGCCGTCTCTGACAGAATTACAATGTCATCGGCGAACCTCAAAGTTTTTACTTCGTCTCCATGAATTTTAATACCTACTCCAAATTTTTCTTTTGTTTCCTTTACTGCTTGCTCAATACACAGATTGAATAACATCGGGGAGAGGCTACAACCCTGTCTCACTCCATTCCCAACCACTGCTTCCCTTTCATGCCCCTCGATTCTTATGACTGCCATCTGGTTTCTGTACAAATTATAAATAGCCTTTCGCTGCCTGTATTTTACCCCTGCCACCTTTAGAATTTGAAAAAGTGTATTCCAGGCAACATTGTCAAAAGCTTTCTCTAAGTCTACAAATGCTAGAAACGTAGGTTTGCCTTTTCTTAATCTTTCTTCTAAGATAAATCGTAAGGTCAGTATTGCCTCACGTGTTCCAACATTTCGACGGAATCCAAACTGATCCTCCCCGAGGTCTGCATCTACCAGTTTTTCTATTAGTCTGTAAAGAATTCGCGTTAGTATTTTGCAGCCGTGGCTTATTAAACTGATAGTTCGGTAATTTTCACATCTGTCAGCACCTGCTTTCTTTGGGATTGGAATTATTATATTCTTCTTGAAGTCTGAGGGTATTTCGCCTGTCTCAACATCAAAGCCGGCTACAAAGTGAACAATCGACAACTAGAACTTGAATTGTCCACATCTTACTGGCTATTGCTTCAACTTAGAAGCTTCTTCTGTGTTCTGCTATGATGCGTTTAGTGTCTCCGCATACCGCAGCACGAGACATAGCTTTGCAGACGATAAATGTAACTGTTTCAAAGAGAAAAGCGGCCAATGTCACGATCTGGCTTTAAGTCGATTCGATAACAAATGACGAAAACGGACGGATTTCTCAGGTTTTTAATACATATGAACACTTTTCACATTCTCCCGTGCAAAGCGGCTGCTAGTCCTCCTTTCATGCAAAATCTTAAGGTCCTAGCTCATGTCCAAGGCACCAAAGCCGTCTGAAAAGAAAATAATTGATAGGTCCAACTTGAATTGTACTGCTTTGTTTTGGCTATCACATCATCTTAGAAGCTTCTTCTGTGTTCTATTATGGTGCTTTTAGTGTCTCCGCATACCGCAGCACGCGACATAGCTTTGCAGACGATAAATGTAACTGCTTCAGAGAGAAGAGCGGCCAATTTGACGATCTGGCTTTAAGTCGATTCGATAACAAATGACGAATACGGACGGATTTCTCAGGTTTTTACTGTATATGAACACTTTGCACATTCTCCCGTGCAACGGGGGTGCAAGTCCTCATTTCATGCAAAATCTTAAGGTCCTAGGTCATGCCCAAGCCACCGAAGCCGGCTAAAAAGAGAATAATCGACAGCTAAAACTTGAATTCTACCACTTCTTACTGGCTATTACTTCAACTTAGAAGCTTCTTCTGTGTTCTACTATGGTGCTTTTAGTGTCTCCGCATACCGCAGCACGCGACATAGCTTTGCAAACGATAAATGTAACCGACTCAGAGATAAAAGCGGCGAATGTGACGATCTGGCTTTAAGTCGATTCGATAACAAATGACGAAAACGGACGGATTTCTCAGGTTTTTACTACATATGAACACTTTTCACATTTTCCCGTGCAACGCGGCTGCTAGTCCTACTTTCATGGAAAATCTTAAGGTTCTAGGTCATGTCCAAGCCACCAAAGCCGGCAAAAAAGTGAATAATCGACAACTAAAACTTGATTTGTACTACTTCTTACTCGCTATTACTTGAAATTAGAAGCTTCTTCTGTGTTCTACTAAGGTGCTTTTAGTGTCTCCGCATGCCGTAGCACGCGATATAGCTTTGCAGACGATAAATGTAACCGTCTCAGAGAGAAAAGCGGCCAATGTGACGATCTGGCTGTAAGTCGATTCGATAACAAATGACGAGAACGAAAGGATTTCTCAGGTTTTTACTACATATGAACACTTTCCACATTCTCCCGTGCAACGCGGCTGCAAGTCCTCCTTTCATGCAAAATCTTAAGGTTCCACCTCATGTCCAGGGCACCAAAGCCGGCTAAAAATCAACAATCGATAATCAAAACTTGAATTGTACTGCTTCTTACTGGCTATTGCTTCAACTTAGAAGCTTCTTCTGTGTTCTACTACGGTGCTTTTAGTGTCTCCGCATACCGCAGCACGCGACATAGCTTTGCAGACGATAAATCTAAACATCTGAGAGAGAAAAGCGGTTAATGTGACGATCTGGCTTTAAGTCGATTCGACAACAAATGACGAAAACTAACGGATTTCTCAGGTTTTTACTACATATGAACACTTTTCACATTCTCCAGTGCAACGCGGCTGCAAGTCCTCCTTTCATGCAAAATCTTAAGGTTCCACCCTATGTCCAAGGCACCAATGAAGGCTAAAAATCAATAATCGATAACCAAACTTGAATTGTACTGCTTCTTACTGGCTATTACTTCAACTTAGAAGCTTCTTCTGTGTTCTACTATGGTGCTTTTAGTGTCTCCGCATACCGCAGCACGCGACATAGCTTTGCAGACGATAAATGTAACCGTCTCAGAGAGAAAAGGGGCCAATGTGACGATCTGGCTTTAAGTCGATTCGATAAAAAATGACGAAAACAGATGGATATCTCAGGTTTTTACTACATATGAACACTTTTACATTCTCCCGTGCAACGCGGCTGCTAGTCCTCCTTTCATGCAAACTGTTAAGGTCCTAGATCATGTCCAAGCCACCAAAGCCGGCTAAAAAGTGAATAATCGAACTAAAACATGAATTGTACTACTTCTTACTGGCTATTGCTTCAACTTAGAAGCTTCTTCTGTGTTCTACTATGGTGCTTTTAGTGTGTCCGCATACCGCAGCACGCGACATAGCTTTGCAGACGATAACTGTAACCGTTTTAGAGAGAACAACGGCCAATGTGACGATCTGGCTTTAAGTCGATTCGATAACAAATGACGATAACGGACGGATTTGTCAGGTTTTTACTACATATGAACACTTTTCACATTCTCCCGTGCAACGCGGCTGCTAGCCCTCCTTTCATGCAAAATCTTAAGGTTCCACCTCATGTCCAAGGCACCAAAGCCGGCTAAAAATCAATAATCGATAACCAAAACTTGAATTGTACTGCTTCTTACTGGCTATTGCTTCAACTTAGAAGCTTCTTCTGTGTTCTACTATGGTGCTTTTAGTGTCTCCGCATACCGCAGCACGCGACATGGCTTTGCAGACGATAAATGTAACCGTCTCATAGAGAAATGCGGCCAATGTGACGATCTGGCTTTAAGTCGATTCGATAACGAATGACGAAAACGGACGGATTTCTCAGGTTTTTACTACATATGAACCCTTTTCACATTCTCCCGTGCAAGGCGGCAGCCAGTCCTCCTTTCATGCAAAATCTTAAGGTTTCACCTCATGTCCAGGGCACCAAAGGCGGCTAAAAATCAATAATCGATAACCAAAACTTGAATTGTACTGCTTCTTACTGGCTATTGCTTCAACTTAGAAGCTACTTCTGTGTTCTACTATGGTGCTTTTAGTGTCTCCGCATACCGCAGCACGCGACATAGCTTTGCAGACGATAAATTTAACCGTCTCAGAGAGAAAAGCGGCCAATGTGACGATCTGGCTTTAAGTCGATTCGATAACAAATGACGAATACGGACGGATTTCTCAGGTTTTTACTAAATATGAACACTTTTCACATTCTCCCGTGCAACGCGGCTGCTAGTCCTCCTTTCATGCAAAATCTTAAGGTCCTAGGTCATGTCCAAGCCACCAAAGCCGGCTAAAAAGTGAATAATCGACAACTAAAACTTGAATTGTACTACTTCTTACTGGCTATTGCTTCAACTTAGAAGCTTCTTCTGTGGTCTACCATGGTGCTTTTAGTGTCTCCGCATACCGCAGCATGCGACATAGAGTTGCAGACGATAAATGTAACCGTTTTAGAGAGAAGAACGGCCAATGTGTTGATCTCTCTTTAAGTCGATTGGATAACAAATGACGAAAACGGACTTATATCTCAGTTTTTTACTAAATATGAACACTTTTCACATTCTCCCGTGCAACGCGGCTGCTAGTCCTCCTTTCATGCAAAATCTTAAGGTCCTAGGTCATGTCCAAGCCACCAAAGCCGGCTAAAAAGTGAACAATCGACAACTAAAACTTGAATTGTCCACATCTTACTGGCTATTGCTTCAACTTAGAAGCTTCTTCTGTGTTCTGCTATGGTGCGTTTAGTGTCTCCGCATACAACAGCACGAGACATAGCTTTGCAGACGATAAATGTAACTGTTTCAGAGAGAAAAGCGGCCAATGTCACGATCTGGCTTTAAGTCGATTCGATAACAAATGACGAAAACGGACGGATTTCTCAGGTTTTTACTACATATGAACACTTTTCACATTTTCCCGTGCAACGCGGCTGCTAGTCCTCCTTTCATGCAAAATCTTAAGGTCCTAGGTCATGTCCAAGCTACCAAAGCAGGCTAAAAAGTGAGTAATCGACAACTAAAACTTGAATTGTACTACTTCTTACTGGCTATCGCTTCATCTTAGAAGCTTCTTCTGTGTTCTACTATGGTGCTTTTAGTGTCTCCGCATACCGCAGCACGCGACATAGCTTTGCAGACGATAAATGTAAACATCTCAGAGAGAAAAGCGGCCAATGTGACGATCTGGCTTTAAGTCGATTCGATAACAAATGACGAAAACTAACGGATTTCAAGTTTTTACTACATATGAACACTTTTCACATTCTCCAGTGCAACGCGGCTGCAAGTCCTCCTTTCATGCAAAATCTTAAGGTTCCACCCTATGTCCAAGGCACCAATGAAGGCTAAAAATCAATAATCGATAACCAAACTTGAATTGTACTGCTTCTTACTGGCTATTACTTCAACTTAGAAGTAAGGCCGGCTAAAAATCAATAATCGATAACCAAAACTTGAAATGTACTGCTTCTTACTGGCTATTGCTTCAACTTAGAAGCTTCTTCTGTGTTCTACTATGGTGCTTTTAGTGTGTCCGCATACCGCAGCACGCGACATAGCTTTGCAGACGATAAATGTAACCGTCTCAGAGTGAAAAGCGGCCAATGTGACGATCTGGCTTTAAGTCGATTCGATAACAAATGACGAAAACGGACGGATTTCTCAGGTTTTTACTACATATGAACACTTTTCACATTCTCCCGTGAAACGCGGCTGCTAGTCCTCCTTTCATGCAAAATCTTAAGGTCCTAGGTCATGTCCAAGCCACCAAAGCCGGCTAAAAAGTGAATAATCGACAACTAAAACTTGAATTGTACTACTTCTTACTGGCTATTGCTTCAACTTAGAAGCTTCTTCTGTGGTCTACTATGGTGCTTTTAGTGTCTCCGCATACCGCAGCACCCGACATAGCATTGCAGACGATAAATGTAACCATTTCAGAGAGAAGAGCGGCCAATTTTACGATCTGGCTTTAAGTCGATTCGATAACAAAGGACGAATACGGACGGATTTCTCAGGTTTTTACTACATATGAACATTTTTCACATTCTCCCGTGGAACGCGGCTGCAAGTCCTCCTTTCATGCAAAATCTTAAGGTCCTAGGTCATGTCCAAGCCACCAAAGCCGGCTGTTGTTGTAGTTGTCTTCAGTCCTGAGACTGGTTTGATGCAGCTCTCCATGCTACTCTATCCTGTGCAAACTGCTTCATCTCCCAGTACCTACTGCAACCTACATCCTTCTGAATCCGCTTACTGTACTCATCTGTCGGTCTCCCTCTACGATTTTTTCCCTCCACGCTGCCCTCCAATGCTAAATTTGTGATCCCTTGATGCCTCAAAACATGTCCTACCAACCGATCCCTTCTTCTAGTCAAGTTGTGCCACAAACTTCTCTTCTCCCCAATCCTATTTAATACCTCTTCATTAGTTACGTGATCTATCCACCTTATCTTCAGTATTCTTCTGTAGCACCACATTTCGAAAGCTTCTATTCTCTTCTTGTCCAAACTAGTTGTCGTCCATGTTTCACTTCCATACATGGCTACACTCCAAACAAATACTTTCAGAAACGACTTCCTGATACATAAATCTATATTCGAAGTTAACAAATGTCTCTTCCTCAGAAACGCTTTCCTTGCCATTTCCAGTCTACATTTTATATCCTCTCTACTTCGACCATCATCAGTTATTTTACTTCCTAAATAGCAAAACTCCTTTACTACTTTAAGTGTCTCATTTCCTAATCTAATTCCCTCAGCATCACCCGATTTAATTTGATTACATTCCAGTATCCTCGTTTTGCTTTTATTAATGTTCAACTTATATCCTCCTTTCAAGACACTGTCCATTCCGTTCAACTGCTCTTCCAAGTCCTTTGCCGTCTCTGACAGAATTACAATGTCATCGGCGAACCTCAAAGTTTTTACTTCGTCTCCATGAATTTTAATACCTACTCCAAATTTTTCTTTTGTTTCCTTTACTGCTTGCTCAATACACAGATTGAATAACATCGGGGAGAGGCTACAACCCTGTCTCACTCCATTCCCAACCACTGCTTCCCTTTCATGCCCCTCGATTCTTATGACTGCCATCTGGTTTCTGTACAAATTATAAATAGCCTTTCGCTGCCTGTATTTTACCCCTGCCACCTTTAGAATTTGAAAAAGTGTATTCCAGGCAACATTGTCAAAAGCTTTCTCTAAGTCTACAAATGCTAGAAACGTAGGTTTGCCTTTTCTTAATCTTTCTTCTAAGATAAATCGTAAGGTCAGTATTGCCTCACGTGTTCCAACATTTCGACGGAATCCAAACTGATCCTCCCCGAGGTCTGCATCTACCAGTTTTTCTATTAGTCTGTAAAGAATTCGCGTTAGTATTTTGCAGCCGTGGCTTATTAAACTGATAGTTCGGTAATTTTCACATCTGTCAGCACCTGCTTTCTTTGGGATTGGAATTATTATATTCTTCTTGAAGTCTGAGGGTATTTCGCCTGTCTCAACATCAAAGCCGGCTACAAAGTGAACAATCGACAACTAGAACTTGAATTGTCCACATCTTACTGGCTATTGCTTCAACTTAGAAGCTTCTTCTGTGTTCTGCTATGATGCGTTTAGTGTCTCCGCATACCGCAGCACGAGACATAGCTTTGCAGACGATAAATGTAACTGTTTCAAAGAGAAAAGCGGCCAATGTCACGATCTGGCTTTAAGTCGATTCGATAACAAATGACGAAAACGGACGGATTTCTCAGGTTTTTAATACATATGAACACTTTTCACATTCTCCCGTGCAAAGCGGCTGCTAGTCCTCCTTTCATGCAAAATCTTAAGGTCCTAGCTCATGTCCAAGGCACCAAAGCCGTCTGAAAAGAAAATAATTGATAGGTCCAACTTGAATTGTACTGCTTTGTTTTGGCTATCACATCATCTTAGAAGCTTCTTCTGTGTTCTATTATGGTGCTTTTAGTGTCTCCGCATACCGCAGCACGCGACATAGCTTTGCAGACGATAAATGTAACTGCTTCAGAGAGAAGAGCGGCCAATTTGACGATCTGGCTTTAAGTCGATTCGATAACAAATGACGAATACGGACGGATTTCTCAGGTTTTTACTGTATATGAACACTTTGCACATTCTCCCGTGCAACGGGGGTGCAAGTCCTCATTTCATGCAAAATCTTAAGGTCCTAGGTCATGCCCAAGCCACCGAAGCCGGCTAAAAAGAGAATAATCGACAGCTAAAACTTGAATTCTACCACTTCTTACTGGCTATTACTTCAACTTAGAAGCTTCTTCTGTGTTCTACTATGGTGCTTTTAGTGTCTCCGCATACCGCAGCACGCGACATAGCTTTGCAAACGATAAATGTAACCGACTCAGAGATAAAAGCGGCGAATGTGACGATCTGGCTTTAAGTCGATTCGATAACAAATGACGAAAACGGACGGATTTCTCAGGTTTTTACTACATATGAACACTTTTCACATTTTCCCGTGCAACGCGGCTGCTAGTCCTACTTTCATGGAAAATCTTAAGGTTCTAGGTCATGTCCAAGCCACCAAAGCCGGCAAAAAAGTGAATAATCGACAACTAAAACTTGATTTGTACTACTTCTTACTCGCTATTACTTGAAATTAGAAGCTTCTTCTGTGTTCTACTAAGGTGCTTTTAGTGTCTCCGCATGCCGTAGCACGCGACATAGCTTTGCAGACGATAAATGTAACCGTCTCAGAGAGAAAAGCGGCCAATGTGACGATCTGGCTGTAAGTCGATTCGATAACAAATGACGAGAACGAAAGGATTTCTCAGGTTTTTACTACATATGAACACTTTCCACATTCTCCCGTGCAACGCGGCTGCAAGTCCTCCTTTCATGCAAAATCTTAAGGTTCCACCTCATGTCCAGGGCACCAAAGCCGGCTAAAAATCAACAATCGATAATCAAAACTTGAATTGTACTGCTTCTTACTGGCTATTGCTTCAACTTAGAAGCTTCTTCTGTGTTCTACTACGGTGCTTTTAGTGTCTCCGCATACCGCAGCACGCGACATAGCTTTGCAGACGATAAATCTAAACATCTGAGAGAGAAAAGCGGTTAATGTGACGATCTGGCTTTAAGTCGATTCGACAACAAATGACGAAAACTAACGGATTTCTCAGGTTTTTACTACATATGAACACTTTTCACATTCTCCAGTGCAACGCGGCTGCAAGTCCTCCTTTCATGCAAAATCTTAAGGTTCCACCCTATGTCCAAGGCACCAATGAAGGCTAAAAATCAATAATCGATAACCAAACTTGAATTGTACTGCTTCTTACTGGCTATTACTTCAACTTAGAAGCTTCTTCTGTGTTCTACTATGGTGCTTTTAGTGTCTCCGCATACCGCAGCACGCGACATAGCTTTGCAGACGATAAATGTAACCGTCTCAGAGAGAAAAGGGGCCAATGTGACGATCTGGCTTTAAGTCGATTCGATAAAAAATGACGAAAACAGATGGATATCTCAGGTTTTTACTACATATGAACACTTTTACATTCTCCCGTGCAACGCGGCTGCTAGTCCTCCTTTCATGCAAACTGTTAAGGTCCTAGATCATGTCCAAGCCACCAAAGCCGGCTAAAAAGTGAATAATCGAACTAAAACATGAATTGTACTACTTCTTACTGGCTATTGCTTCAACTTAGAAGCTTCTTCTGTGTTCTACTATGGTGCTTTTAGTGTGTCCGCATACCGCAGCACGCGACATAGCTTTGCAGACGATAACTGTAACCGTTTTAGAGAGAACAACGGCCAATGTGACGATCTGGCTTTAAGTCGATTCGATAACAAATGACGATAACGGACGGATTTGTCAGGTTTTTACTACATATGAACACTTTTCACATTCTCCCGTGCAACGCGGCTGCTAGCCCTCCTTTCATGCAAAATCTTAAGGTTCCACCTCATGTCCAAGGCACCAAAGCCGGCTAAAAATCAATAATCGATAACCAAACCTTGAATTGTACTGCTTGTTACTGGCTATTACTTCAACTTAGAAGCTTCTTCTGTGTTCTACTATGGTGCTTTTAGTGTCTCCGCATACCGCAGCACGCGACATAGCTTTGCAGGCGATAAATGTAACCGTCTCATAGAGGAATGCGGCCAATGTGACGATCTGGCTTTAAGTCGATTCGATAACGAATGACGAAAACGGACGGATTTCTCAGGTTTTTACTACATATGAACCCTTTTCAAATTCTCCCGTGCAACGCGGCAGCTAGTCCTTCTTTCATGCAAAATCTTAAGGTTTCACCTCATGTCCAGGGCACCAAAGCCGGCTAAAAATCAATAATCGATAACCAAAACTTGAATTGTACTGCTTCTTACTGGCTATTGCTTCAACTTAGAAGCTACTTCTGTGTTCTACTATGGTGCTTTTAGTGTCTCCGCATACCGCAGCACGCGACATAGCTTTGCTGACGATAAATGTAACCGTCTCAGAGAGAAAAGCGGCCAATGTGACGATCTGGCTTTAAGTCGATTCGATAACAAATGACGAAAACGGACGGATTTCTCAGGTTTTTACTACATATGAACACTTTTCACATTCTCCCGTGCAACGCGGCTGCTAGTCCTCCTTTCATGCAAAATCTTAACGTCCTAGGTCATGTCCAAGCCACCAAAGCCGGCTAAAAGGTGAATAATCGACAACTAAAACTGGAATTGTACTACTTCCTACTGGCTATTACTTCAACTTAGCAGCTTCTTCTGTGTTCTACTATGGTGCTTTTAGTGTCTCCGCATACCGCAGCACGCGACATAGTTTTTCAGACGATAAATGTAACCATCTCAGAGAGAAAAGCGGCCAATGTGACGATCTGGCTTTAAGTTGATTCGATAACAAATGACGAAAACGGACGGATTTCTCAGGTTTTTACTACATGTGAACACTTTTCACATTCTCCCGCGCAACGCGGCTCCTAGTCCTTCTTTCATGCAAAATCTTATGTTCCTAGGTCATGTCCAAGCCAACAAAGCCGGCTAAAAAGTGAATAATCGACAACTAAAACTTGAATTGTACTACTTCATACTGGCTAACACTTCAACTTAGAAGCTTCTTCTGTGTTCTACTATGGTGCGTTTCGTGTCTCCGCATACCGCAGCATGCGACATAGCTTTGCAGACGATAAATGTAACCGTCTCAGAGAGAAAAGCGGCCAATGTGACGATCTGGCTTTAAGTCGATTCGATAACAAATGACGAAAACGGACGGATTTCTCAGGTTTTTACTACATATGAACACTTTTCACATTCTCCCGTGCAAAGCGGCTGCTAGTCCTCCTTTCATGCAAAATCTTAAGGTCCTAGGTCATGTCCAAGCCACCAAAGCCGGCTAAAAAGTGAGTAATCGACAACTAAAACTTGAATTGTACTACTTCTTACTGGCTATCGCTTCAACTTAGAAGCTTCTTCTGTGTTCTACTATGGTGCTTTTAGTGTCTCCGCATACCGCAGCACGCGACATAGCTTTGCAGACGATAAATGTAACCGTTTCAGAGAGAAGAGCGGCCAATTTGACGATCTGGCTTTAAGTCGATTCGATAACAAATGACGAAACCAAACGAATTACTCAGGTTTTTACTACATATGAACCCTTTTCACATTCTCCCGTGCATCGCGGCTGCTAGTCCTCCTTTCATCCAAAATCTTAAGGTTCCACCTGATATCCAAGGCACCAAGGCCGGCTAAAAATCAATAATCGATAAACAAAACTTGAAATGTACTGCTTCTTACTGGCTATTGCTTCAACTTAGAAGCTTCTTCTGTGTTCTACTATGGTGCTTTTAATGTCTCCGCACACCGCAGCACGCGACATAGCTTTGCAGACGATAAATGTAACCGTCTCAGAGAGAAAAGCGGCCAATGTGACGATCTGGCTTTAAGTCGATTCGATAACAAATGACCAAAACGGACGGATTTCTCAGGTTTTTACTACATATGAACACTTTGCACATTCTCCCATGCAACGCGGCTGCAAGTCCTCCTTTCATGCAAAATCTTACGGTCCTAGGTCATGTCCAAGCCACCAAAGCCGGCTGAAAAGTGTATAATAGACAACTAAAACTTGAATTGTACTACTTCTTACTGACTATTGCTTCAACTTAGAAGCTTCTTCTGTGGTCTACTATGGTGCTTTTAGTGTCTCCGCATACCGCAGCATGCGACATAGCCTTGCAGACAATAAATGTAACCGTTTTAGAGAGAAGAACGGCCAATGTGTTGATCTGTCTTTAAGTCGATTGGATAACAAATGACGAAAACGGGCGGATTTCTCAGGTTTTCATTTAATATGAACACTTTTCAAATTCCCCCGTGCAATGCTTCTGCTAGATCCTCCTTCATGCAAAATCTTAAGGTCCTAGCTCATGTCCAAGGCAGCAAAGCCGTCTGAAAAGACAATAATTGATAGCTCCAAATTGAATTGTACTGCTTTGTTTTGGCTATCACATCATCTTAGAAGCTTCTTCTGTGTTCTATTATGGTGCTTTTAGTGTCTCCGCATACCGCAGCACGCGACATAGCTTTGCAGACGATAAATGTAACCGTTTCAGAGAGAAGAGCGGCCAATTTGACGATCTGGCTTTAAGTCGATTCGATAACAAATGACGAATACGGACGGATTTCTCAGGTTTTTACTACATATGAACATTTTTCACATTCTCCCGTGGAACGCGACTGCAAGTCCTCCTTTCATGCAAAATCTTAAGGTCCTAGGTCATATCCAAGCCACCAAAGCCGGCTGTTGTTGTTGTTATCTTCTGTCCTGATACTGGTTTGATGCAGCTCTCCATGCTACTCTATCCTGTGCAAGCTGCTTCATCTCCCAGTACCTACTGCAACCTACATCCTTCTGAATCTGCTTAGTGTACTCATCTGTCGGTCTCCCTCTACGATTTTTTCCCTCCACGCTGCCCTCCAATGCTAAATTTGTGATCCCTTGATGCCTCAAAACATGTCCTACCAACCGATCCCTTCTTCTAGTCAAGGTGTGCCACAAACTTCTCTTCTCCCCAATCCTATTTAATACCTCCTCATTAGTTACGTGATCTATCCACCTTATCTTCAGTATTCTTCTGTAGCACCACATTTCGAAAGCTTCTATTCTCTTCTTGTCCAAACTAGTTGTCGTCCATGTTTCACTTCCATACATGGCTACACTCCAAACAAATACTTTCAGAAACGACTTCCTGATACATAAATCTATATTCGATGTTAACAAATTTCTCTTCCTCAGAAACGCTTTCCTTGCCATTTCCAGTCTACATTGTATATCCTCTCTACTTCGACCATCATCAGTTATTTTACTTCCTAAATAGCAAAACTCCTTTACTACTTTAAGTGTCTCATTTCCTAATCTAATTCCCTCAGCATCACCCGATTTAATTTGATTACATTCCATTATCCTCGTTTTGCTTTTATTAATGTTCAACTTATATCCTCCTTTCAAGACACTGTCCATTCCGTTCAACTGCTCTTCCAAGTCCTTTGCCGTCTCTGACAGAATTACAATGTCATCGGCGAACCTCAAAGTTTTTACTTCGTCTCCATGAATTTTAATACCTACTCCAAATTTTTCTTTTGTTTCCTTTACTGCTTGCTCAATACACAGATTGAATAACGTCGGGGAGAGGCTACAACCCTGTCTCACTCCATTCCCAACCACTGCTTCCCTTTCATGCCCCTCGATTCTTATGACTGCCATCTGGTTTCTGTACAAATTATAAATAGCCTTTCGCTCCCTGTATTTTACCCCTGCCACCTTTAGAATTTGAAAAAGAGTATTCCAGTCAACATTGTCAAAAGCTTTCTCTAAGTCTACAAATGCTAGAAACGTAGGTTTGCCTTTTCTTAATCTTTCTTCTAAGATAAATCGTAAGGTCAGTATTGCCTCACGTGTTCCAACATTTCGACGGAATCCAAACTGATCCTCCCCGAGGTCTGCATCTACCAGTTTTTCTATTAGTCTGTAAAGAATTCGCGTTAGTATTTTGCAGCCGTGACTTATTAAACTGATAGTTCGGTAATTTTCACATCTGTCAGCACCTGCTTTCTTTGGGATTGGAATTATTATATTCTTCTTGAAGTCTGAGGGTATTTCGCCTGTCTCAACATCAAAGCCGGCTACAAAGTGAACAATCGACAACTAGAACTTGAATTGTCCACATCTTACTGGCTATTGCTTCAACTTAGAAGCTTCTTCTGTGTTCTGCTATGGTGCGTTTAGTGTCTCCGCATACCGCAGCACGAGACATAGCTTTGCAGACGATAAATGTAACTGTTTCAGAGAGAAAAGCGGCCATTGTCACGATCTGGCTTTAAGTCGATTCGATAACAAATGACGAAAACGGACGGATTTCTCAGGTTTTTAATACATATGAACCCTTTTCACATTCTCCCGTGCAACGCGGCTGCTAGTCCTCCTTTCATCCAAAATCTTAAGGTTCCACCTAATGTCCAAGGCACCAAGGCCGGCTAAAAATCAATAATCGATAACCAAAACTTGAAATGTACTGCTTCTTACTGGCTATTGCTTCAACTTAGAAGCTTCTTCTGAGTTCTACTATGGTGCTTTTAATGTCTCCGCACACCGCAGCACGCGACATAGCTTTGCAGACGATAAATGTAACCGTCTCAGAGAGAAGAGCGGCCAATGTGACGATCTGGCTTTAAGTCGATTCGATAACAAATGACGAAAACGGACGGATTTCTCAGGTTTTTACTACATATGAACACTTTTCACATTCTCCAGTGCAACGCGGCTGTAAGTCCTCCTTTCATGCAAAATCTCAGGTCCTAGGTCATGTCCAAGCCACCAAAGACGGCTAAAATGTGAATAATCGACAACTAAAACTTGAATTATACCACATCTTACTCTCTATTACTTCAACTTAGAAACTTGTTCTGTGTTCTGCTATGGTGCTTTTAGTGTTTGGCATACCGCAGCACGCGACATAGCTTTGCAGACGATAAATGTAACCGTTTTAGAGAGAAGAACGGCCAATGTGACGATCTGGCTTTAAGTCGATTCGATAACAAATGACGAAAACGGACGAATTTCTCAGGTTTTTACTACATATGAAACCTTTTCACATTCTCCCGTGCAACGCGGCTGCTAGTCCTCCTTTCATGCAAAATCTTAAGGTCCTAGGTCATGTCCAAGCCACCAAAGCCGGCTAAAAAGTGAATAATCGACAACTAAAACCTGAATTGTACTACTTCTTACTGGCTATTACTTCAACTTAGAAGCTTCTTCTGTGTTCTACTATGGTGCTTTTAGTGTCTCCGCATACCGCAGCACGCGTCATAGCTTTGCTGACGATAAATGTAACCGTTTCAGAGAGAAGAGCGGCCAATTTGACGATCTGGCTTTAAGTCAATTCGATAACAAATGACGAAAACGGACGAATTTCTCAGGTTTTTACTACATATGAACACTTTGCACATTCTCCCGTGCAACGCGGCTGCAAGTCCTCCTTTCATGCAAAATCTTACGGTCCTAGGTCATGTCCAAGGCACCAAAGCCGTCTGAAAAGACAATAATTGATAGCTCCAACTTGAATTGTACTGCTTTGTTTTGGCTATCACATCATCTTAGAAGCTTCTTCTGTGTTCTATTATGGTGATTTTAGTGTCTCCGCATACCGCAGCACGCGACATAGCTTTGCAGACGATAAATGTAACCGCTTCAGAGAGAAGAGCGGCCAATTTGACGATCTGGCTTTAAGTCGATTCGATAACAAATGACGAATACGGAAGGATTTCTCAGGTTTTTACTACATATGAACACTTTGCACATTCTCCCGTGCAACGGGGCTGCAAGTCCTCCTTTCATGCAAAATCTTAAGGTCCTAGGTCATGCCCAAGCCACCGAAGCCGGCTAAAAAGAGAATAATCGACATTAAAACTTGAATTCTACTACTTCTTACTGGCTATTACTTCAACTTAGAAGCTTCTTCTGTGTTCTGCTATGGTGCTTTTAGTGTGTCCGCATACCGCAGTACGCGACATAGCTTTGCAAACGATAAATGTAACCGACTCAGAGATAAAAGCGGCCAATGTGACGATCTGGCTTTAAGTCGATTCGATAACAAATGACGAGAACGGACGGATTTCTCAGGTTTTTACTACATATGAACACTTTTCACATTCTCCCGTGCAACGCGGCTGCTAGTCCTCCTTTCATGCAAAATCTAAAGGTTCCACCTCATGTCCAGGGCACCAAAGCCGGCTAAAAATCAACAATCGATAATCAAAACTTGAATTGTACTGCTTCTTACTGGCTATTGCTTCAACTTAGAAGCTTCTTCTGTGTTCTACTACGATGCTTTTAGTGTCTCCGCATACCGCAGCACGCGACATAGCTTTGCAGACGATAAATGTAAACATCTCAGAGAGAAAAGCGGCCAATGTGACGATCTGGCTTTAAGTCGATTCGATAACAAATGACGAAAACGGACGGATTTCTCAGGTTTTTACTACATATGAACACTTTTCACATTTTCCCGTTGAACGCGGCTGCTAGTCCTACTTTCATGGAAAAACTTAAGGTTCTAGGTCATGTCCAAGCCACCAAAGCCGGCAAAAAAGTGAATAATCGACAACTAAAACTTGAATTGTACTACTTCTTACTGGCTATTACTTGAACTTAGAAGCTTCTTCTGTGTTCTACTACGGTGCTTTTAGTGTCTCCGCATACCGCAGCACGCGACATAGCTTTGCAGACGATAAATGTAACCGTCTCAGAGAGAAAAGCGGCCAATGTGACGATCTGCCTTTAAGTCGATTCGATAACAAATGACGAGAACGGACGGATTTCCCAGGTTTTTACTACATATGAACACTTTTCATATTCTCCCGTGCAACGCGGTTGCTAGTCCACCTCTCATGCAAAATCTTAAGGTCCTAGCCAATGTCCAAGCCACTAAAGCCGGTTAAAAAGTGAATAATAGAAAACTAAAACTTGAATTGTACTAATTCTTACTGGCTATTACTTCAGCTTAGATGCATCTTCTGTGTTCTACTATGGTGCTTTTAGTGTCTCCGCATACCGCATCACGTGACATAGCTTTGCAGACGATAATTGTAACCGTTTTAGAGAGAAGAACGGCCAATGTGACGATCTTCCTTTAAGTCGATTCGATAACAAATGACGAAAACGGACGGATTTCTCAGGTTTTTACTACATATGAACACTTTTCACATTCTCCAGTGCAACGCGGCTGCAAGTCCTCCTTTCATGCAAAATCTTAAGGTCCTAGGTCATGTCCAAGCCACCAAAGCCGGCTAAAAAGTGAATAATGGACAACTAAAACTTGAATTGTACTACTTCTTACTGGCTATTACTTTAACTTAGAAGCTTCTTCTGTGTTCTACTATGGTGCTTTTAGTGTCTCCGCATACCGCAGCACGCGACATAGCTTTGCAGACGATAAATGTAACTGTCTCAGAGAGAAAAGCGGCCAATGTGACGATCTGACTTTAAGTCGATTCGATTACGAATGAAGAAACGTGCGGATTTCTCAGGTTTTTACTACATATGAACCCTTTTCACATTTTCCCGTGCAACGCGGCTGCTAGTCCTCCTTTCATGCAAAATCTTAAGGTTCCACCTCATGTCCAAGGCACCAAAGCCGGCTAAAAATCAATAATCGATAACCAAAACTTAAAAATATACTGCTTCTTACTGGCTATTGCTTCAACTTAGAAGCTTCTTCTGTGTTCTACTATGGTGCTTTCAGTGTCTAAGCATACCGCAGCACGCGACATAGCTTTGTAGACGATAAATGTAACCGTCTCAGAGAGAAAAGCGGCCAATGTGACGATCTGGCTTTAAGTCGATTCGATAACAAATGACGAAAACGGACGGATTTCTCAGGTTTTTACTACATATGAACACTTTTCATATTCTCCCGTGCAACGCGGCTGCAAGTCCTCCTTTCATGCAAAATCTTAAGGTCCTAGGTCACACACAAGCCACCGAAGCCGGCTAAAAAGTGAATAATCGACATTAAAACTTGAATTCTACTACGTCTTACTGGCTATTACTTCAACTTAGAAGCTTCTTCTGTGTTCTACTATGGTGCTTTTAGTGTCTCCGCATACCGCAGTACGCGACATAGCTTTGCAAACGATAAATGTAACCGTCTCAGAGAAAAAAGCGGCCATTGTGACGATCTGGCTTTAAGTCGATTCGATAACAAATGACGAAAACGAAGGGATTTCTCAGGTTTTTACTAAATATGAACACTTTTCACATTCTCCCGTGCAACGCGGCTGCTAGTCCTCCTTTCATGCAAAATCGTAAGGTTCCATCTCATGTCCAAGGCACCAAAGCCGGCTAAAATTCAATAATCGATAACCAAAGCTTGAAATGTACTGCTTCTGACTGGCTATTGCTTCAACTTAGAAGCTTCTTCTGTAATCTACTATGGTGCTTTTACTGTCTATGCATACTGCAACACGCGACATAGCTTTGCAGACGATAAATGTAACCGTCTCAGAGAGAAAAGAGGCCAATGTGACGATCTGGCTTTAAGTCGATTCGATAAAAAATGTCGAAAACGGACGGATTTCTCAGGTTTTTACTAAATATGAACACTTTTCACATTCTCCCGTGCAACGCGGCTGCTAGTCCTCCTTTCATGCAAAATCTTAAGGTTCCACCTCATAACCAGGGCACCAGAGCCGGCTAAAAATCAATAATCGATAACCAAAACTTGAATTGGACTGCTTCTTACTGGCTATTGCTTCAACTTACAAGCTTCTTCTGTGTTCTACTATGGTGCTTTTAGTATTTCGGCATACCGCAGCACGCGACATAGCTTTGCAGACGATAAATGTAACCGTCTCAGAGAGAAAAGTGGCCAATGTGACGATCTCGCTTTAAGTCGATTCGATAACAAATGCCGAAAACGGACGGATTTCTCAGGTTTTTACTAAATATGAACACTTTTCACATTCTCCCGTGCAACGCGGCTGCTAGTCCTCCTTTCATGCAAAATCTTAAGGTCCTAGGTCATGTCCAAGCCACCAAAGCCGGCTAAAAAGTGAACAATCGACAACTAAAACTTGAATTGTACTATTTCTTACTGGCTATTGCTTCAACTTAGAAGCTTCTTCTGTGGTCTACTATGGTGCTTTTAGTGCCTCCGCATACCGCAGCACGCGACATAGCTTTGCAGAAAATAAATGTAACCGTCTCAGAGAGAAAATCGGCCAATGTGACGATCTGGCTTTAAGTCGATTCGATAACAAATGATGAAAACGGACGGATTTCTCAGGTTTTTACTACATATGAACCCTTTCCACATTCTCCCATCCAACGCGGCTGCTAGTCCTCCTTTCATGCAAAATCTTAAGGTTCCACCTTATGTCCAGGGCACCAAAGCCGGCTAAAAATCAACAATCGATAATCAAAACTTGAATTGTACTGCTTCTTACTGGCTATTACTTCAACTTAGAATCTTCTTCTGTGTTCTACTACGGTGCTTTTAGTGTCTCCGCATACCGCAGCACGTGACATAGCTTTGCAGACGATAACTGTAAACATCTCAGAGAGAAAAGCGGCCAATGTGACGATCTGGCTTTAAGTCCATTCGATAACAAATGACGAAAACGGACGGATTTCTCAGGTTTTTACTAAATATGAACACTTTTCACATTCTCCCGTGCAACGCGGCTGCTAGTCCTCCTCTCATGCAAAATCTTAAGGTCCTAGGCCATGTCCAAGCTACCAAAGCCGGCTAAAAAGTGAATAATCGACAACTAAAACTTGAATTGTACTACTTCATACTGGCTATTACTTCAACTTAGAAGCTTCTTCTGTGTTCTACTATGGTGCTTTAATGCCTCCGCATACCGCATCACGCGACATAGCTTTGCAGACGATAATTGTAACCGTTTCAGAGAGAAGAGCGGCCAATTTGACGATCTGGCTTTAAGTCAATTCGATAACAAATGACGAAAACGGACGATTTTCTCAGCTTTTTACTACATATGAACCCTTTTCACATTCTCCCGTGCTACGCGTTTGCTAGTCCTCCTTTCATGCAAAATCTTAAGGTTCCACCTCATAACCAGGGCACCAAAGCCGGCTAAAAATCAATAATCGATAACCAAAACTTGAATTGGACTGCTTCTTACTGGCTATTGCTTCAACTTAGAAGCTTCTTCTGTGTTCTACTATGGTGCTTTTAGTGTCTCCGCATACCGCAGCACGCGACATAGCTTTGCACACGATAAATGTAACCGTCTCAGAGAGAAAAGCGGCCAAATTGTCGATATGGCTATAAGTCGATTCGATAACAAATGACGAAATGGACGGATTTCTCAGGTTTTTACTACATATGATCCCTTTTCACATTCTCCCGTGCAACGCGGCTGCTAGTCCTCCTTTCATGCAAAATCTTAAGGTCCTAGGTCATGTCCAAGCCACCAAAGCCGGCTAAAAAGTGAATAATCGACATGTAAAACTTGAATTGCACTATTTCATACTGGCTATTGCTTCAACTTAGAAGCTTCTTCTGTGGTCTACTATGGTGCTTTTAGTGTCTCCGCATACCGCAGCACGCGACATAGCTTTGCAGAAAATAAATGTAACCGTCTCAGAGAGAAAATCGGCCAATGTGACGATCTGGCTTTAAGTCGATTCGATAACAAATGACGAAAACGGACCGATTTCTCAGGTTTTTACTACATATGATCCCTTTTCACATTCTCCCCTGCAACGCGGCTGCAAATCCTCCTTTCATGCAAAATCTTAAGTTCCTAGGTCATGTCCAAGCCACCAAAGCCGGCTAAAAAGTGAATAATCGACAACTAAAACTTGAATTGTCCTACATCTTACTGGCTATTGCTTCAACTTAGAAGCTTCTTCTGTGGTCTACTATGGTGCTTTTAGTGTCTCCGCATACCGCAGCATGCGACATAGCTTTGCAGACGATAAATGTAACCGTCTCAGAGAGAAAAGCGGCCAAATTGTCGATCTGGCTTTAAGTCGATTCGATAACAAATGACGAAATGGACGGATTTCTCAGGTTTTTACTACATATGATCCCTTTTCACATTCTCCCGTGCAACGCGGCTGCTAGTCCTCCTTTCATGCAAAATCTTAAGGTTCCACCTCATGTCCAAGGCACCAAATCGGCTAAATATCAATAATCGATAACCAAAACTTGAATTGTACTGCAGCTTACTGGCTATTGCTTCAGCTTAGAAGCTTCTTCTGTGTTCTACAATGGTGCTTTTAGTGTCTCCGCATACCGCAGCACGCGACATAGCTTTGCAGACGATAAATGTAACCGTCTCAGAGAGAAAAGTGGCCAATGTGACGATCTGGCTTTAAGTCGATTCGATTACGAATGACGAAAACGGGTGGATTTCTCAGGTTTTCATTTATTATGAACACTTTTCAAATTCCCCCGTGCAATACTTCTGCTAGATCCTCCTTCATGCAAAATCTTAAGGTCCTAGCTCATGTCCAAGGCACCAAAGCCGTCGGAAAAGACAATAATTGATAGCTCCAACTTGAATTGTACTGCTTCGTTTTGGCTATCACATCATCTTAGAAGCTTCTTCTGTGTTCTATTATGGTGCTTTTAGTGTCTCCGCATACCGCAGCACGCGACACAGCTTTGCACACGGTAAATGGAACCGATTTAGAGAGAAGAGCCGCCAATATGACGATCGGACAAATGTCGATTCGATAGCAAATGACGAAAACGGGTGGAGTTCCCAGGTTTTCACTACATATGAACACTTTTCACATTCTCCCGTGCAACGTTGCTGCAAGTCCTCCTTTCATGCAAAATCTTAAGTTCCTAGGTCATGTCCAAGCCACCAAAGCCGGCTAAAATGTGAATAATCGAAAACTAAAACTTGAATTGTCCTACATCTTACTGGCTATTGCTTCAACTTAGAAGCTTCTTCTGTGTTCTACTATGGTGCTTTTAGTGTCTCCGCATACCGCAGCACGCGACATAGCTTTGCAGACGATAAATGTAACCGTTTCAGAGAGATGAGCGGCCAATTTGACGATCTGGCTTTAAGTCGATTCGATAACAAATGACGAATACGGACGGATTTCTCAGGGTTTTACTACATACGAACACTTTGCACATTCTCCCGTGCAACGCGGCTGCAACTACTCCTTTCATGCAAAATCTTAAGGTCCTAGGTCATGCCCAAGCCACCGAAGCCGGCTAAAAAGTGAATAATCGACATTAAAATTTGAATTCTACTACGTCTTACTGGCTATTACTTCAACTTAGAAGCTTCTTCTGTGTTCTACTATGGTGCTTTAAGTGTCTCCGCATACCGCAGTACGCGACATAGCTTTGCAAACGATAAATGTAACCGTCTCAGAGAAAAAAGCGACCAATGTGACGATCTGGCTTTAAGTCGATTCGATAACAAATGACGAAAACGGACGGATTTCTCACGTTTTTACTAAATATGAAAACTTTTCACATTCTCCCGTGCAACGCGGCTGCTAGTCCTCCTTTCATGCAAAATCGTAAGGTTCCTTCTCATGTCCAAGGCACCAAAGCCGGCTAAAAATCAATAATCGATAACCAAAGCTTGAAATGTACTGCTTCTTACTGGCTATTGCTTCAACTTAGAAGGTTCTTCTGTAATCTACTATGGTGCTTTTACTGTCTATGCATACCGCAGCACGCGACATAGCTTTGCAGACGATAAATGTAACCGTCTCAGAGAGAAAAGAGGCCAATGTGACGATCTGGCTTTAAGTCGATTCGATAACAAATGTCGAAAACGGACGGATATCTCAGGTTTTTACTAAATATGAACACTTTTCACATTCTCCCGTGCAACGCGGCTGCTAGTCCTTCTCTCATACAAAATCTTAAGGTCCTAGGCCATGCCCAAGCCACCAAAGCCGGCTAAAAAGTGAATAATCGACAACTAAAACTTGAATTGTACTACTTCTTACTGGCTATTACTTCAACTTAGAAGGTTCTTCTGTGTTCTACTATGGTGCTATAATGCCTCCGCATACCGCATCACGCGACATAGCTTTGCAGACGATAATTGTAACCGTTTCAGAGAGAAGAGCGGCCAATTTGACGATCTGGCTTTAAGTCAATTCGATAACAAATGACGAAAACGGACGAATTTCTCAGCTTTTTACTACATATGATCCCTTTTCACATTCTCCCGTGCAACGCGGCTGCTAGTCCTCCTTTCATGCAAAATCTTAAGGTCCTAGCTCATGTCCAAGGCACCAAAGCCGTCTGAAAAGACAATAATTGATAGCTCCAACTTGAATTGTACTGCTTCGTTTTGGCTATCACATCATCTTAGAAGCTTCTTCTGTGTTCTATTATGGTGCTTTTAGTGTCTCCGCATACCGCAGCACGCGACATAGCTTTGCACACGGTAAATGTAACCGATTTAGAGACAAGAGCCGCCAATATGACGATCGGACAAATGTCGAATCGATAGCAAATGACGAAAACGGGTGGAGTTCCCAGGTTTTCACTACATATGAACACTTTTCACATTCTCCCGTGCAACGTTGCTGCAAGTCCTCCTTTCATGCAAAATCTTAAGGTTCTAGGTCATGTCCAAGCCACCAAAGCCGGCAAAAAAGTGAATAATCGACAACTAAAACTTGAATTGTACTACTTCTTACTGGCTATTACTTGAACTTAGAAGCTTCTTCTGTGTTCTACTACGGTGCTTTTAGTGTCTCCGCATACCGCAGCACGCGACATAGCTTTGCAGACGATAAATGTAACCGTTTCAGACGGAAGAGCGGCCAAAGTGACGATCTGGCTTTAAGTCGATTCGATAACAAATGACGAAAACGTACGGATTTCTCAGGTTTTTACGACATATGAACACTTTTCACATTCTCCCGTGCAACGCGGCTGCTAGTCCCCCTTTCATGCAAAATCGTAAGGTTCATTCTTATTTCCAAGGCACCAAAGCCGGCTAAAAATCAATAATCGATAACCAAAGCTTGAAATGTACTGCTTCTTACTGGCTATTGCTTCAACTTAGAAGCTTCTTGTGTAATCTACTTTGGTGCTTTTACAGTCTATGCATACCGCAGCACGCGACATAGCTTTGCAGACGATAAATGTAACCGTCTCAGAGAGAAAAGAGGCCAATGTGACGATCTGGCTTTAAGTCGATTCGATAACAAATGTCGAAAACGGACGGATATCTCAGGTTTTTACTAAATATGAACACTTTTCACATTCTCCCGTGCAACGCGGCTGCAAGTCCTCCTCTCATACAAAATCTTAAGGTCCTAGGCCATGTCCAAGCCACCAAAGCCGGCTAAAAAGTGAATAATCGACAACTAAAACTTGAATTGTACTACTTCTTACTGGCTATTACTTCAACTTAGAAGCTTCTTCTGTGTTCTACTATGGTGCTTTAATGCCTCCGCATACCGCATCATTCGACACAGCTTTGCAGACGATAATTGTAACCGTTTCAGAGAGAAGAGCGGCGAATTTGACGATCTGGCTTTAAGTCAACTCGATAACAAATGACGAAAACGGACGAATTTCTCAGCTTTTTACTACATATGAACCCTTTTCAAATTCTCCCGTGCAACGCGGATGCTAGTCCTCCTTTCATGCAAAATCTTAAGGTTCCACCTCATAACCAGGGCACCAAAGCCGGCTAAAAATCAATAATCGATAACCAAAACTTGAACTGGACTGCTTCTTACTGGCTATTGCTTCAACTTAGAAGCTTCTTCTGTGTTCTACTATGGTGCTTTTAGTGTCTCCGCATACCGCAGCACGCGACATAGCTTTGCACACGATAAATGTAACCGTCTCAAAGAGAAAAGTGGCCAATGTGGCGATCTGGCTTTAAGTCGATTCGATAACAATTGACGAATACGGACGGATTTCTCAGGTTTTTACTACATATGAACACTTTTCACATTTTCCCGTGCAACGCGGCTGCTAGTCCTACTTTCATGCAAAATCTTAGGGTTCTAGGTCATGTCCAAGCCACCAAAGCCGGCAAAAAAGTGAATAATCGACAACTAAAACTTGAATTGTAGTACTTCTTACTGGCTATTACTTCAACTTAGAAGCTTGTTCTGTGTTCTACTACGGTGCTTTTAGTGTCTCCGCATACCGCAGCACGCGACATAGCTTTGCAGACGATAAATGTAACCGTTTCAGACAGAACAGCGGCCAAAGTGACGATCTGGCTTTAAGTCGATTCGATAACAAATGACGAAAACGGACGGATTTCCCAGGTTTTTACGACATATGAACACTTTTCACATTCTCCCGTGCAACGCGGCTGCTAGTCCCCCTTTCATGCAAAATCGTAAGGTTACATCTTATTTCCAAGGCACCAAAGCCGGCTAAAAATCAATAATCGATAACCAAAGCTTGAAATGTACTGCTTCTTACCGGCTATTGCTTCAACTTAGAAGCTTCTTCTGTAATCTACTATGGTGCTTTTACAGTTTATGCATACCGCAGCACGCGACATAGCTTTGCAGACGATAAATGTAAACATCTCAGAGAGAAAAGCGGCCAATGTGACGATCTGGCTTTAAGTCGATTCGATAACAAATGACGAAAACGGACGGATTTCTCAGGTTTTTACTACATATGAACACATTTCACATTCTCCCGTGCAACGCGGCTGCAAATCCTCCTTTCATGCAAAATCTTCAGTTCCTAGGTCATGTCCAAGCCACCAAAGCCGGCTAAAGAGTGAATAATCGACAACTAAAACTTGAATTGTCCTACATCTTACTGGCTATTGCTTCAACTTAGAAGCTTCTTCTGTGTTCTACTATGGTGCTTTTAGTGTCGCCGCATACCGCAGCACGCGTCGTAGCTTTGCAGACGATAAATGTAATCGTCTCAGAGAGAAAAGCGGCCTATTTTACGATCTGGCTTTAAGTCAATTCGATAACAAATGACGAAAACGAACGGATTTCTCAGGTTTTTACTACATATGAACACTTTTGACGTTCTCCCGTGCAACGCGGCTGCTAGTCCTCCTTTCATGCAAAATCTTAAGGTTCCACCTCATGTATAAGGCACCAAAGCCGGCTAGAAATCAATAATCGATAACCAAAACTTAAAAATATGCTGCTTCTTACTGGCTATTGCTTCAACTTAGAAGCTTCTTCTGTGTTCTACTATGATGCATTCAGTGTCTAAGCATACCGCAGCACGCGACATAGCTTTGTAGACGATAAATGTAACCGTCTCAGAGAGAAAAGCGGCCAATGTGACGATCTGGCTTTAAGTCGATTCGATTACTAATGACGAAAACGGGCGGATTTCTCAGGTTTTCATTTAATATGAACACTTTTCAAATTCCCCCGTGCAATGCTTCTGCTAGATCCTCCTTCATGCAAAATCTTAAGGTCCTAGCTCATATCCAAGGCACCAAAGCCGTCTGAAAAGACAATAATTGATAGCTCCAACTTGAATTGTACTGCTTCGTTTTGGCTATCACATCATCTTAGAAGCTTCTTCTGTGTTCTATTATGTTGCTTTTAGTGTGTCCGCATACCGCAGCACGCGACATAGCTTTGCACACGGTAAATGTAACCGATTTAGATAGAAGAGCCGCCAATATGACGATCGGACAAATGTCGATTCGATAGCAAATGACGAAAACGGGTGGAGTTCCCAGGTTTTCACTACATATGAACACATTTCACATTCTCCCGTGCAACGCGGCTGCAAGTCCTCCTTTCATGCAAAATCTTAAGGTCCTAGGTCATGCCCAAGCCACCGAAGCCGGTTAAAAAGTGAATAATCGACAACTAAAACTTGAGTTGTACTACTTCTTACTGGCTATTACTTCAACTTAGAAGCTTCTTCTGTGTTCTACTATGGTGCTTTTAATGTCTCCGCACACCGCAGCACGCGACATAGCTTTGCAGACGATAAATGTAACCGTCTCAGAGAGAAAAGCGGCCAATGTGACGATCTGGCTTTAAGTCGATTCGATAACAAATGACGAAAACGGACGGATTTCTCAGGCTTTTACTGCACATGAACACTTTGCACATTCTCCCGTGCAACGCGGCTGTAAGTCCTCCTTTCATGCAAAGTCTTACGGTCCTACGTCATGTCCAAGCCACCAAAGCCGGCTAAAAAGTGAATAATCGACAACTAAAACTTGAGTTGTACTACTTCTTACTGGCTATTGCTTCAACTTAGAAGCTTCTTGTGTGTTCTACTATGGTGCTTTTAATGTCTCCGCACACCGCAGCACGCAACATAGCTTTGCAGACGATAAATGTAACCGTCTCAGAGAGAAAAGCGGCCAATGTGACGATCTGGCTTTAAGTCGATTCGATAACAAATGACGAAAACGGACGGATTTCTCAGGTTTTTACTACATATGAACACTTTTCACATTCTCCCGTGAAACGCGGCTGCATGTCCTCCTTTCATGCAAAATCTTATGGTCCTAGGTTATGTCCAAGCCACCAAAGCCGGCTAAAAAGTGAATATTTGACAACTAAAACTTGAATTTTACGACTTCTTACTGGCTACTACTTAAACATAGAAGCTTCTTCTGTGTTCTACTATGGTGCTTTTAGTATTTCGGCATACCGCAGCACGCGACATAGCTTTGCAGACGATAAATGTAACCGTTTCAGAGAGAAAAGCGGCCAATGTGACGATCTGTCTTTAAGCCTATTCGATAACAAATGACGAAAACGGACTGATTTCTCAGGTTTTTACTACATATGAACACATTTCACATTCTCCCGTGCAACGCGGCTGCAAATCCTCCTTTCATGCAAAATCTTAAGTTCCTAGGTCATGTCCAAGCCACCAAAGCCGGCTAAAAAGTGAATAATCGGCCACTAACACTTGAATTGTACTACTTCTTACTGGCTATTACTTCAACTTAGAAGCTTCTTCTGTGTTGTACTACGGTGCTTTTAGTGTCTCCGCATACCGCAGCACGCGACATAGCTTTGCAGACGATAAATGTAATCGTCTCAGAGAGAAAAGCGGCCAATTTGACGATCTGGCTTTAAGTCAATTCGATAACAAATGACGAAAACGGACGGATTTCTCAGGTTTTTACTACATATGAACACTTTTCACGTTCTCCCGTGCAACGCGGCTGCTAGTCCTCCTTTCATGCAAAATCTTAAGGTTCCACCTCATGTCCAAGGCACCAAAGCCGGCTAAAAATCAATAATCGATAACCAAAACTTGAAATGTACTGCTTCTTACTGGCTATTGCTTCAACTTAGAAGCTTCTTCTGTGTTCAATTATGGTGCTTTTAATGTCTCCGCACACCGCAGCACGCGACATAGCTTTGTAGACGATAAATGTAACCGTCTCAGAGAGAAAAGCGGCCAATGTGACGATCTGGCTTTAAGTCGATTCGATAACAAATGACGAAAACGGACGGATTTCTCAGGTTTTTACTACATATGATCCCTTTTCACATTCTCCCTTGCAACGCGGCTGCTAGTCCTCCTTTCATGCAAAATCTTAAGGTTCCACCTCATGTCCAAGGCACCAAAGCCGGCTAAATATCAATAATCGATAACCAAAACTTGAATTGTACTGCAGCTTACTGGCTATTGCTTCAACTTAGAAGCTTCTTCTGTGTTCTACTATGGTGCTTTTAGTGTCTCCGCATACCGCAGCACGCGACATAGCTTTGCAGACGATAAACGTAACCGTCTCAGAGAGAAAAGCGGCCAATGTGTCGATATGGCTTTAAGTCGATTCGATAACAAATGACGAAAACAGACGGATTTCTCAGGTTTTTACTACATATGAACACTTTTTCACATTCTCCCGTGAAACGCGGCTGCTACTCCTCTTTCATGCAAAATCTTATGGTCCTAGGTTATGTCCAAGCCACCAAAGCAGGCTAAAAAGTGAATATTTGACAACTAAAACTTGAATTGTACTACTTCTTACTGGCTATTACTTCAAGTTAGAAGCTTCTTCTGTGTTCTGATATGGAGCTTTTAGTTTCTCCGCATACCGCAGCACGCGACATAGCTCTGCAGACGATAAATGTAACCGTTTCAGAGAGAAGAGCGGCCAATGTGACGATCTGGCTTTAAGTCGATTCGATAACAAATGACGAAAACGGACGGATTTCTCAGGTTTTTACTACATATGAACACTTTTCACATTCTCCCGTGAAACGCGGCTGCAAGTCCTCCTTTCATGCAAAATCTTATGGTCCTAGGTTATGGCTAAGCCACCAAAGCCGGCTAAAAAGTGAATATTTGACAACTAAAACTTGAATTTTACTACTTCTTACTGGCTACTACTTCAACTTAGAAGCTTCTTCTGTGTTCTACTATGGTGCTTTTAGTATTTCGGCATACCGCAGCACGCGACATAGCTTTGCAGACGATAAATGTAACCGTTTCAGAGAGAAAAGCGGCCAATGTGACGATCTGTCTTTAAGCCTATTCGATAACAAATGACGAAAACGGACTGATTTCTCAGGTTTTTACTACATATGAACACATTTCACATTCTCCCGTGCAACGCGGCTGCAAATCCTCCTTTCTTGCAAAATCTTAAGTTCCTAGGTCATGTCCAAGCCACCAAAGCCGGCTAAAAAGTGAATAATCGGCCACTAATACTTGAATTGTACTACTTCTTACTGGCTATTACTTCAACTTAGAAGCATCTTCTGTGTTGTACTACGGTGCTTTTAGTGTCTCCGCATACCGCAGCACGCGACATAGCTCTGCAGACGATAAATGTAATCGTCTCAGAGAGAAAAGCGGCCAATTTGACGATCTGGCTTCAAGTCAATTCGATAAAAAATGACGAAAACGGACGGATTTCTCAGGTTTTTACTACATATGAACCCTTTTCACATTCTCCCGTGCAACGCGGCTGCTAGTCCTCCTTTCATGCAAAATCTTAAGGTCCTACGTCATGTCCAAGCCACCAAAGCCGGCTAAAAAGTGAATAATCGACAACTAAAACTTGAATTGTACTACTTCTTACTGGCTATTACTTCAACTTAGAAGCTTCTTCTGTGTTCTACTATGGTGCTTTTAGTGTCTCCGCATACCGCAGCACGCAACATAGCTTTGCAGACGATAAATGTAACCGTCTCAGAGAGAAGAGCGGCCAATTTGACGATCTGGCTTTAAGTCAATTCGATAACAAATGAAGAAAACGGACGAATTTCTCAGGTTTTTACTACATATGAACACTTTTCACGTTCTCCCGTGCAACGCGGCTGCTAGTCCTCCTTTCATGCAAAATCTTAAGGTTCCACCTCATGTCCAAGGCACCAAAGCCGGCTAAAAATCAATAATCGATAACCAAAACTTAAAAATATACTGCTTCTTACTGGCTATTGCTTCAACTTAGAAGCTTCTTCTGTGTTCTACTATGGTGCATTCAGTGTCTAAGCATACCGCAGCAAGTGACATAGCTTTGTAGACGATAAATGTAACCGTCTCAGAGAGAAAAGCGGCAATGTGACGATCTGGCTTTAAGTCGATTCGATAACAAATGACGAAAACGGACGGATTTTTCAGGTTTTTACTACATATGAACACTTTGCACATTCTCCCGTGCAACGCGGCTGCAAGTCCTCCTTTCATGCAAAATCTTAAGGTCCTATGTCATGCCCAAGCCACCGAAGCCGGCTAAAAAGTGATTAATCGACATTAAAACTTGAATTCTACTACGTCTTACTGGCTATTACTTCAACTTAGAAGCTTCTTCTGTGTTCTACTATGGTGCTTTTAGTGTCTCCGCATACCGCAGTACGCGACATAGCTTTGCAAACGATAAATGTAACCGTCTCAGAGAAAAAAGCGGCCAATGTGACGATCTTGCTTTAAGTCGATTCGATAACAAATGACGAAAACGGACGGATTTCTCAGGTTTTTACTACATATGAACACTTTTCACATTCTCCCGTGAAACGCGGCTGCATGTCCTCCTTTCATGCAAAATCTTATGGTCCTAGGTTATGTCCAAGCCACCAAAGCCGGCTAAAAAGTGAATATTTGACAACTAAAACTTGAATTTTACGACTTCTTACTGGCTACTACTTAAACATAGAAGCTTCTTCTGTGTTCTACTATGGTGCTTTTAGTATTTCGGCATACCGCAGCACGCGACATAGCTTTGCAGACGATAAATGTAACCGTTTCAGAGAGAAAAGCGGCCAATGTGACGATCTGTCTTTAAGCCTATTCGATAACAAATGACGAAAACGGACTGATTTCTCAGGTTTTTACTACATATGAACACATTTCACATTCTCCCGTGCAACGCGGCTGCAAATCCTCCTTTCATGCAAAATCTTAAGTTCCTAGGTCATGTCCAAGCCACCAAAGCCGGCTAAAAAGTGAATAATCGGCCACTAACACTTGAATTGTACTACTTCTTACTGGCTATTACTTCAACTTAGAAGCTTCTTCTGTGTTGTACTACGGTGCTTTTAGTGTCTCCGCATACCGCAGCACGCGACATAGCTTTGCAGACGATAAATGTAATCGTCTCAGAGAGAAAAGCGGCCAATTTGACGATCTGGCTTTAAGTCAATTCGATAACAAATGACGAAAACGGACGGATTTCTCAGGTTTTTACTACATATGAACACTTTTCACGTTCTCCCGTGCAACGCGGCTGCTAGTCCTCCTTTCATGCAAAATCTTAAGGTTCCACCTCATGTCCAAGGCACCAAAGCCGGCTAAAAATCAATAATCGATAACCAAAACTTGAAATGTACTGCTTCTTACTGGCTATTGCTTCAACTTAGAAGCTTCTTCTGTGTTCAATTATGGTGCTTTTAATGTCTCCGCACACCGCAGCACGCGACATAGCTTTGTAGACGATAAATGTAACCGTCTCAGAGAGAAAAGCGGCCAATGTGACGATCTGGCTTTAAGTCGATTCGATAACAAATGACGAAAACGGACGGATTTCTCAGGTTTTTACTACATATGATCCCTTTTCACATTCTCCCTTGCAACGCGGCTGCTAGTCCTCCTTTCATGCAAAATCTTAAGGTTCCACCTCATGTCCAAGGCACCAAAGCCGGCTAAATATCAATAATCGATAACCAAAACTTGAATTGTACTGCAGCTTACTGGCTATTGCTTCAACTTAGAAGCTTCTTCTGTGTTCTACTATGGTGCTTTTAGTGTCTCCGCATACCGCAGCACGCGACATAGCTTTGCAGACGATAAACGTAACCGTCTCAGAGAGAAAAGCGGCCAATGTGTCGATATGGCTTTAAGTCGATTCGATAACAAATGACGAAAACAGACGGATTTCTCAGGTTTTTACTACATATGAACACTTTTTCACATTCTCCCGTGAAACGCGGCTGCTACTCCTCTTTCATGCAAAATCTTATGGTCCTAGGTTATGTCCAAGCCACCAAAGCAGGCTAAAAAGTGAATATTTGACAACTAAAACTTGAATTGTACTACTTCTTACTGGCTATTACTTCAACTTAGAAGCTTCTTCTGTGTTCTGATATGGAGCTTTTAGTTTCTCCGCATACCGCAGCACGCGACATAGCTCTGCAGACGATAAATGTAACCGTTTCAGAGAGAAGAGCGGCCAATGTGACGATCTGGCTTTAAGTCGATTCGATAACAAATGACGAAAACGGACGGATTTCTCAGGTTTTTACTACATATGAACACTTTTCACATTCTCCCGTGAAACGCGGCTGCAAGTCCTCCTTTCATGCAAAATCTTATGGTCCTAGGTTATGGCTAAGCCACCAAAGCCGGCTAAAAAGTGAATATTTGACAACTAAAACTTGAATTTTACTACTTCTTACTGGCTACTACTTCAACTTAGAAGCTTCTTCTGTGTTCTACTATGGTGCTTTTAGTATTTCGGCATACCGCAGCACGCGACATAGCTTTGCAGACGATAAATGTAACCGTTTCAGAGAGAAAAGCGGCCAATGTGACGATCTGTCTTTAAGCCTATTCGATAACAAATGACGAAAACGGACTGATTTCTCAGGTTTTTACTACATATGAACACATTTCACATTCTCCCGTGCAACGCGGCTGCAAATCCTCCTTTCATGCAAAATCTTAAGTTCCTAGGTCATGTCCAAGCCACCAAAGCCGGCTAAAAAGTGAATAATCGGCCACTAATACTTGAATTGTACTACTTCTTACTGGCTATTACTTCAACTTAGAAGCATCTTCTGTGTTGTACTACGGTGCTTTTAGTGTCTCCGCATACCGCAGCACGCGACATAGCTCTGCAGACGATAAATGTAATCGTCTCAGAGAGAAAAGCGGCCAATTTGACGATCTGGCTTCAAGTCAATTCGATAAAAAATGACGAAAACGGACGGATTTCTCAGGTTTTTACTACATATGAACCCTTTTCACATTCTCCCGTGCAACGCGGCTGCTAGTCCTCCTTTCATGCAAAATCTTAAGGTCCTACGTCATGTCCAAGCCACCAAAGCCGGCTAAAAAGTGAATAATCGACAACTAACACTTGAATTGTACTACTTCTTACTGGCTATTACTTCAACTTAGAAGCTTCTTCTGTGTTCTACTATGGTGCTTTTAGTGTCTCCGCATACCGCAGCACGCAACATAGCTTTGCAGACGATAAATGTAACCGTCTCAGAGAGAAGAGCGGCCAATTTGACGATCTGGCTTTAAGTCAATTCGATAACAAATGAAGAAAACGGACGAATTTCTCAGGTTTTTACTACATATGAACACTTTTCACGTTCTCCCGTGCAACGCGGCTGCTAGTCCTCCTTTCATGCAAAATCTTAAGGTTCCACCTCATGTCCAAGGCACCAAAGCCGGCTAAAAATCAATAATCGATAACCAAAACTTAAAAATATACTGCTTCTTACTGGCTATTGCTTCAACTTAGAAGCTTCTTCTGTGTTCTACTATGGTGCATTCAGTGTCTAAGCATACCGCAGCAAGTGACATAGCTTTGTAGACGATAAATGTAACCGTCTCAGAGAGAAAAGCGGCAATGTGACGATCTGGCTTTAAGTCGATTCGATAACAAATGACGAAAACGGACGGATTTTTCAGGTTTTTACTACATATGAACACTTTGCACATTCTCCCGTGCAACGCTGCTGCAAGTCCTCCTTTCATGCAAAATCTTAAGGTCCTATGTCATGCCCAAGCCACCGAAGCCGGCTAAAAAGTGATTAATCGACATTAAAACTTGAATTCTACTACGTCTTACTGGCTATTACTTCAACTTAGAAGCTTCTTCTGTGTTCTACTATGGTGCTTTTAGTGTCTCCGCATACCGCAGTACGCGACATAGCTTTGCAAACGATAAATGTAACCGTCTCAGAGAAAAAAGCGGCCAATGTGACGATCTTGCTTTAAGTCGATTCGATAACAAATGACGAAAACGGACGGATTTCTCAGGTTTTAACTACATATGAACACTTTTCACATTTTCCCGTGCAACGCGGCTGCTAGTCCTCCTTTCATCCAAAATCTTAAGGTTCCACCTTATGTCCAAGGCACCAAAGCCGGCTAAAAAGTGAATAATCGACAACTAAAACTTGAATTGTACTACTTCTTACTGGCTATTACTTCAACTTAGAAGCTTCTTCTGTGTTCTACTATGGTGCTTTTAGTGTCTCCGCATACCGCAGCACGTGACATAGCTTTGTAGACGATAAATGTAACCGTCTCAGAGAGAAAAGCGGCCAATGTGACGATCTGGCTTTAAGTCGATTCGATAACAAATGACGAAAACGGACGGATTTCTCAGGCTTTTACTGCACATGAACACTTTGCACATTCTCCCGTGCAACGCGGCTGCAAGTCCTCCTTTCATGCAAAATCTTACGGTCCTAGGTAATGTCCAAGCCACCAAAGCCGGCTAAAAAGTGAATAATCGACAACTAAAACTTGAATTGTACTACTTCTTACTGGCTATTGCTTCAACTTAGAAGCTTCTTGTGTGTTCTACTATGGTGCTTTTAAGGTCTCCGCACACCGCAGCACGCGACATAGCTTTGCAGACGATAAATGTAACCGTCTCAGAGAGAAAAGCGGCCAATGTGACGATCTGGCTTTAAGTCGATTCGATAACAAAAGACGAAAACGGACGGATTTCTCAGGTTTTTACTACATATGAACACTTTTCACATTCTCCCGTGAAACGCGGCTGCTACTCCTCCTTTCATGCAAAACTTATGGTCCTAGGTTATGTCCAAGCCACCAAAGCCGGCTAAAAAGTGAATATTTGATAACTAAAACTTGAATTTTACTACTTCTTACTGGCTACTACTTCAACTTAGAAGCTTCTTCTGTGTTCTACTATGGTGCTTTTAGTATTTCAGCATACCGCAGCACGCGACATAGCTTTGCAGACGATAAATGTAACCGTTTCAGAGAGTAAAGCGGCCAATGTGACGATCTGTCTTTAAGCCTATTCGATAACAAATGACGAAAACGGACTGATTTCTCAGGTTTTTACTACATATGAACACATTTCACATTCTCCCGTGCAACGCTGCTGCAAATCCTCCTTTCATGCAAAATCTTAAGTTCCTAGGTCATGTCCAAGCCACCAAAGCCGGCTAAAAAGTGAATAATCGACAACAAAAACTCGAATTGTAATACTTCTTACTTTCTATTACTTCAACATAGAAGATTCTTATGTGTTCTACTATGGTGCTTTTAGTGTTTCCGCATACCGCAGCACGCGACATAGCTTTGCAGACGATAAATGCAACCGTTTCAGAGACAAGAGCGGCCAATGTGACGATCTGGCTTTAAGTCGATTCGATAACAAATGACGAAAACGGACGGATTTCTCAGGTTTTTACTACATATGATCCCTTTTCACATTCTGCCGGGCAACGCGGCTGCTAGTCCTCCTTTCATGCAAAATCTTAAGGTTCCACCTCATGTCCAAGGCACCAAAGCCGGCTAAATATCAATAATCGATAACCAAAACTTGAATTGTACTGCAGCTTACTGGCTATTGCTTCAACTTAGAAGCTTCTTCTGTGTTCTACTATGGTGCTTTTAGTGTCTCCGCATACCGCAGCACGTGACATAGCTTTGGAGACGATAAACGTAACCGTCTCAGAGAGAAAAGCGGCCAATGTGTCGATATGGCTTTAAGTCGATTCGATAACAAATGACGAAAACAGACGGATTTCTCAGGTTTTTACTACATATGAACACTTTTCACATTCTCCCGTGAAACGCGGCTGCTACTCCTCCTTTCATGCAAAATCTTATGGTCCTAGGTTATGTCCAAGCCACCAAAGCAGGCTAAAAAGTGAATATTTGACAACTAAAACTTGAATTGTACTACTTCTTACTGGCTACTACTTCAACTTAGAAGCTTCTTCTGTGTTCTGATATGGAGCTTTTAGTGCCTCCGCATACCGCAGCACGCGACATAGCTTTGCAGACAATAAATGTAACCGTCTCAGAGAGAAGAGCGGCCAATTTGACGATCTGGCTTTAAGTCAATTCGATAACAAATGACGAAAACGGACGAATTTCTCAGGTTTTTACTACATATGAACACTTTTCACATTCTCCCGTGCAACGCGGCTGCTAGTCCTCCTTTCATGCAAAATCTTAAGGTTCCACCTCATGCCCAAGGCACCAAAGCCGGCTAAAAATCAATAATCGATAACCAAAACTTAAAAATATACTGCTTCTTACTGGCTATTGCTTCAACTTAGAAGCTTCTTCAGTGTTCTACTATGGTGCATTCAGTGTCTAAGCATACCGCAGCACGTGACATAGCTTTGTAGACGATAAATGTAACCGTCTCAGAGAGAAAAGCGGCCAATGTGACGATCTGGCTTTAAGTCGATTCGATAACAAATGACGAAAACGGACGGATTTTTCAGGTTTTTACTACATATGAACACTTTGCACATTCTCCCGTGCAACGCGGCTGCAAGTCCTCCTTTCATGCAAAATCTTAAGGTCCTAGGTCATGCCCAAGCCACCGAAGCCGGCTAAAATGTGATTAATCGACATTAAAACTTGAATTCTACTACGTCTTACTGGCTATTACTTCAACTTAGAAGCTTCTTCTGTGTTCTACTATGGTGCTTTTAGTGTCTCCGCATACCGCAGTACGCGACATAGCTTTGCAAACGATAAATGTAACCGTCTCAGAGAAAAAAGCGGCCAATGTGACGATCTGGCTTTAAGTCGATTCGATAACAAATGACGAAAACGGACGGATTTCTCGGGTTTTTACTACATATGAACACTTTTCACATTCTCCCGTGAAACGCGGCTGCTACTCCTCCTTTCATGCAAAATCTTATGGTCCTAGGTTATGTCCAAGCCACCAAAGCAGGCTAAAAAGTGAATATTTGACAACTAAAACTTGAATTGTACTACTTCTTACTGGCTATTACTTCAACTTAGAAGCTTCTTCTGTGTTCTGATATGGAGCTTTTAGTGTCTCCGCATACCGCAGCACGCGACATAGCTTTGCAGACGATAAATGTAACCGTTTCAGAGAGAAGAGCGGCCAATGTGACGATCTGGCTTTAAGTCGATTCGATAACAAATGACGAAAACGGACGGATTTCTCAGGTTTTTACTACATATGAACCCTTTTCACATTCTCCCGTACAACGCGGCTGCTAGTCCTCCTTTCATGCAAAATCTTAAGGTCCTAGGTCATGTCCAAGCCACCAAAGCCGGCTAAAAAGTGAGTAATCGACAACTAAAACTTGAATTGTACTACTTCTTACTGGCTATTACTTCAACTTAGAAGCTTCTTCTGTGTTCTACTATGGTGCTTTTAGTGTCTCCGCATACCGCAGCACGCAACATTGCTTTGCAGACGATAAATGTAACCGTCTCAGAGAGAAGAGCGGCCAATTTGACGATCTGGCTTTAAGTCAATTCGATAACAAATGACGAAAACGGACGAATTTCTCAGGTTTTTACTACATATGAACACTTTTCACGTTCTCCCGTGCAACGCGGCTGCTAGTCCTCCTTTCATGCAAAATCTTAAGGTTCCACCTCATGTCCAAGGCACCAAAGCCGGCTAAAAATCAATAATCGATAACCAAAACTTAAAAATATACTGCTTCTTACTGGCTATTGCTTCAACTTAGAAGCTTCTTGTGTGTTCTACTATGGTGCTTTTAATGTCTCCGCACACCGCAGCACGCGACATAGCTTTGCAGACGATAAATGTAACCGTCTCAGAGAGAAAAGCGGCCAATGTGACGATCTGGCTTTAAGTCGATTCGATAACAAATGACGAAAACGGACGGATTTCTCAGGTTTTTACTACATATGAACACTTTGCACATTCGCCCGTGCAACGCGGCTGCAAGTCCTCCTTTCATGCAAAATCTTACGGTCCTAGGTCATGTCCAAGCCACCTAAGCCGGCTAAAAAGTGAATAATCAACAACTAAAACTTGAATTGTACTACTTCTTACTGGCTATTGCTTCAACTTAGAAGCTTCTTCTGTGTTCTACTATGGTGCTTTTAGTGTCTCCGCATACCGCAGAATGCGACATAGCCTTGCAGACGATAAATGTAACCGTTTTAGAGAGAAGAACGGCCAATGTGTTGATCTGTCTTTAAGTCGATTCGATAACAAATGAGGAAAACGGACTTATATCGCAGGTTTTTACTACATATGAACACATTTCACATTCTCCCGTGCAACGCGGCTGCAAGTCCTCCTTTCATGCAAAATCTTAAGGTCCTAGGTCATGCCCAAGCCACCGAAGCCGGCTAAAAAGTGATTAATCGACATTAAAACTTGAATTGTACTACTTCTTACTGGCTATTACTTCAACTTAGAAGCTTCTTCTGTGTTCTACTATGGTGCTTTTAGTGTCTCCGCATACCGCAGCACGCAACATAGCTTTGCAGACGATAAATGTAACCGTCTCAGAGAGAAGAGCGGCCAATTTGACGATCTGGCTTTAAGTCAATTCGATAACAAATGACGAAAACGGACGAATTTCTCAGGTTTTTACTACATATGAACACTTTTCACGTTCTCCCGTGCAACGCGGCTGCTAGTCCTCCTTTCATGCAAAATCTTAAGGTTCCACCTCATGTCCAAGGCACCAAAGCCGGCTAAAAATCAATAATCGATAACCAAAACTTAAAAATATACTGCTTCTTACTGGCTATTGCTTCAACTTAGAAGCTTCTTCTGTGTTCTACTATGGTGCATTCAGTGTCTAAGCATACCGCAGCACGTGACATAGCTTTGTAGACGATAAATGTAACCGTTTTAGAGAGAAGAACGGCCAATGTGTTGATCTGTCTTTAAGTCGATTCGATAACAAATGAGGAAAACGGACTTATATCGCAGGTTTTTACTACATATGAACACTTTTCACATTCTCCCGTGCAACGCGGCTGCTAGTCCTCCCTTCATGCAAAATCTTAAAGTCCTAGGTCATGTCCAAGCCACCAAAGCCGGCTAAAAAGTGAATAATCGGCCACTAAAACTTGAATTGTACTACTTCTTACTGGCTATTACTTCAACTTAGAAGCTTCTTCTGTGTTCTACTATGGTGCTTTTAATGTCTCCGCACACCGCAGCACGCGACATAGCTTTGCAGACGATAAATGTAACCGTCTCAGAGAGAAAAGCGGCGAATGTGACGATCTGGCTTTAAGTCGATTCGCTAACAAATGACGAAAACGGACGGATTTCTCAGGTTTTTACTACATATGAACACATTTCACATTCTCCCGTGCAACGCGGCTGCAAATCCTCCTTTCATGCAAATCTTAATTTCCTAGGTCATGTCCAAGCCACCAAAGCCTGCTAAAAAGTGAATAATCGGCCACTAAAACTTGAATTGTACTACTTCTTACTGGCTATTACTTCAACTTAGAAGCTTCTTCTGTGGTCTACTATGGTGCTTTTAGTGTCTCCGCATACCGCAGCACGCGTAATAGCTTTGCAGACGATAAATGTAATCGTCTCAGAGAGAAAAGCGGCCAATTTGACGATCTGGCTTTAAGTCATTTCGATAACAAATGACGAAAACGGACAGATTTCTCAGGCTTTTACTACATATGAACACTTTGCACATTCTCCCGTGCAACGCGGCTGCAAGTCCTCCTTTCATGCAAAATCTTACGTTCCTAGGTCATGTCCAAGCCACCAAAGCCGGCTAAAAAGTGAATAATCGACAACTAAAACTTGAGTTGTACTACTTCTTACTGGCTAATGCTTCAACTTAGAAGCTTCTTCTGTGGTCTACTATGGTGCTTTTAGTGTCTCCGCGTACCGCAGCATGCGACATTGCTTTGCAGACGATAAACGTAACCGTCTCAGAGAGAAAAGCGGCCAATGTGTCGATATGGCTTTAAGTCGATTCGATAACAAATGACGAAAACGGACGGATTTCTCAGGTTTTTACTACATATGATCCCTTTTCACATTCTCCCGTGCAACGCGGCTGCTAGTCCTCCTTTCATGCAAAATCTTAAGGTTCCACCTCATGTCCAAGGCACCAAAGCCGGCTAAATATCAATAATCGATAACCAAAACTTGAATTGTACTGCAGCTTACTGGCTATTGCTTCAACTTAGAAGCTTCTTCTGTGTTCTACTATGGTGCTTTTAGTGTCTCCGCATACCGCAGCACGCGACATAGCTTTGCAGACGATAAACGTAACCGTCTCAGAGAGAAAAGCGGCCAATGTGTCGATATGGCTTTAAGTCGATTCGGTAACAAATGACGAAAACAGACGGATTTCTCAGGTTTTTACTACATATGAACACTTTTCACATTCTCCCGTGAAACGCGGCTGCTACTCCTCCTTTCATGCATAATCTTAAGTTTGCACCTCATGTCCAAGGCACCAAAGCCGGCTAAAAATCAATAATCGATAACCAAAACTTGAAAAGTACTGCTTCATACTGGCTATTGCTTCAACTTAGAAGCTTCTTCTGTGTTCTACTATGGTGCTTTTAATGTCTCCGCACACCGTAGCACGCGACATAGCTTTGTAGACGATAAATGTAACCGTCTCAGAGAGAAAAGCGGCCAATGTGACGATCTGGCTTTAAGTCGATTCGATAACAAATGACGAAAACGGACAGATTTCTCAGGCTTTTACTACATATGAACACTTTGCACATTCTCCCGTGCAACGCGGCTGCAAGTCCTCCTTTCATGCAAAATCTTACGTTCCTAGGTCATGTCCAAGCCACCAAAGCCGGCTAAAAAGTGAATAATCGACAACTAAAACTTGAGTTGTACAACTTCTTACTGGCTATTGCTTCAACTTAGAAGCTTCTTCTGTGGTCTACTATGGTGCTTTTAGTGTCTCCGCATACCGCAGCATGCGACATTGCTTTGCAGACGATAAACGTAACCGTCTCAGAGAGAAAAGCGGCCAATGTTTCGATATGGCTTTAAGTCGATTCGATAACAAATGACGAAAACGGACGGATTACTCAGGTTTTTAATACATGTGAACACTTTTCACATTCTCCCGTGCAACGCGGCTGTAAGTCCTCCTTTCATGCAAAATCTTATGGTCCTAGGTCATGTCCAAGCCACCAAAGACGGCTAAAATGTGAATAATCGACAACTAAAACTTGAATTGTACTACTTCTTACTGGCTATTACTTCAACTTAGAAGCTTCTTCTGTGTTCTACTATGGTGCTTTTAGTGTCTCCGCATACCGCAGCACGCAACATAGCTTTGCAGACGATAAATGTAACCGTCTCAGAGAGAAGAGCGGCCAATGTGACGATCTGGCTTTAAGTCGATTCGATAACAAATGACGAAAACGCACGGATTTCTCAGGTTTTTACTACATATGAACACTTTGCACATTCTCCCGTGCAACGCAGCTTCAAGTCCTCCTTTCATGCAAAATCTTACGGTCCTAGGTCATGTCCAAGCCACCTAAGCCGGCTAAAAAGTGAATAATCGACAACTAAAACTTGAATTGTACTACTTCTTACTGGCTATTGCTTCAACTTAGAAGCTTCTTCTGTGTTCTACTATGGTGCTTTTAGTGTCTCCGCATACCGCAGAATGCGACATAGCCTTGCAGACGATAAATGTAACCGTTTTAGAGAGAAGAACAGCCAATGTGTTGATCTGTCTTTAAGTCGATTCGATAACAAATGACGAAAACGGACTTATATCGCAGGTTTTTACTACATATGAACACTTTTCACATTCTCCCGTGCAACGCGGCTGCTAGTCCTCCTTTCATGCAAAATCTTAAGGTCCTAGGCCATGTCCAAGCCACTAAAGCCGGCTAAAAAGTGAATAATCGAACACTAAAACTTGAATTGTACTACTTCTTACTGGCTATTGCTTCAACTTAGAAGCTTCTTCTGTGTTCTGCTATGGTGCTTTTAGTGTCTCCGCATACCGCAGCACGCGACATAGCTTTGCAGACGATAAATGTAACCGTTTCAGAGAGAAGAGGGGCCAATTTGACGATCTGGATTTAAGTCGATTCGATAACAAATGACGAATACGGAAGGATTTCTCAGATTTTTACTATATATGAACACTTTTCACATTCTCCCGTGAAACGCGGCTGCTACTCCTCCTTTCATGCAAAATCTTAAGGTCCTAGGTCATGTCCAAGCCACCAAAGCCGGCTAAAAAGTGAATAATCGACAACTAAAACTTGAGTTGTACTACTTCTTACTGGCTATTGCTTCAACTTAGAAGCTTCTTGTGTGTTCTACTATGGTGCTTTTAGTGTCTCTGCATACCGCAGCACGCGTCATTGCTTTGCAGACGATAAATGTAACCGTTTCAGAGAGAAGAGCGGCCAATTTGACGATCTGGCTTTAAGTCAATTCGATAACAAATGACGAAAACGGACGAATTTCTCAGGTTTTACTACATATGAACACTTTTCACGTTCTCCCGTGCAACGCGGCTGCTAGTCCTCCTTTCATGCAAAATCTTAAGGTTCCACCTCATGTCCAAGGCACCAAAGCCGGCTAAAAATCAATAATCGATAACCAAAACTTGAAATATACTGCTTCTTACTGGCTATTGCTTCAACTTAAAAGCTTCTTCTATGTTCTACTATGGTGCTTTCAGTGTCTAAGCATACCGCAGCACGCGACATAGCTTTGCAAACGATAAATGTAACCGTCTCAGAGATAAAAGCGGCCAATGTGACGATCTGGCTTTAAGTCGATTCGATAACAAATGACGAAAACGGACGGATTTCTCAGGTTTTTACTACATATGAACACTTTTCACATTTTCCCGTGCAACGCGGCTGCTAGTCCTACTTTCATGCAAAATCTTAAGGTTCTAGGTCATGTCCAAGCCACCAAAGCCGGCAAAAAAGTGAATAATCGACAACTAAATCTTGAATTGTACTACTTCTTACTGGCTATTACTTGAACTTAGAAGCTTCTTCTGTGTTCTACTACGGTGCTTTTAGTGTCTCCGCATACCGCAGCACGCGACATAGCTTTGCAGACGATAAATGTAACCGTCTCAGAGAGAAAAGCGGCCAATGTGACGATCTGGCTTTAAGTCGATTCGATAACAAATGACGAAAACGGACGGATTTCTCAGGTTTTTACTACATATGAACCCTTTTCACATTCTCTTGTGCAACGCGGCTGCTAGTCCTCCTTTCATGCAAAATCTTAAGGTCCTAGGTCATGTCCAAGCCACCAAAGCCGGCTAAAAAGTGAATAATCGACAACTAAAACTTGAATTGTACTACTTCTTACTGGCTATTACTTCAACTTAGAAGCTTCTTCTGTGTTCTACTATGGTGCTTTTAGTGTCTCCGCATACCGCAGCACGCAACATAGCTTTGCAGACGATAAATGTAACCGTCTCAGAGAGAAGAGCGGCCAATTTGACGATCTGGCTTTAAGTCAATTCGATAACAAATGACGAAAACGGACGAATTTCTCAGGTTTTTACTACATATGAACACTTTTCACGTTCTCCCGTGCAACGCGGCTGCTAGTCCTCCTTTCATGCAAAATCTTAAGGTTCCACCTCATGTCCAAGGCACCGAAGCCGGCTAAAAATCAATAATCGATAACCAAAACTTAAAAATATTCTGCTTCTTACTGGCTATTGCTTCAACTTAGAAGCTTCTTCTGTGTTCTACTATGGTGCATTCAGTGTCTAAGCATACCGCAGCACGTGACATAGCTTTGTAGACGATAAATGTAACCGTCTCAGAGAGAAAAGCGGCCAATGTGACGATCTGGCTTTAAGTCGATTCGATAACAAATGACGAAAACGGACGGATTTCTCAGGCTTTTACTACACATGAACACTTTGCAAATTCTCCCGTGCAACGCGGCTGCAAGTCCTCCTTTCATGCAAAATCTTACGGTCCTAGGTCATGTCCAAGCCACCAAACCCGGCTAAAAAGTGAATAATCGACAACTAAACCTTGAGTTGTACTACTTCTTACTGGCTATTGCTTCAACTTAGAAGCTTCTTGTGTGTTCTACTATGGTGTTTTTAATGTCTCCGCACACCGCAGCACGCGACATAGCTTTGCAGACGATAAATGTAACCGTCTCAGAGAGAAAAGCGGCCAATGTGACGATCTGGCTTTAAGTCGATTCGATAACAAATGACGAAAACGGACGGATTTCTCAGGTTTTTACTACATATGAACCCTTTTCACATTCTCCCGTGCAACGCGGCTGCTAGTCCTCCTTACATGCAAAATCTTAAGGTCCTAGGTCATGTCCAAGCCACCAAAGCCGGCTAAAAAGTGAATAATCGACAACTAAAACTTGAATTGTACTACTTCTTACTGGCTATTACTTCAACTTAGAAGCTTCTTCTGTGTTCTACTATGGTGCTTTTAGTGTCTCCGCATACCGCAGCACGCAACATAGCTTTGCAGACGATAAATGTAACCGTCTCAGAGAGAAGAGCGGCCAATGTGACGATCTGGCTTTAAGTCGATTCGATAACAAATGACGAAAACGCACGGATTTCTCAGGTTTTTACTACATATGAACACTTTGCACATTCTCCCGTGCAACGCAGCTTCAATTCCTCCTTTCATGCAAAATCTTACGGTCCTAGGTCATGTCCAAGCCACCTAAGCCGGCTAAAAAGTGAATAATCGACAACTAAAACTTGAATTGTACTACTTCTTACTGGCTATTGCTTCAACTTAGAAGCTTCTTCTGTGTTCTACTATGGTGCTTTTAGTGTCTCCGCATACCGCAGAATGCGACATAGCCTTGCAGACGATAAATGTAACCGTTTTAGAGAGAAGAACAGCCAATGTGTTGATCTGTCTTTAAGTCGATTCGATAACAAATGACGAAAACGGACTTATATCGCAGGTTTTTACTACATATGAACACTTTTCACATTCTCCCGTGCAACGCGGCTGCTAGTCCTCCTTTCATGCAAAATCTTAAGGTCCTAGGCCATGTCCAAGCCACCAAAGCCGGCTAAAAAGTGAATAATCGAACACTAAAACTTGAATTGTACTACTTCTTACTGGCTATTGCTTCAACTTAGAAGCTTCTTCTGTGTTCTGCTATGGTGCTTTTAGTGTCTCCGCATACCGCAGCACGCGACATAGCTTTGCAGACGATAAATGTAACCGTTTCAGAGAGAAGAGCGGCCAATTTGACGATCTGGATTTAAGTCGATTCGATAACAAATGACGAATACGGAAGGATTTCTCAGATTTTTACTATATATGAACACTTTTCACATTCTCCCGTGAAACGCGGCTGCTACTCCTCCTTTCATGCAAAATCTTAAGGTCCTAGGTCATGTCCAAGCCACCAAAGCCGGCTAAAAAGTGAATAATCGACAACTAAAACTTGAGTTGTACTACTTCTTACTGGCTATTGCTTCAACTTAGAAGCTTCTTGTGTGTTCTACTATGGTGCTTTTAGTGTCTCTGCATACCGCAGCACGCGTCATTGCTTTGCAGACGATAAATGTAACCGTTTCAGAGAGAAGAGCGGCCAATTTGACGATCTGGCTTTAAGTCAATTCGATAACAAATGACGAAAACGGACGAATTTCTCAGGTTTTACTACATATGAACACTTTTCACGTTCTCCCGTGCAACGCGGCTGCTAGTCCTCCTTTCATGCAAAATCTTAAGGTTCCACCTCATGTCCAAGGCACCAAAGCCGGCTAAAAATCAATAATCGATAACCAAAACTTGAAATATACTGCTTCTTACTGGCTATTGCTTCAACTTAAAAGCTTCTTCTATGTTCTACTATGGTGCTTTCAGTGTCTAAGCATACCGCAGCACGCGACATAGCTTTGCAAACGATAAATGTAACCGTCTCAGAGATAAAAGCGGCCAATGTGACGATCTGGCTTTAAGTCGATTCGATAACAAATGACGAAAACGGACGGATTTCTCAGGTTTTTACTACATATGAACACTTTTCACATTTTCCCGTGCAACGCGGCTGCTAGTCCTACTTTCATGCAAAATCTTAAGGTTCTAGGTCATGTCCAAGCCACCAAAGCCGGCAAAAAAGTGAATAATCGACAACTAAATCTTGAATTGTACTACTTCTTACTGGCTATTACTTGAACTTAGAAGCTTCTTCTGTGTTCTACTACGGTGCTTTTAGTGTCTCCGCATACCGCAGCACGCGACATAGCTTTGCAGACGATAAATGTAACCGTCTCAGAGAGAAAAGCGGCCAATGTGACGATCTGGCTTTAAGTCGATTCGATAACAAATGACGAAAACGGACGGATTTCTCAGGTTTTTACTACATATGAACCCTTTTCACATTCTCTTGTGCAACGCGGCTGCTAGTCCTCCTTTCATGCAAAATCTTAAGGTCCTAGGTCATGTCCAAGCCACCAAAGCCGGCTAAAAAGTGAATAATCGACAACTAAAACTTGAATTGTACTACTTCTTACTGGCTATTACTTCAACTTAGAAGCTTCTTCTGTGTTCTACTATGGTGCTTTTAGTGTCTCCGCATACCGCAGCACGCAACATAGCTTTGCAGACGATAAATGTAACCGTCTCAGAGAGAAGAGCGGCCAATTTGACGATCTGGCTTTAAGTCAATTCGATAACAAATGACGAAAACGGACGAATTTCTCAGGTTTTTACTACATATGAACACTTTTCACGTTCTCCCGTGCAACGCGGCTGCTAGTCCTCCTTTCATGCAAAATCTTAAGGTTCCACCTCATGTCCAAGGCACCGAAGCCGGCTAAAAATCCATAATCGATAACCAAAACTTAAAAATATACTGCTTCTTACTGGCTATTGCTTCAACTTAGAAGCTTCTTCTGTGTTCTACTATGGTGCATTCAGTGTCTAAGCATACCGCAGCACGTGACATAGCTTTGTAGACGATAAATATAACCGTCTCAGAGAGAAAAGCGGCCAATGTGACGATCTGGCTTTAAGTCGATTCGATAACAAATGACGAAAACGGACGGATTTCTCAGGCTTTTACTACACATGAACACTTTGCAAATTCTCCCGTGCAACGCGGCTGCAAGTCCTCCTTTCATGCAAAATCTTACGGTCCTAGGTCATGTCCAAGCCACCAAACCCGGCTAAAAAGTGAATAATCGACAACTAAACCTTGAGTTGTATTACTTCTTACTGGCTATTGCTTCAACTTAGAAGCTTCTTGTGTGTTCTACTATGGTGTTTTTAATGTCTCCGCACACCGCAGCACGCGACATAGCTTTGCAGACGATAAATGTAATCGTCTCAGAGAGAAAAGCGGCCAATGTGACGATCTGGCTTTAAGTCGATTCGATAACAAATGACGAAAACGGACGGATTTCTCAGGTTTTTACTACATATGAACACTTTGCACATTCTCCCGTGCAACGCGGCTGCAAATCCTCCTTTCATGCAAAATCTTAAGTTCCTAGGTCATGTCCAAGCCACCAAAGCCGGCTAAAAAGTGAATAATCGGCCACTAAAACTTGAATTGTACTACTTCTTACTGGCTATTACTTCAACTTAGAAGCTTCTTCTGTGTTCTACTATGGTGCTTTTAGTGTCTCCGCATACCGCAGCACGCGTCATAGCTTTGCAGACGATAAATGTAATCGTCTCAGAGAGAAAAGCGGCCAATTTGACGATCTGGCATTAAGTCAATTCGATAACAAATGACGAAAACGGACGGATTTCTCAGGTTTTTACTACATATGAACACTTTTCACGTTCTCCCGTGCAACGCGGCTGCTAGTCCTCCTTTCATGCAAAATCTTAAGGTTGCACCTCATGTCCAAGGCACCAAAGCCGGCTAAAATCAATAATCGATAACCAAAACTTGTAATGTACTGCAGCTTACTGGCTATTGCTTCAACTTAGAAGCTTCTTCTGTGTTCTACTATGGTGCTTTTAGTGTCTCCGCATACCGCAGAATGCGACATAGCCTTGCTGACGATAAATGTAACCGTTTTAGAGAGAAGAACAGCCAATGTGTTGATCTGTCTTTAAGTCGATTCGATAACAAATGACGAAAACGGACTTATATCGCAGGTTTTTACTACATATGAACACTTTTCACAATCTCCCGTGTACGCGGCTGCTAGTCGTCCTTTCATGCAAAATCTTAAGGTCCTAGGTCATGTCCAAGCCACCAAAGCCGGCTAAGAAGTGAATAATCGACCACTAAAACTTGAATTGTACTACTTCTTACTGGCTATTGCTTCAACTTAGAAGCTTCTTCTGTGGTCTACTATGGTGCTTTTAGTGTCTCCGCATACCGCAGCACGCGACATAGCTTTGCAGACGATAAATGTAACCGTTTCAGAGAGAAGAGCGGCCAATTTGACGATCTGGATTTAAGTCGATTCGATAACAAATGACGAATACGGAAGGATTTCTCAGGTTTTTACTATATATTAACACTTTTCACATTCTCCCGTGAAACGCGGCTGCTACTCCTCCTTTCATGCAAAATCTTAAGGTCCTAGGTCATGTCCAAGCCACCAAAGCCGGCTAAAAAGTGAATAATCGAAAACTAAAACTTGAATTGTACTACTTCTTACTGGCTATTACTTCAACTTAGAAGCTTCTTCTGTGTTCTACTATGGTGCTTTTAGTGTCTCTGCATACCGCAGCACGCGCCATAGCTTTGCAGACGATAAATGTAACCGTTTCAGAGAGAAGAGCGGCCAATTTGACGATCTGGCTTTAAGTCAATTCGATAACAAATGACGAAAACGGACGAATTTCTCAGGTTTTACTACATATGAACACTTTTCACGTTCTCCCGTGCAACGCGGCTGCTAGTCCTCCTTTCATGCAAAATCTTAAGGTTCCACCTCATGTCCAAGGCACCAAAGCCGGCTAAAAATCAATAATTGATAACCAAAACTTGAAATATACTGCTTCTTACTGGCTATTGCTTCAACTTAGAAGCTTCTTCTGTGTTCTACTATGGTGCTTTCAGTGTCTAAGCATACCGCAGCACGCGACATAGCTTTGCAAACGATAAATGTAACCGTCTCAGAGAGAAAAGCGGCCAATGTGACGATCTGGCTTTAAGTCGATTCGATAACAAATGACGAGAACGGTCGGATTTCTCAGGTTTTTACTGCATATGAACACTTTTCACATTATCCCGTGCAACGCGGCTGCTAGTCCTCCTTTCATGCAAAATCTTAAGGTCCTAGGTCATGTCTAAGCCACCAAAGCCGGCTAAAAAGTGAATAATCGACAACTAAAACTTGAATTGTACTACTTCTTACTGGCTATTACTTCAACTTAGAAGCTTCTTCTGTGTTCTACTATGGTGCTTTAATGTCTCCGCATACGGCAGCACGCGACATAGCTTTGCAGACGATAAATGTAACCGTTTTAGAGAGAAGACCGGACAATGTGACGATCTGGCTTTAAGTCGATTCGATAACAAATGACGAAAACGGACGGATTTCTCATGTTTTTACAAAATATGAACACTTTTCACATGCTCCAGTGCGACGCGGCTGCAAGTCCTCCTTTCATGCAAAATCTTAAGGTCCTAGGTCATGTCCAAGCCACCACAGCCGGCTAAAAAGTGAATAATCGACAGCTAAAACTTGAATTGTACTACTTCTTACTGGCTATTACTTCAACTTAGAAGCTTCTTCTGTGTTCAACTATGGTGCTTTTAGTGTCTCCGCATACCGCAGAACGCAACATAGCTTTGCAGACGATAAATGTAACCGTCTCAGAGAGAAGAGCGGCCAATTTGACGATCTGGCTTTAAGTCTATTCGATAACAAATGACGAAAACGGACGAATTTCTCAGGTTTTTACTACATATGAACACTTTTCACGTTCTCCCGTGCAACGCGGCTGCTAGACCTCCTTTCATGCAAAATCTTAAGGTTCCACCTCATGTCCAAGGCACCAAAGCCGGCTAAAAATCAATAATCGATCACCAAAACTTAAAAATATACTGCTTCTTACTGGCTATTGCTTCAACTTAGAAGCTTCTTCTGTGTTCTACTATGGTGCATTCAGTGTCTAAGCATACCGCAGCACGTGACATAGCTTTGTAGACGATAAATGTAACCGTCTCAGAGAGAAAAGCGGCCAATGTGACGATCTGGCTTTAAGTCGATTCGATAACAAATGACGAAAACGGACGGATTTCTCAGGCTTTTACTACACATGAACACTTTGCACATTCTCCCGTGCAACGCGGCTGCAAGTCCTCCTTTCATGCAAAATCTTACGGTCCTAGGTCATGTCCAAGCCACCAAAGCCGGCTAAAAAGTGAATAATCGACAACTAAAACTTGAGTTGTACTACTTCATACTGGCTATTGCTTCAACTTAGAAGCTTCTTGTGTGTTCTACTATGGTGCTTTTAATGTCCCCGCACACCGCAGCACGCGACATAGCTTTGCAGACGATAAATGTAACCGTCTCAGAGAAAAAAGCGGCCAATGTGACGATCTGGCTTTAAGTCGATTCGATAACAAATGACGAAAACGCACGGATTTCTCAGGTTTTTACTACATATGAACACTTTGCACATTCTTCCGTGCAACGCAGCTGCAAGTCCTCCTTTCATGCAAAATCTTACGGTCCTAGGTCATGTCCAAGCCACCTAAGCCGGCTAAAAAGTGAATAATCGACAACTAAAACTTGAATTGTACTACTTCTTACTGGCTATTGCTTCAACTTAGAAGCTTCTTCTGTGTTCTACTATGGTGCTTTTAGTGTCTCCGCATACCGCAGAATGCGACATAGCCTTGCTGACGATAAATGTAACCGTTTTAGAGAGAAGAACAGCCAATGTGTTGATCTGTCTTTAAGTCGATTCGATAACAAATGACGAAAACGGACTTATATCGCAGGTTTTTACTACATATGAACACTTTTCACAATCTCCCGTGTACGCGGCTGCTAGTCGTCCTTTCATGCAAAATCTTAAGGTCCTAGGTCATGTCCAAGCCACCAAAGCCGGCTAAAAAGTGAATAATCGACCACTAAAACTTGAATTGTACTACTTCTTACTGGCTATTGCTTCAACTTAGAAGCTTCTTCTGTGGTCTACTATGGTGCTTTTAGTGTCTCCGCATACCGCAGCACGCGACATAGCTTTGCAGACGATAAATGTAACCGTTTCAGAGAGAAGAGCGGCCAATTTGACGATCTGGATTTAAGTCGATTCGATAACAAATGACGAATACGGAAGGATTTCTCAGGTTTTTACTATATATTAACACTTTTCACATTCTCCCGTGAAACGCGGCTGCTACTCCTCCTTTCATGCAAAATCTTAAGGTCCTAGGTCATGTCCAAGCCACCAAAGCCGGCTAAAAAGTGAATAATCGAAAACTAAAACTTGAATTGTACTACTTCTTACTGGATATTACTTCAACTTAGAAGCTTCTTCTGTGTTCTACTATGGTGCTTTTAGTGTCTCTGCATACCGCAGCACGCGTCATAGCTTTGCAGACGATAAATGTAACCGTTTCAGAGAGAAGAGCGGCCAATTTGACGATCTGGCTTTAAGTCAATTCGATAACAAATGACGAAAACGGACGAATTTCTCAGGTTTTACTACATATGAACACTTTTCACGTTCTCCCGTGCAACGCGGCTGCTAGTCCTCCTTTCATGCAAAATCTTAAGGTTCCACCTCATGTCCAAGGCACCAAAGCCGGCTAAAAATCAATAATTGATAACCAAAACTTGAAATATACTGCTTCTTACTGGCTATTGCTTCAACTTAGAAGCTTCTTCTGTGTTCTACTATGGTGCTTTCAGTGTCTAAGCATACCGCAGCACGCGACATAGCTTTGCAAACGATAAATGTAACCGTCTCAGAGAGAAAAGCGGCCAATGTGACGATCTGGCTTTAAGTCGATTCGATAACAAATGACAAATACGGACGGATTTCTCAGGTTTTTACTGCATATGAACACTTTTCACATTATCCCGTGCAACGCGGCTGCTAGTCCTCCTTTCATGCAAAATCTTAAGGTCCTAGGTCATGTCTAAGCCACCAAAGCCGGCTAAAAAGTGAATAATCGACAACTAAAACTTGAATTGTACTACTTCTTACTGGCTATTACTTCAACTTAGAAGCTTCTTCTGTGTTCTACTATGGTGCTTTAATGTCTCCGCATTCGGCAGCACGCGACATAGCTTTGCAGACGATAAATGTAACCGTTTTAGAGAGAAGACCGGACAATGTGACGATCTGGCTTTAAGTCGATTCGATAACAAATGACGAAAACGGACGGATTTCACACACGCGAGACAGATATGAACACTTTTCACATGCTCCAGTGCGACGCGGCTGCAAGTCCTCCTTTCATGCAAAATCTTAAGGTCCTAGGTCATGTCCAAGCCACCACAGCCGGCTAAAAAGTGAATAATCGACAGCTAAAACTTGAATTGTACTACTTCTTACTGGCTATTACTTCAACTTAGAAGCTTCTTCTGTGTTCAACTATGGTGCTTTTAGTGTCTCCGCATACCGCAGCACGCGACATAGCTTTGCAGACGATAAATGTAACCGTCTCAGAGAGAAAAGCGGCGAATGTGACGATCTGGCTTGAAGTCGATTCGATAACAAATGACGAAGACGGACGGATATCTCAGGTTTTTACTACATATGAACACTTTTCACATTCTCCCGTGCAACGCGGCTGGTAGTCCTCCTTTCATGCAAAATATTAAGGTCCTAGGTCATGTCCAAGCCACCAAAGCCGGCTAAAAAGTGAATAATCGGCCACTAAAACTTGAGTTGTACTACTTCTTACTGGCTATTACTTCAACTTAGAAGCTTCTTCTGTGTTCTACTATGGTGCTTTTAATGTCTCCGCACACCGCAGCACGCGACATAGCTTTGCAGACGATAAATGTATCCGTCTCAGAGAGAAAAGCGGCCAATGTGACGATCTGGCTTTAAGTCGATTCGATAACAAATGACGAAAACGGACGGATTTCTCAGGTTTTTACTACATATGAACACTTTTCACATTCTCCCGTGCAACGCGGCTGCAAATCCTCCTTTCATGCAAAATCTTAAGTTCCTAGGTCATGTCCAAGCCACCAAAGCCGGCTGAAAAGTGAATAATCGGCCACTAAAACTTGAATTGTACTACTTCTTACTGGCTATTACTTCAACTTAGAAGCTTCTTCTGTGTTCTACTATGGTGCTTTTAGTGTCTCCGCATACCGCAGCACGCGTCATAGCTTTGCAGACGATAAATGTAATCGTCTCAGAGAGAAAAGCGGCCAATTTGACGATCTGGCATTAAGTCAATTCGATAACAAATGACGAAAACGGACGGATTTCTCAGGTTTTTACTACATATGAACACTTTTCACGTTCTCCCGTGCAACGCGGCTGCTAGTCCTCCTTTCATGCAAAATCTTAAGGTTGCACCTCATGTCCAAGGCACCAAAGCCGGCTAAAAATCAATAATCGATAACCAAAACTTGAAATGTACTGCAGCTTACTGGCTATTGCTTCAACTTAGAAGCTTCTTCTGTGTTCTACTATGGTGCTTTTAGTGTCTCCGCATACCGCAGAATGCGACATAGCCTTGCTGACGATAAATGTAACCGTTTTAGAGAGAAGAACAGCCAATGTGTTGATCTGTCTTTAAGTCGATTCGATAACAAATGACGAAAACGGACTTATATCGCAGGTTTTTACTACATATGAACACTTTTCACAATCTCCCGTGTACGCGGCTGCTAGTCGTCCTTTCATGCAAAATCTTAAGGTCCTAGGTCATGTCCAAGCCACCAAAGCCGACTAAAAAGTGAATAATCGACAACTACAACTTGAATTGTACTACTTCTTACTGGCTATTGCTTCAACGTAGAAGCTTCTTCTGTGGTCTACTATGGTACTTTTAGTGTCTCCGCATACCGCAGCACGCGACATAGCTTTGCAGACGATAAATGTAACCGTTTCAGAGAGAAGAGCGGCCAATTTGACGATCTGGATTTAAGTCGATTCGATAACAAATGACGAATACGGAAGGATTTCTCAGGTTTTTACTATATATTAACACTTTTCACATTCTCCCGTGAAACGCGGCTGCTACTCCTCCTTTCATGCAAAATCTTAAGGTCCTAGGTCATGTCCAAGCCACCAAAGCCGGCTAAAAAGTGAATAATCGAAAACTAAAACTTGAATTGTACTACTTCTTACTGGCTATTACTTCAACTTAGAAGCTTCTTCTGTGTTCTACTATGGTGCTTTTAGTGTCTCTGCATACCGCAGCACGCGTCATAGCTTTGCAGACGATAAATGTAACCGTTTCAGAGAGAAGAGCGGCCAATTTGACGATCTGGCTTTAAGTCAATTCGATAACAAATGACGAAAACGGACGAATTTCTCAGGTTTTACTACATATGAACACTTTTCACGTTCTCCCGTGCAACGCGGCTGCTAGTCCTCCTTTCATGCAAAATCTTAAGGTTCCACCTCATGTCCAAGGCACCAAAGCCGGCTAAAAATCAATAATTGATAACCAAAACTTGAAATATACTGCTTCTTACTGGCTATTGCTTCAACTTAGAAGCTTCTTCTGTGTTCTACTATGGTGCTTTCAGTGTCTAAGCATACCGCAGCACGCGACATAGCTTTGCAAACGATAAATGTAACCGTCTCAGAGAGAAAAGCGGCCAATGTGACGATCTGGCTTTAAGTCGATTCGATAACAAATGACGAAAACGGACGGATTTCTCATGTTTTTACAAAATATGAACACTTTTCACATGCTCCAGTGCGACGCGGCTGCAAGTCCTCCTTTCATGCAAAATCTTAAGGTCCTAGGTCATGTCCAAGCCACCACAGCCGGCTAAAAAGTGAATAATCGACAGCTAAAACTTGAATTGTACTACTTCTTACTGGCTATTACTTCAACTTAGAAGCTTCTTCTGTGTTCAACTATGGTGCTTTTAGTGTCTCCGCATACCGCAGAACGCAACATAGCTTTGCAGACGATAAATGTAACCGTCTCAGAGAGAAGAGCGGCCAATTTGACGATCTGGCTTTAATTCTATTCGATAACAAATGACGAAAACGGACGAATTTCTCAGGTTTTTACTACATATGAACACTTTTCACGTTCTCCCGTGCAACGCGGCTGCTAGACCTCCTTTCATGCAAAATCTTAAGGTTCCACCTCATGTCCAAGGCACCAAAGCCGGCTAAAAATCAATAATCGATCACCAAAACTTAAAAATATACTGCTTCTTACTGGCTATTGCTTCAACTTAGAAGCTTCTTCTGTGTTCTACTATGGTGCATTCAGTGTCTAAGCATACCGCAGCACGTGACATAGCTTTGTAGACGATAAATGTAACCGTCTCAGAGAGAAAAGCGGCCAATGTGACGATCTGGCTTTAAGTCGATTCGATAACAAATGACGAAAACGGACGGATTTCTCAGGCTTTTACTACACATGAACACTTTGCACATTCTCCCGTGCAACGCGGCTGCAAGTCCTCCTTTCATGCAAAATCTTACGGTCCTAGGTCATGTCCAAGCCACCAAAGCCGGCTAAAAAGTGAATAATCGACAACTAAAACTTGAGTTGTACTACTTCATACTGGCTATTGCTTCAACTTAGAAGCTTCTTGTGTGTTCTACTATGGTGCTTTTAATGTCCCCGCACACCGCAGCACGCGACATAGCTTTGCAGACGATAAATGTAACCGTCTCAGAGAAAAAAGCGGCCAATGTGACGATCTGGCTTTAAGTCGATTCGATAACAAATGACGAAAACGCACGGATTTCTCAGGTTTTTACTACATATGAACACTTTGCACATTCTTCCGTGCAACGCAGCTGCAAGTCCTCCTTTCATGCAAAATCTTACGGTCCTAGGTCATGTCCAAGCCACCTAAGCCGGCTAAAAAGTGAATAATCGACAACTAAAACTTGAATTGTACTACTTCTTACTGGCTATTGCTTCAACTTAGAAGCTTCTTCTGTGTTCTACTATGGTGCTTTTAGTGTCTCCGCATACCGCAGAATGCGACATAGCCTTGCTGACGATAAATGTAACCGTTTTAGAGAGAAGAACAGCCAATGTGTTGATCTGTCTTTAAGTCGATTCGATAACAAATGACGAAAACGGACTTATATCGCAGGTTTTTACTACATATGAACACTTTTCACAATCTCCCGTGTACGCGGCTGCTAGTCGTCCTTTCATGCAAAATCTTAAGGTCCTAGGTCATGTCCAAGCCACCAAAGCCGGCTAAAAAGTGAATAATCGACCACTAAAACTTGAATTGTACTACTTCTTACTGGCTATTGCTTCAACTTAGAAGCTTCTTCTGTGGTCTACTATGGTGCTTTTAGTGTCTCCGCATACCGCAGCACGCGACATAGCTTTGCAGACGATAAATGTAACCGTTTCAGAGAGAAGAGCGGCCAATTTGACGATCTGGATTTAAGTCGATTCGATAACAAATGACGAATACGGAAGGATTTCTCAGGTTTTTACTATATATTAACACTTTTCACATTCTCCCGTGAAACGCGGCTGCTACTCCTCCTTTCATGCAAAATCTTAAGGTCCTAGGTCATGTCCAAGCCACCAAAGCCGGCTAAAAAGTGAATAATCGAAAACTAAAACTTGAATTGTACTACTTCTTACTGGCTATTACTTCAACTTAGAAGCTTCTTCTGTGTTCTACTATGGTGCTTTTAGTGTCTCTGCATACCGCAGCACGCGTCATAGCTTTGCAGACGATAAATGTAACCGTTTCAGAGAGAAGAGCGGCCAATTTGACGATCTGGCTTTAAGTCAATTCGATAACAAATGACGAAAACGGACGAATTTCTCAGGTTTTACTACATATGAACACTTTTCACGTTCTCCCGTGCAACGCGGCTGCTAGTCCTCCTTTCATGCAAAATCTTAAGGTTCCACCTCATGTCCAAGGCACCAAAGCCGGCTAAAAATCAATAATTGATAACCAAATCTTGAAATATACTGCTTCTTACTGGCTATTGCTTCAACTTAGAAGCTTCTTCTGTGTTCTACTATGGTGCTTTCAGTGTCTAAGCATACCGCAGCACGCGACATAGCTTTGCAAACGATAAATGTAACCGTCTCAGAGAGAAAAGCGGCCAATGTGACGATCTGGCTTTAAGTCGATTCGATAACAAATGACAAATACGGACGGATTTCTCAGGTTTTTACTGCATATGAACACTTTTCACATTATCCCGTGCAACGCGGCTGCTAGTCCTCCTTTCATGCAAAATCTTAAGGTCCTAGGTCATGTCTAAGCCACCAAAGCCGGCTAAAAAGTGAATAATCGACAACTAAAACTTGAATTGTACTACTTCTTACTGGCTATTACTTCAACTTAGAAGCTTCTTCTGTGTTCTACTATGGTGCTTTAATGTCTCCGCATACGGCAGCACGCGACATAGCTTTGCAGACGATAAATGTAACCGTTTTAGAGAGAAGACCGGACAATGTGACGATCTGGCTTTAAGTCGATTCGATAACAAATGACGAAAACGGACGGATTTCTCAGGTTTTTACTAAATATGAACACTTTTCACATGCTCCAGTGCGACGCGGCTGCAAGTCCTCCTTTCATGCAAAATCTTAAGGTCCTAGGTCGTGTCCAAGCCACCACAGCCGGCTAAAAAGTGAATAATCGACAGCTAAAACTTGAATTGTACTACTTCTTACTGGCTATTACTTCAACTTAGAAGCTTCTTCTGTGTTCAACTATGGTGCTTTTAGTGTCTCCGCATACCGCAGCACGCGACATAGCTTTGCAGACGATAAATGTAACCGTCTCAGAGAGAAAAGCGGCGAATGTGACGATCTGGCTTGAAGTCGATTCGATAACAAATGACGAAGACGGACGGATATCTCAGGTTTTTACTACATATGAACACTTTTCACATTCTCCCGTGCAACGCGGCTGCAAGTCCCTCTTTCATGCAAAATCTTAAGGTCCTAGGTCATGTCCAAGCCACCAAAGCCGGCTAAAAAGTGAATAATCGACAACTACAACTTGAATTGTACAACTTCTTACTGGCTATTGCTTCAACTTAGAAGCTTCTTCTGTGGTCTACTATGGTACTTTTAGTGTCTCCGCATACCGCAGCACGTGACATAGCTTTGTAGACGATAAATGTAACCGTCTCAGAGAGAAAAGCGGCCAATGTGACGATCTGGCTTTAAGTCGATTCGATAACAAATGACGAAAACGGACGGATTTCTCAGGCTTGTACTACACATGAACACTTTGCACATTCTCCCGTGCAACGCGGCTGCAAGTCCTCCTTTCATGCAAAATCTTACGGTCCTAGGTCATGTCCAAGCCACCAAAGCCGGCTAAAAAGTGAATAATCGACAACTAAAACTTGAGTTGTACTACTTCATACTGGCTATTGCTTCAACTTAGAAGCTTCTTGTGTGTTCTACTATGGTGCTTTTAATGTCCCCGCACACCGCAGCACGCGACATAGCTTTGCAGACGATAAATGTAACCGTCTCAGAGAAAAAAGCGGCCAATGTGACGATCTGGCTTTAAGTCGATTCGATAACAAATGACGAAAACGCACGGATTTCTCAGGTTTTTACTACATATGAACACTTTGCACATTCTTCCGTGCAACGCAGCTGCAAGTCCTCCTTTCATGCAAAATCTTACGGTCCTAGGTCATGTCCAAGCCACCTAAGCCGGCTAAAAAGTGAATAATCGACAACTAAAACTTGAATTGTACTACTTCTTACTGGCTATTGCTTCAACTTAGAAGCTTCTTCTGTGTTCTACTATGGTGCTTTTAGTGTCTCCGCATACCGCAGAATGCGACATAGCCTTGCTGACGATAAATGTAACCGTTTTAGAGAGAAGAACAGCCAATGTGTTGATCTGTCTTTAAGTCGATTCGATAACAAATGACGAAAACGGACTTATATCGCAGGTTTTTACTACATATGAACACTTTTCACAATCTCCCGTGTACGCGGCTGCTAGTCGTCCTTTCATGCAAAATCTTAAGGTCCTAGGTCATGTCCAAGCCACCAAAGCCGGCTAAAAAGTGAATAATCGACCACTAAAACTTGAATTGTACTACTTCTTACTGGCTATTGCTTCAACTTAGAAGCTTCTTCTGTGGTCTACTATGGTGCTTTTAGTGTCTCCGCATACCGCAGCACGCGACATAGCTTTGCAGACGATAAATGTAACCGTTTCAGAGAGAAGAGCGGCCAATTTGACGATCTGGATTTAAGTCGATTCGATAACAAATGACGAATACGGAAGGATTTCTCAGGTTTTTACTATATATTAACACTTTTCACATTCTCCCGTGAAACGCGGCTGCTACTCCTCCTTTCATGCAAAATCTTAAGGTCCTAGGTCATGTCCAAGCCACCAAAGCCGGCTAAAAAGTGAATAATCGAAAACTAAAACTTGAATTGTACTACTTCTTACTGGCTATTACTTCAACTTAGAAGCTTCTTCTGTGTTCTACTATGGTGCTTTTAGTGTCTCTGCATACCGCAGCACGCGTCATAGCTTTGCAGACGATAAATGTAACCGTTTCAGAGAGAAGAGCGGCCAATTTGACGATCTGGCTTTAAGTCAATTCGATAACAAATGACGAAAACGGACGAATTTCTCAGGTTTTACTACATATGAACACTTTTCACGTTCTCCCGTGCAACGCGGCTGCTAGTCCTCCTTTCATGCAAAATCTTAAGGTTCCACCTCATGTCCAAGGCACCAAAGCCGGCTAAAAATCAATAATTGATAACCAAATCTTGAAATATACTGCTTCTTACTGGCTATTGCTTCAACTTAGAAGCTTCTTCTGTGTTCTACTATGGTGCTTTCAGTGTCTAAGCATACCGCAGCACGCGACATAGCTTTGCAAACGATAAATGTAACCGTCTCAGAGAGAAAAGCGGCCAATGTGACGATCTGGCTTTAAGTCGATTCGATAACAAATGACAAATATGGACGGATTTCTCAGGTTTTTACTGCATATGAACACTTTTCACATTATCCCGTGCAACGCGGCTGCTAGTCCTCCTTTCATGCAAAATCTTAAGGTCCTAGGTCATGTCTAAGCCACCAAAGCCGGCTAAAAAGTGAATAATCGACAACTAAAACTTGAATTGTACTACTTCTTACTGGCTATTACTTCAACTTAGAAGCTTCTTCTGTGTTCTACTATGGTGCTTTAATGTCTCCGCATACGGCAGCACGCGACATAGCTTTGCAGACGATAAATGTAACCGTTTTAGAGAGAAGACCGGACAATGTGACGATCTGGCTTTAAGTCGATTCGATAACAAATGACGAAAACGGACGGATTTCTCAGGTTTTTACTAAATATGAACACTTTTCACATGCTCCAGTGCGACGCGGCTGCAAGTCCTCCTTTCATGCAAAATCTTAAGGTCCTAGGTCATGTCCAAGCCACCACAGCCGGCTAAAAAGTGAATAATCGACAGCTAAAACTTGAATTGTACTACTTCTTACTGGCTATTACTTCAACTTAGAAGCTTCTTCTGTGTTCTACTATGGTGCTTTTAGTGTCTCTGCATACCGCAGCACGCGTCATAGCTTTGCAGACGATAAATGTAACCGTTTCAGAGAGAAGAGCGGCCAATTTGACGATCTGGCTTTAAGTCAATTCGATAACAAATGACGAAAACGGACGAATTTCTCAGGTTTTACTACATATGAACACTTTTCACGTTCTCCCGTGCAACGCGGCTGCTAGTCCTCCTTTCATGCAAAATCTTAAGGTTCCACCTCATGTCCAAGGCACCAAAGCCGGCTAAAAATCAATAATTGATAACCAAATCTTGAAATATACTGCTTCTTACTGGCTATTGCTTCAACTTAGAAGCTTCTTCTGTGTTCTACTATGGTGCTTTCAGTGTCTAAGCATACCGCAGCACGCGACATAGCTTTGCAAACGATAAATGTAACCGTCTCAGAGAGAAAAGCGGCCAATGTGACGATCTGGCTTTAAGTCGATTCGATAACAAATGACAAATACGGACGGATTTCTCAGGTTTTTACTGCATATGAACACTTTTCACATTATCCCGTGCAACGCGGCTGCTAGTCCTCCTTTCATGCAAAATCTTAAGGTCCTAGGTCATGTCTAAGCCACCAAAGCCGGCTAAAAAGTGAATAATCGACAACTAAAACTTGAATTGTACTACTTCTTACTGGCTATTACTTCAACTTAGAAGCTTCTTCTGTGTTCTACTATGGTGCTTTAATGTCTCCGCATACGGCAGCACGCGACATAGCTTTGCAGACGATAAATGTAACCGTTTTAGAGAGAAGACCGGACAATGTGACGATCTGGCTTTAAGTCGATTCGATAACAAATGACGAAAACGGACGGATTTCTCAGGTTTTTACTAAATATGAACACTTTTCACATGCTCCAGTGCGACGCGGCTGCAAGTCCTCCTTTCATGCAAAATCTTAAGGTCCTAGGTCATGTCCAAGCCACCACAGCCGGCTAAAAAGTGAATAATCGACAGCTAAAACTTGAATTGTACTACTTCTTACTGGCTATTACTTCAACTTAGAAGCTTCTTCTGTGTTCAACTATGGTGCTTTTAGTGTCTCCGCATACCGCAGCACGCGACATAGCTTTGCAGACGATAAATGTAACCGTCTCAGAGAGAAAAGCGGCGAATGTGACGATCTGGCTTGAAGTCGATTCGATAACAAATGACGAAGACGGACGGATATCTCAGGTTTTTACTACATATGAACACTTTTCACATTCTCCCGTGCAACGCGGCTGCAAGTCCCTCTTTCATGCAAAATCTTAAGGTCCTAGGTCATGTCCAAGCCACCAAAGCCGGCTAAAAAGTGAATAATCGACAACTACAACTTGAATTGTACAACTTCTTACTGGCTATTGCTTCAACTTAGAAGCTTCTTCTGTGGTCTACTATGGTACTTTTAGTGTCTCCGCATACCGCAGCACGCGACATAGTTTTGCAGACGATAAATGTAACCGTCTCAGAGATAAAAGCGGCCAATGTGACGATCTGGCTTTAAGTCGATTCGATAACAAATGACGAAAACGGACGTATTTCTCAGGTTTTTACTACATATGAACACTTTTCGCATTTTCCCGTGCAACGCGGCTGCTAGTCCTACTTTCATGCAAAATCTTAAGAATCTAGGTCATGTCCAAACCACCAAAGCCGGCAAAAAAGTGAATAATCGACAACTAAAACTTGAATTGTACTACTTCTTACTGGCTATTACTTGAACTTAGAAGCTTCTTCTGTGTTCTACTATGGTGCTTTAATGTCTCCGCATACGGCAGCACGCGACATAGCTTTGCAGACGATAAATGTAACCGTTTTAGAGAGAAGACCGGACAATGTGACGATCTGGCTTTAAGTCGATTCGATAACAAATGACGAAAACGGACGGATTTCTCAGGTTTTTACTAAATATGAACACTTTTCACATGCTCCAGTGCGACGCGGCTGCAAGTCCTCCTTTCATGCAAAATCTTAAGGTCCTAGGTCATGTCCAAGCCACCAAAGCCGGCTAAAAAGTGAATAATCGACAGCTAAAACTTGAATTGTACTACTTCTTACTGGCTATTACTTCAACTTAGAAGCTTCTTCTGTGTTCAACTATGGTGCTTTTAGTGTCTCCGCATACCGCAGCACGCGACATAGCTTTGCAGACGATAAATGTAACCGTCTCAGAGAGAAAAGCGGCGAATGTGACGATCTGGCTTGAAGTCGATTCGATAACAAATGACGAAGACGGACGGATATCTCAGGTTTTTACTACATATGAACACTTTTCACATTCTCCCGTGCAACGCGGCTGCAAGTCCCTCTTTCATGCAAAATCTTAAGGTCCTAGGTCATGTCCAAGCCACCAAAGCCGGCTAAAAAGTGAATAATCGACAACTACAACTTGAATTGTACTACTTCTTACTGGCTATTGCTTCAACGTAGAAGCTTCTTCTGTGGTCTACTATGGTACTTTTAGTGTCTCCGCATACCGCAGCACGCGACATAGTTTTGCAGACGATAAATGTAATCGTCTCAGAGATAAAAGCGGCCAATGTGACGATCTGGCTTTAAGTCGATTCGATAACAAATGACGAAAACGGACGGATTTCTCAGGTTTTTACTACATATGAACACTTTTCGCATTTTCCCGTGCAACGCGGCTGCTAGTCCTACTTTCATGCAAAATCTTAAGAATCTAGGTCATGTCCAAACCACCAAAGCCGGCAAAAAAGTGAATAATCGACAACTAAAACTTGAATTGTACTACTTCTTACTGGCTATTACTTGAACTTAGAAGCTTCTTCTGTGTTCTACTATGGTGCTTGTAGTGTCTCCGCATACCGCAGCACGCGACATAGCTTTGCAGACGATAAATGTAACCGTCTCAGAGAGAAAACCGGCCAATGTGACGATCTGGCTTTAAGTCGATTCGATAACAAATGACGAAGACGGACGGATTTCTCAGGTTTTTACTACATATGAACACTCTTCACATGCTCCAGTGCAACGCGGCTGCAAGTCCTCCTTTCATGCAAAATCTTAAGGTCCTAGGTCATGTCCAAGCCACCAAAGCCGGCTAAAAAGTGAATAATCGACAGCTAAAACTTGAATTGTACTACTTCTTACTGGCTATTACTTCAACTTAGAAGCTTCTTCTGTGTTCTACTATGGTGCTTGTAGTGTCTCCGCATACCGCAGCACGCGACATAGCTTTGCAGACGATAAATGTAACCGTCTCAGAGAGAAAAGCGGCGAATGTGACGATCTGGCTTTAAGTCGATTCGCTAACAAATGACGAATACGGACGGATTTCTCAGGTTTTTACTACATATGAACACTTTTCACATTCTCCCGTGCACCGCGGCTGCAAGTCCTTCTTTCATGCAAAATCTTAAGGTCCTAGGTCATGTCCAAGCCACCAAAGCCGGCTAAAAAGTGAATAATCGACAACTACAACTTGAATTGTACTACTTCTCACTGGCTATTGCTTCAACTTAGAAGCTTCTTCTGTGGTCTACTATGGTACTTTTAGTGTCTCCGCATACCGCAGCACGCGACATAGCTTTGCAGACGATAAATGTAACCGTCTCAGAGAGAAGAACGGCCAATGTGTTGATCTGTCTTTAAGTCGATTCGATAACAAATGACAAATACGGACGGATTTCTCAGGTTTTTACTACATATGAACACTTTGCACATTCTCCCGTGCAACGCGGCTGCAGGTCCTCCTTTCATGCAAAATCTTATGTTCCTAGGTCATGCCCAAGCCACCGAAGCCGGCTAAAAAGTGAATAATCGACATTAAAACTTGAATTCTACTACGTCTTACTGGCTATTCCTTCAACTTAGAAGCTTCTTCTGTGTTCTACTATGGTGTTTTTAGTGTCTCCGCATACCGCAGTACGCGACATACCTTTGCAAACGATAAATGTAACCGTCTCAGAGATAAAAGCGGCCAATGTGACGATCTGGCTTTAAGTCGATTCGATAACAAATGACGAAAACGGACGGATTTCTCAGGTTTTTACTACATATGAACACTTTTCACATTTTCCCGTGCAACGCGGCTGCAGGTCCTACTTTCATGCAAAATCTTAAGGTTCTAGGTCATGTTCAAGCCACTAAAGCCGGCAAAAAAGTGAATAATCGACAACTAAAACTTGAATTGTACTACTTCTTACTGGCTATTACTTGAACTTAGAAGCTTCTTCTGTGTTCTACTACGTTGCTTTTAGTGTCTCCGCATACCGCAGCACGCGACATAGCTTTGCAGACGATAAATGTAACCGTCTCAGAGAGAAAAGCGGCCAATGTGACGATCTGTTTTTAAGTCGATTCGATAACAAATGACGAGAACGGACGGATTTCTCAGGTTTTTACTACATATGAACACTTTTCACATTCTCCCGTGCAACGCGGCTGCTAGTCCTCCTTTCATGCAAAATCTTAAGGTCCTAGGTCATGTGTAAGCCACCAAAGCCGGCTAAAAAGTGAATAATCGACAACTAAATCTTGAATTGTACTACTTCTTACTGGCTATTACTTCAACTTAGAAGCTTCTTCTGTGTTCTACTATGGTGCTTTTAGTGTCTCCGCATACCGCAGCACGCGACATAGCTTTGCAGACGATAAATGTAACCGTTTCGGAGAAAAAGCGGCCAATGTAACGATCTGGCTTTGAGACGATTCGATAACAAATGTCGAAAACGGACGGATTTCTCAGGTTTTTACTAAATATGAACACTTTTCACATTCTCCCGTGCAACACGGCTGCTAGTCCTCCTTTCATGCAAGATCTTAAGGTCCTAGGCCATGTCCAAGCCACCAAAGCCGGCTAAAAAGTGAATAATCGACAACTAAAACTTGAATTGTACTACTTCTTATTGGCTATTACTTCAACTTAGAAGCTTCTTCTGTGTTCTACTATGGTGCTTTAATGTCTCCACATACCGCAGCACGCGACATAGCTTTGCAGACGATAAATGTAACCGTTTTAGAGAGACGAACGCCCAATGTGACGATCTGGCTTTAAGTCGATTCGATAACAAATGACGAAAACGGACGGATTTCTCAGGTTTTTACTACATATGAACACTTTTCACATTCTCCCGTGCAACGCGGCTGCAAGTCCTCCTTTCATGCAAAATCTTAAGGTACTAGGTCATGTCCAAGCCACCAAAGCCGGCTAAAAAGTGAATAATCGACAACTACAACTTGAATTTTACTACTTCTTACTGGCTATTACTTGAACTTAGAAGCTTCTTCTGTGTTCTACTACGGTGCTTTTAGTGTCTCCGCATACCGCAGCACGCGACATAGCTTTGCAGACGATAAATGTAACCGTTTCAGACAGAAGAGGGGCCAAAGTGACGATCTGGCTTTAAGTCGATTCGATAACAAATGACGAAAACGGACGGATTTCTCAGGTTTTTACGACATATGAACACTTTTCACATTCTCCCGTGCAACGCGGCTGCTAGTCCCCCTTTCATGCAAAATCGTAAGGTTCCATCATATTTCCAAGGCACCAAAGCCGGCTAAAAATCAATAATCGATAACCAAAGCTTGAAATGTACTGCTTCTTACTGGCTACTGCTTCAACTTAGAAGCTTCTTCTGTGTTCTACTATGGTGCTTTTAGTGTCTCCGCATACCGCAGCACGCGACATAGCTTTGCAGACGATAAATGTAACCGTCTCAGAGAGAAAAGCGGCGAATGTGACGATCTGGCTTTAAGTCGATTCGCTAACAAATGACGAAAACGGACGGATTTCTCAGGTTTTTACTACATATGAACACTTTTCACATTCTCCCGTGCAACGCGGCTGCAAGTCCTTCTTTCATACAAAATCTTAAGGTCCTAGGTCATGTCCAAGCCACCAAAGCCGGCAAAAAAGTGAATAATCGACAACTAAAACTTGAATTGTACTACTTCTTACTGGCTATTACTTGAACTTAGAAGCTTCTTCTGTGTTCTACTACGGTGCTTTTAGTGTCTCCGCATACCGCAGCACGCGACATAGCTTCGCAGACGATAAATGTAACCGTCTCAGAGATAAAAGCGGCCAATGTGTCGATCTGGCTTTAAGTCGATTCGATAACAAGTGACGAAAACGGACGGATTTCTCAGGTTTTTACGACATATGAACACTTTTCACATTCTCCCGTGCAACGCGGCTGCTAGTCCCCCTTTCATGCAAAATCGTAAGGTTCCATCTTATTTCCAAGGCACCAAAGGAGGCTAAAAATCAATAATCGATAACCAAAGCTTGAAATGTACTGCTTCTTACTGGCTACTGCTTCAACTTAGAAGCTTCTTCTGTGTTCTACTATGGTGCTTTTAGTGTCTCCGCATACCGCAGCACGCGACATAGCTTTGCAGACGATAAATGTAACCGTCTCAGAGAGAAAAGCGGCGAATGTGACGATCTGGCTTGAAGTCGATTCGATAACAAATGACGAAGACGGACGGATTTCTCAGGTTTTTAATACATATGAATACTTTTCACATTCTCCCGTGCAACGCGGCTGCAAGTCCTTCTTTCATGCAAAATCTTAAGGTCCTAGGTCATGTCCAAGCCACCAAAGCCGGCTAAAAAGTGAATAATCGACAACTACAACTTGAATTGTACTACTTCTTACTGGCTATTGCTTCAACTTAGAAGCTTCTTCTGTGGTCTACTATGGTACTTTTAGTGTCTCCGCATACCGCAGCACGCGACATAGCTTTGCAGACGATAAATGTAACCGTCTCAGAGATAAAAGCGACCAATGTGTCGATCTGGCTTTAAGTCGATTCGATAACAAATGACGAAAACGGACGGATTTCTCAGGTTTTTATTACATATAAACACTTTTCACATTTTCCCGTGCAACGCGGCTGCTAGTCCTACTTTCATGCAAAATCTTAAGAATCTAGGTCATGTCCAAACCACCAAAGCCGGCAAAAAAGTGAATAATCGACAACTAAAACTTGAATTGTACTACTTCTTACTGGCTATTACTTGAACTTAGAAGCTTCTTCTGTGTTCTACTATGGTGCTTGTAGTGTCTCCGCATACCGCAGCACGCGACATAGCTTTGCAGACGATAAATGTAACCGTCTCAGAGAGAAAACCGGCCAATGTGACGATCTGGCTTTAAGTCGATTCGATAACAAATGACGAAGACGGGCGGATTTCTCAGGTTTTTACTACATATGAACACTCTTCACATGCTCCAGTACAACGCGGCTGCAAGTCCTCCTTTCATGCAAAATCTTAAGGTCCTAGGTCATGTCCAAGCCACCAAAGCCGGCTAAAAAGTGAATAATCGACAGCTAAAACTTGAATTGTACTACTTCTTACTGGCTATTACTTCAACTTAGAAGCTTCTTCTGTGTTCTACTATGGTGCTTGTAGTGTCTCCGCATACCGCAGCACGCGACATAGCTTTGCAGACGATAAATGTAACCGTCTCAGAGAGAAAAGCGGCGAATGTGACGATCTGGCTTTAAGTCGATTCGCTAACAAATGACGAATACGGACGGATTTCTCAGGTTTTTACTACATATGAACACTTTTCACATTCTCCCGTGCACCGCGGCTGCAAGTCCTTCTTTCATGCAAAATCTTAAGGTCCTAGGTCATGTCCAAGCCACCAAAGCCGGCTAAAAAGTGAATAATCGACAACTACAACTTGAATTGTACTACTTCTCACTGGCTATTGCTTCAACTTAGAAGCTTCTTCTGTGGTCTACTATGGTACTTTTAGTGTCTCCGCATACCGCAGCACGCGACATAGCTTTGCAGACGATAAATGTAACCGTCTCAGAGAGAAGAACGGCCAATGTGTTGATCTGTCTTTAAGTCGATTCGATAACAAATGACAAATACGGACGGATTTCTCAGGTTTTTACTACATATGAACACTTTGCACATTCTCCCGTGCAACGCGGCTGCAGGTCCTCCTTTCATGCAAAATCTTATGTTCCTAGGTCATGCCCAAGCCACCGAAGCCGGCTAAAAAGTGAATAATCGACATTAAAACTTGAATTCTACTACGTCTTACTGGCTATTCCTTCAACTTAGAAGCTTCTTCTGTGTTCTACTATGGTGTTTTTAGTGTCTCCGCATACCGCAGTACGCGACATACCTTTGCAAACGATAAATGTAACCGTCTCAGAGATAAAAGCGGCCAATGTGACGATCTGGCTTTAAGTCGATTCGATAACAAATGACGAAAACGGACGGATTTCTCAGGTTTTTACTACATATGAACACTTTTCACATTTTGCCGTGCAACGCGGCTGTAGGTCCTACTTTCATGCAAAATCTTAAGGTTCTAGGTCATGTCCAAGCCACTAAAGCCGGCAAAAAAGTGAATAATCGACAACTAAAACTTGAATTGTACTACTTCTTACTGGCTATTACTTGAACTTAGAAGCTTCTTCTGTGTTCTACTACGTTGCTTTTAGTGTCTCCGCATACCGCAGCATGCGACATAGCTTTGCAGACGATAAATGTAACCGTCTCAGAGAGAAAAGCGGCCAATGTGACGATCTGTTTTTAAGTCGATTCGATAACAAATGACGAGAACGGACGGATTTCTCAGGTTTTTACTACATATGAACACTTTTCACATTCTCCCGTGCAACGCGGCTGCTAGTCCTCCTTTCATGCAAAATCTTAAGGTCCTAGGTCATGTGTAAGCCACCAAATCCGGCTAAAAAGTGAATAATCGACAACTAAATCTTGAATTGTACTACTTCTTACTGGCTATTACTTCAACTTAGAAGCTTCTTCTGTGTTCTACTATGGTGCTTTTAGTGTCTCCGCATACCGCAGCACGCGACATAGCTTTGCAGACGATAAATGTAACCGTTTCGGAGAAAAAGCGGCCAATGTAACGATCTGGCTTTAAGACGATTCGATAACAAATGTCGAAAACGGACGGATTTCTCAGGTTTTTACTAAATATGAACACTTTTCACATTCTCCCGTGCAACACGGCTGCTAGTCCTCCTTTCATGCAAGATTTTAAGGTCCTAGGCCATGTCCAAGCCACCAAAGCCGGCTAAAAAGTGAATAATCGACAACTAAAACTTGAATTGTACTACTTCTTATTGGCTATTACTTCAACTTAGAAGCTTCTTCTGTGTTCTACTATGGTGCTTTAATGTCTCCGCATACCGCAGCACGCGACATAGCTTTGCAGACGATAAATGTAACCGTTTTAGAGAGAAGAACGCCCAATGTGACGATCTGGCTTTAAGTCGATTCGATAACAAATGACGAAAACGGACGGATTTCTCAGGTTTTTACTACATATGAACACTTTTCACATTCTCCCGTGCAACGCGGCTGCAAGTCCTCCTTTCATGCAAAATCTTAAGGTACTAGGTCATGTCCAAGCCACCAAAGCCGGCTAAAAAGTGAATAATCGACAACTACAACTTGAATTTTACTACTTCTTACTGGCTATTACTTGAACTTAGAAGCTTCTTCTGTGTTCTACTACGGTGCTTTTAGTGTCTCCGCATACCGCAGCACGCGACATAGCTTTGCAGACGATAAATGTAACCGTTTCAGACAGAAGAGGGGCCAAAGTGACGATCTGGCTTTAAGTCGATTCGATAACAAATGACGAAAACGGACGGATTTCTCAGGTTTTTACGACATATGAACACTTTTCACATTCTCCCGTGCAACGCGGCTGCGAGTCCCCCTTTCATGCAAAATCGTAAGGTTCCATCATATTTCCAAGGCACCAAAGCCGGCTAAAAATCAATAATCGATAACCAAAGCTTGAAATGTACTGCTTCTTACTGGCTACTGCTTCAACTTAGAAGCTTCTTCTGTGTTCAACTATGGTGCTTTTAGTGTCTCCGCATACCGCAGCACGCGACATAGCTTTGCAGACGATAAATGTAACCGTCTCAGAGAGAAAAGCTGCGAATGTGACGATCTGGCTTTAAGTCGATTCGCTAACAAATGACGAAAACGGACGGATTACTCAGGTTTTTACTACATATGAACACTTTTCACATTCTCCCGTGCAACGCGGCTGCAAGTCCTTCTTTCATACAAAATCTTAAGGTCCTAGGTCATGTCCAAGCCACCAAAGCCGGCAAAAAAGTGAATAATCGACAACTAAAACTTGAATTGTACTACTTCTTACTGGCTATTACTTGAACTTAGAAGCTTCTTCTGTGTTCTACTACGGTGCTTTTAGTGTCTCCGCATACCGCAGCACGCGACATAGCTTTGCAGACGATAAATGTAACCGTCTCAGAGATAAAAGCGGCCAATGTGTCGATCTGGCTTTAAGTCGATTCGATAACAAATGACGAAAACGGACGGATTTCTCAGGTTTTTACGACATATGAACACTTTTCACATTCTCCCGTGCAACGCGGCTGCTAGTCCCCCTTTCATGCAAAATCGTAAGGTTCCATCTTATTTCCAAGGCACCAAAGGAGGCTAAAAATCAATAATCGATAACCAAAGCTTGAAATGTACTGCTTCTTACTGGCTACTGCTTCAACTTAGAAGCTTCTTCTCTGTTCTACTATGGTGCTTTTAGTGTCTCCGCATACCGCAGCACGCGACATAGCTTTGCAGACGATAAATGTAACCGTCTCAGAGAGAAAAGCGGCGAATGTGACGATCTGGCTTGAAGTCGATTCGATAACAAATGACGAAGACGGACGGATTTCTCAGGTTTTTAATACATATGAACACTTTTCACATTCTCCCGTGCAACGCGGCTGCAAGTCCTTCTTTCATGCAAAATCTTAAGGTCCTAGGTCATGTCCAAGCCACCAAAGCCGGCTAAAAAGTGAATAATCGACAACTACAACTTGAATTGTACTACATCTTACTGGCTATTGCTTCAACTTAGAAGCTTCTTCTGTGGTCTACTATGGTACTTTTAGTGTCTCCGCATACCGCAGCACGCGACATAGCTTTGCAGACGATAAATGTAACCGTCTCAGAGATAAAAGCGGCCAATGTGTCGATCTGGCTTTAAGTCGATTCGATAACAAATGACGAAAACGGACGGATTTCTCAGGTTTTTATTACATATGAACACTTTTCACATTTTCCCGTGCAACGCGGCTGCTAGTCCTACTTTCATGCAAAATCTTAAGGTCCTAGGTCATGTCCAAGCCACCAAAGCCGGATAAAAAGTGAATAATCGACAGCTAAAACTTGAATTGTACTACCTCTTACTGGCTATTACTTCAACTTAGAAGCTTCTTCTGTGTTCTACTATGGTGCTTTTAGTGTCTCCGCATACCGCAGCACGCGACATAGCTTTGCAGACGATAAATGTAACCGTCTCAGAGAGAAAAGCGGCGAATGTGACGATCTGGCTTTAAGTCGATTCGCTAACAAATGACGAAAACGGACGGATTTCTCAGGTTTTTACTACATATGAACACTTTTCACATTCTCCCGTGCAACGCGGCTGCAAGTCCTTCTTTCATACAAAATCTTAAGGTCCTAGGTCATGTCTAAGCCACCAAAGCCGGCTAAAAAGTGAATAATCGACAACTAAAACTTGAATTGTACTACTTCTTACTGGCTATTGCTTCAACTTAGAAGCTTCTTCTGTGTTCTACTATGGTGCTTTTAGTGTCTCCGCATACCGCAGCACGCGACATAGCTTTGCAGACAATAAATGTAACCGTCTCAGAGATAAAAGCGGCCAATGTGACGATCTGGCTTTAAGTCGATTCGATAACAAATGACGAAAACGGACGGATTTCTCAGGTTTTTACTACATATGAACACTTTTCACATTTTCCCGTGCAACGCGGCTGCTAGTCCTACTTTCATGCAAAATCTTAAGTTTCTAGGTCATGTCCAAGCCACCAAAGCCGGCTAAAAAGTGAATAATCGACAACTAAAACTTGAATTGTACTACTTCTTACTGGCTATTACTTGAACTTAGAAGCTTCTTCTGTGTTCTACTACGGTGCTTTTAGTGTCTCCGCATACCGCAGCACGCGACATAGCTTTGCAGACGATAAATGTAACCGTTTCAGACAGAAGAGGGGCCAAAGTGACGATCTGGCTTGAAGTCGATTCGATAACAAATGACGAAAACGGACGGATTTCTCAGGTTTTTACTACATATGAACACTTTTCACATTCTCCCGTGCAACGCGGCTGCAAGTCCTTCTTTCATGCAAAATCTTAAGGTCCTAGGTCATGTCCAAGCCACCAAAGCCGGCTAAAAAGTGAATAATCGACAACTACAACTTGAATTGTACTACTTCTTACTGGCTATTGCTTCAACTTAGAAGCTTCTTCTGTGGTCTACTATGGTACTTTTAGTGTCTCCGCATACCGCAGCACGCGACATAGCTTTGCAGACGATAAATGTAACCGTCTCAGAGATAAAAGCGACCAATGTGTCGATCTGGCTTTAAATCGATTCGATAACAAATGACGAAAACGGACGGATTTCTCAGGTTTTTATTACATATAAACACTTTTCACATTTTCCCGTGCAACGCGGCTGCTAGTCCTACTTTCATGCAAAATCTTAAGAATCTAGGTCATGTCCAAACCACCAAAGCCGGCAAAAAAGTGAATAATCGACAACTAAAACTTGAATTGTACTACTTCTTACTGGTTATTACTTGAACTTAGAAGCTTCTTCTGTGTTCTACTATGGTGCTTGTAGTGTCTCCGCATACCGCAGCACGCGACATAGCTTTGCAGACGATAAATGTAACCGTCTCAGAGAGAAAACCGGCCAATGTGACGATCTGGCTTTAAGTCGATTCGATAACAAATGACGAAGACGGACGGATTTCTCAGGTTTTTACTACATATGAACACTCTTCACATGCTCCAGTGCAACGCGGCTGCAAGTCCTCCTTTCATGCAAAATCTTAAGGTCCTAGGTCATGTCCAAGCCACCAAAGCCGGCTAAAAAGTGAATAATCGACAGCTAAAACTTGAATTGTACTACTTCTTACTGGCTATTACTTCAACTTAGAAGCTTCTTCTGTGTTCTACTATGGTGCTTGTAGTGTCTCCGCATACCGCAGCACGCGACATAGCTTTGCAGACGATAAATGTAACCGTCTCAGAGAGAAAAGCGGCGAATGTGACGATCTGGCTTTAAGTCGATTCGCTAACAAATGACGAATACGGACGGATTTCTCAGGTTTTTACTACATATGAACACTTTTCACATTCTCCCGTGCACCGCGGCTGCAAGTCCTTCTTTCATGCAAAATCTTAAGGTCCTAGGTCATGTCCAAGCCACCAAAGCCGGCTAAAAAGTGAATAATCGACAACTACAACTTGAATTGTACTACTTCTCACTGGCTATTGCTTCAACTTAGAAGCTTCTTCTGTGGTCTACTATGGTACTTTTAGTGTCTCCGCATACCGCAGCACGCGACATAGCTTTGCAGACGATAAATGTAACCGTCTCAGAGAGAAGAACGGCCAATGTGTTGATCTGTCTTTAAGTCGATTCGATAACAAATGACAAATACGGACGGATTTCTCAGGTTTTTACTACATATGAACACTTTGCACATTCTCCCGTGCAACGCGGCTGCAGGTCCTGCTTTCATGCAAAATCTTATGTTCCTAGGTCATGCCCAAGCCACCGAAGCCGGCTAAAAAGTGAATAATCGACATTAAAACTTGAATTCTACTACGTCTTACTGGCTATTCCTTCAACTTAGAAGCTTCCTCTGTGTTCTACTATGGTGTTTTTAGTGTCTCCGCATACCGCAGTACGCGACATACCTTTGCAAACGATAAATGTAACCGTCTCAGAGATAAAAGCGGCCAATGTGACGATCTGGCTTTAAGTCGATTCGATAACAAATGACGAAAACGGACGGATTTCTCAGGTTTTTACTACATATGAACACTTTTCACATTTTCCCGTGCAACGCGGCTGTAGGTCCTACTTTCATGCAAAATCTTAAGGTTCTAGGTCCTGTCCAAGCCACTAAAGCCGGCAAAAAAGTGAATAATCGACAACTAAAACTTGAATTGTACTACTTCTTACTGGCTATTACTTGAACTTAGAAGCTTCTTCTGTGTTCTACTACGTTGCTTTTAGTGTCTCCGCATACCGCAGCATGCGACATAGCTTTGCAGACGATAAATGTAACCGTCTCAGAGAGAAAAGCGGCCAATGTGACGATCTGTTTTTAAGTCGATTCGATAACAAATGACGAGAACGGACGGATTTCTCAGGTTTTTACTACATATGAACACTTTTCACATTCTCCCGTGCAACGCGGCTGCTAGTCCTCCTTTCATGCAAAATCTTAAGGTCCTAGGTCATGTGTAAGCCACCAAAGCCGGCTAAAAAGTGAATAATCGACAACTAAATCTTGAATTGTACTACTTCTTACTGGCTATTACTTCAACTTAGAAGCTTCTTCTGTGTTCTACTATGGTGCTTTTAGTGTCTCCGCATACCGCAGCACGCGACATAGCTTTGCAGACGATAAATGTAACCGTTTCGGAGAAAAAGCGGCCAATGTAACGATCTGGCTTTAAGACGATTCGATAACAAATGTCGAAAACGGACGGATTTCTCAGGTTTTTACTAAATATGAACACTTTTCACATTCTCCCGTGCAACACGGCTGCTAGTCCTCCTTTCATGCAAGATCTTAAGGTCCTAGGCCATGTCCAAGCCACCAAAGCCGGCTAAAAAGTGAATAATCGACAACTAAAACTTGAATTGTACTACTTCTTATTGGCTATTACTTCAACTTAGAAGCTTCTTCTGTGTTCTACTATGGTGCTTTAATGTCTCCGCATACCGCAGCACGCGACATAGCTTTGCAGACGATAAATGTAACCGTTTTAGAGAGAAGAACGCCCAATGTGACGATCTGGCTTTAAGTCGATTCGATAACAAATGACGAAAACGGACGGATTTCTCAGGTTTTTACTACATATGAACACTTTTCACATTCTCCCGTGCAACGCGGCTGCAAGTCCTCCTTTCATGCAAAATCTTAAGGTACTAGGTCATGTCCAAGCCACCAAAGCCGGCTAAAAAGTGAATAATCGACAACTACAACTTGAATTTTACTACTTCTTACTGGCTATTACTTGAACTTAGAAGCTTCTTCTGTGTTCTACTACGGTGCTTTTAGTGTCTCCGCATACCGCAGCACGCGACATAGCTTTGCAGACGATAAATGTAACCGTTTCAGACAGAAGAGGGGCCAAAGTGACGATCTGGCTTTAAGTCGATTCGATAACAAATGACGAAAACGGACGGATTTCTCAGGTTTTTACGACATATGAACACTTTTCACATTCTCCCGTGCAACGCGGCTGCGAGTCCCCCTTTCATGCAAAATCGTAAGGTTCCATCATATTTCCAAGGCACCAAAGCCGGCTAAAAATCAATAATCGATAACCAAAGCTTGAAATGTACTGCTTCCTACTGGCTACTGCTTCAACTTAGAAGCTTCTTCTGTGTTCAACTATGGTGCTTTTAGTGTCTCCGCATACCGCAGCACGCGACATAGCTTTGCAGACGATAAATGTAACCGTCTCAGAGAGAAAAGCGGCGAATGTGACGATCTGGCTTTAAGTCGATTCGCTAACAAATGACGAAAACGGACGGATTACTCAGGTTTTTACTACATATGAACACTTTTCACATTCTCCCGTGCAACGCGGCTGCAAGTCCTTCTTTCATACAAAATCTTAAGGTCCTAGGTCATGTCCAAGCCACCAAAGCCGGCAAAAAAGTGAATAATCGACAACTAAAACTTGAATTGTACTACTTCTTACTGGCTATTACTTGAACTTAGAAGCTTCTTCTGTGTTCTACTACGGTGCTTTTAGTGTCTCCGCATACCGCAGCACGCGACATAGCTTTGCAGACGATAAATGTAACCGTCTCAGAGATAAAAGCGGCCAATGTGTCGATCTGGCTTTAAGTCGATTCGATAACAAATGACGAAAACGGACGGATTTCTCAGGTTTTTACGACATATGAACACTTTTCACATTCTCCCGTGCAACGCGGCTGCTAGTCCCCCTTTCATGCAAAATCGTAAGGTTCCATCTTATTTCCAAGGCACCAAAGGAGGCTAAAAATCAATAATCGATAACCAAAGCTTGAAATGTACTGCTTCTTACTGGCTACTGCTTCAACGTAGAAGCTTCTTCTCTGTTCTACTATGGTGCTTTTAGTGTCTCCGCATACCGCAGCACGCGACATAGCTTTGCAGACGATAAATGTAACCGTCTCAGAGAGAAAAGCGGCGAATGTGACGATCTGGCTTGAAGTCGATTCGATAACAAATGACGAAGACGGACGGATTTCTCAGGTTTTTATTACATATGAACACTTTTCACATTTTCCCGTGCAACGCGGCTGCTAGTCCTACTTTCATGCAAAATCTTAAGGTCCTAGGTCATGTCCAAGCCACCAAAGCCGGCTAAAAAGTGAATAATCGACAGCTAAAACTTGAATTGTACTACCTCTTACTGGCTATTACTTCAACTTAGAAGCTTCTTCTGTGTTCTACTATGGTGCTTTTAGTGTCTCCGCATACCGCAGCACGCGACATAGCTTTGCAGACGATAAATGTAACCGTCTCAGAGAGAAAAGCGGCGAATGTGACGATCTGGCTTTAAGTCGATTCGCTAACAAATGACGAAAACGGACGGATTTCTCAGGTTTTTACTACATATGAACACTTTTCACATTCTCCCGTGCAACGCGGCTGCAAGTCCTTCTTTCATACAAAATCTTAAGGTCCTAGGTCATGTCTAAGCCACCAAAGCCGGCTAAAAAGTGAATAATCGACAACTAAAACTTGAATTGTACTACTTCTTACTGGCTATTGCTTCAACTTAGAAGCTTCTTCTGTGTTCTACTATGGTGCTTTTAGTGTCTCCGCATACCGCAGCACGCGACATAGCTTTGCAGACAATAAATGTAACCGTCTCAGAGATAAAAGCGGCCAATGTGACGATCTGGCTTTAAGTCGATTCGATAACAAATGACGAAAACGGACGGATTTCTCAGGTTTTTACTACATATGAACACTTTTCACATTTTCCCGTGCAACGCGGCTGCTAGTCCTACTTTCATGCAAAATCTTAAGTTTCTAGGTCATGTCCAAGCCACCAAAGCCGGCTAAAAAGTGAATAATCGACAACTAAAACTTGAATTGTACTACTTCTTACTGGCTATTACTTGAACTTAGAAGCTTCTTCTGTGTTCTACTACGGTGCTTTTAGTGTCTCCGCATACCGCAGCACGCGACATAGCTTTGCAGATGATAAATGTAGCCGTCTCAGAGAGAAAAGCGACGAATGTGTCGATCTGGCTTGAAGTCGATTCGCTAACAAATGACGAAAACGGACGGATTTCTCAGGTTTTTACTACATATGAACACTTTTCACATTCTCCCGTGCAACGCGGCTGCAAGTCCTTCTTTCATACAAAATCTTAAGGTCCTAGGTCATGTCCAAGCCACCAAAGCCGGCTAAAATGTAAATAATCGACAACTACAAGTTGAATTGTACTACTTCTTACTGGCTATTGCTTCAACTTAGAAGCTTCTTCTGTGGTCTACTATGGTACTTTTAGTGTCTCCGCATACGGCAGCACGCGACATAGCTTTGCAGACGATAAATGTAACCGTCTCAGAGAGAAAAGCGGCGAATGTGACGATCTGGCTTTAAGTCGATTCGCTAACAAATGACGAAAACGGACGGATTTCTCAGGTTTTTACGACATATGAACACTTTTCACATTCTCCCGTGCAACGCTGCTGCTAGTTCCCCTTTCATGCAAAATCGTAAGGTTCCATCTTATTTCCAAGGCACCAAAGCCGGCTAAAAATCAATAATCGATAACCAAAGCTTGAAATGTACTGCTTCTTACTGGCTACTGCTTCAACTTAGAAGCTTCTTCTGTGTTCTACTATGGTGCTTTTAGTGTCTCCGCATACCGCAGCACGCGACATAGCTTTGCAGACGATAAATGTAACCGTCTCAGAGATAAAAGCGGCCAATGTGTCGATCTGGCTTTAAGTCGATTCGATAACAAATGACGAAAACGGACGGATTTCTCAGGTTTTTATTACATATGAACACTTTTCACATTTTCCCGTGCAACGCGGCTGCTAGTCCTACTTTCATGCAAAATCTTAAGGTCCTAGGTCATGTCCAAGCCACCAAAGCCGGCTAAAAAGTGAATAATCGACAGCTAAAACTTGAATTGTACTACCTCTTACTGGCTATTACTTCAACTTAGAAGCTTCTTCTGTGTTCTACTATGGTGCTTTTAGTGTCTCCGCATACCGCAGCACGCGACATAGCTTTGCAGACGATAAATGTAACCGTCTCAGAGAGAAAAGCGGCGAATGTGACGATCTGGCTTTAAGTCGATTCGCTAACAAATGACGAAAACGGACGGATTTCTCAGGTTTTTACTACATATGAACACTTTTCACATTCTCCCGTGCAACGCGGCTGCAAGTCCTTCTTTCATACAAAATCTTAAGGTCCTAGGTCATGTCTAAGCCACCAAAGCCGGCTAAAAAGTGAATAATCGACAACTAAAACTTGAATTGTACTACTTCTTACTGGCTATTGCTTCAACTTAGAAGCTTCTTCTGTGTTCTACTATGGTGCTTTTAGTGTCTCCGCATACCGCAGCACGCGACATAGCTTTGCAGACAATAAATGTAACCGTCTCAGAGATAAAAGCGGCCAATGTGACGATCTGGCTTTAAGTCGATTCGATAACAAATGACGAAAACGGACGGATTTCTCAGGTTTTTACTACATATGAACACTTTTCACATTTTCCCGTGCAACGCGGCTGCTAGTCCTACTTTCATGCAAAATCTTAAGTTTCTAGGTCATGTCCAAGCCACCAAAGCCGGCAAAAAAGTGAATAATCGACAACTAAAACTTGAATTGTACTACTTCTTACTGGCTATTACTTGAACTTAGAAGCTTCTTCTGTGTTCTACTACGGTGCTTTTAGTGTCTCCGCATACCGCAGCACGCGACATAGCTTTGCAGACGATAAATGTAACCGTTTCAGACAGAAGAGGGGCCAAAGTGACGATCTGGCTTTAAGTCGATTCGATAACAAATGACGAAAACGGACGGATTTCTCAGGTTTTTACTACATATGAACACTTTTCACATTCTCCCGTGCAACGCGGCTGCAAGTCCTTCTTTCATGCAAAATCTTAAGGTCCTAGGTCATGTCCAAGCCACCAAAGCCGGCTAAAAAGTGAATAATCGACAACTACAAGTTGAATTGTACTACTTCTTACTGGCTATTGCTTCAACTTAGAAGCTTCTTCTGTGGTCTACTATGGTACTTTTAGTGTCTCCGCATACCGCAGCACGCGACATAGCTTTGCAGACGATAAATGTAACCGTCTCAGAGAGAAAAGCGGCGAATGTGACGATCTGGCTTGAAGTCGATTCGATAACAAATGACGAAGACGGACGGATTTCTCAGGTTTTTACTACATATGAACACTTTTCACATTCTCCCGTGCAACGCGGCTGCAAGTCCTTCTTTCATGCAAAATCTTAAGGTCCTAGGTCATGTCCAAGCCACCAAAGCCGGCTAAAAAGTGAATAATCGACAGCTAAAACTTGAATTGTACTACCTCTTACTGGCTATTACTTCAACTTAGAAGCTTCTTCTGTGTTCTACTATGGTGCTTTTAGTGTCTCCGCATACCGCAGCACGCGACATAGCTTTGCAAACGATAAATGTAACCGTCTCAGAGAGAAAAGCGGCGAATGTGACGATCTGGCTTTAAGTCGATTCGCTAACAAATGACGAAAACGGACGGATTTCTCAGGTTTTTACTACATATGAACACTTTTCACATTCTCCCGTGCAACGCGGCTGCAAGTCCTTCTTTCATACAAAATCTTAAGGTCCTAGGTCATGTCTAAGCCACCAAAGCCGGCTAAAAAGTGAATAATCGACAACTAAAACTTGAATTTTACTACTTCTTACTGGATATTGCTTCAACTTAGAAGCTTCTTCTGTGTTCTACTATGGTGCTTTTAGTGTCTCCGCATACCGCAGCACGCGACATAGCTTTGCAGACGATAAATGTAACCGTCTCAGAGAGAAAAGCGGCGAATGTGACGATCTGGCTTTAAGTCGATTCGCTAACAAATGACGAAAACGGACGGATTTACACACGCGAGACAGATTATGAACACTTTTCACATTCTCCCGTGCAACGCGGCTGCAAGTCCTTCTTTCATACAAAATCTTAAGGTCCTAGGTCATGTCCAAGCCACCAAAGCCGGCAAAAAAGGTGAATAATCGACAACTAAAACTTGAATTGTACTACTTCTTACTGGCTATTACTTGAACTTAGAAGCTTCTTCTGTGTTCTACTACGGTGCTTTTAGTGTCTCCGCATACCGCAGCACGCGACATAGCTTTGCAGACGATAAATGTAACCGTCTCAGAGATAAAAGCGGCCAATGTGTCGATCTGGCTTTAAGTCGATTCGATAACAAATGACGAAAACGGACGGATTTCTCAGGTTTTTACGACATATGAACACTTTTCACATTCTCCCGTGCAACGCGGCTGCTAGTCCCCCTTTCATGCAAAATCGTAAGGTTCCATCTTATTTCCAAGGCACCAAAGGAGGCTAAAAATCAATAATCGATAACCAAAGCTTGAAATGTACTGCTTCTTACTGGCTACTGCTTCAACTTAGAAGCTTCTTCTGTGTTCTACTATGGTGCTTTTAGTGTCTCCGCATACCGCAGCACGCGACATAGCTTTGCAGACGATAAATGTAACCGTCTCAGAGAGAAAAGCGGCGAATGTGACGATCTGGCTTGAAGTCGATTCGATAACAAATGACGAAGACGGACGGATTTCTCAGGTTTTTAATACATATGAACACTTTTCACATTCTCCCGTGCAACGCGGCTGCAAGTCCTTCTTTCATGCAAAATCTTAAGGTCCTAGGTCATGTCCAAGCCACCAAAGCCGGCTAAAAAGTGAATAATCGACAACTACAACTTGAATTGTACTACTTCTTACTGGCTATTGCTTCAACTTAGAAGCTTCTTCTGTGGTCTACTATGGTACTTTTAGTGTCTCCGCATACCGCAGCACGCGACATAGCTTTGCAGACGATAAATGTAACCGTCTCAGAGATAAAAGCGGCCAATGTGTCGATCTGGCTTTAAGTCGATTCGATAACAAATGACGAAAACGGACGTATTTCTCAGGTTTTTATTACATATGAACACTTTTCACATTTTTCCGTGCAACGCGGCTGCTAGTCCTACTTTCATGCAAAATCTTAAGGTCCTAGGTCATGTCCAAGCCACCAAAGCCGGCTAAAAAGTGAATAATCGACAGCTAAAACTTGAATTGTACTACCTCTTACTGGCTATTACTTCAACTTAGAAGCTTCTTCTGTGTTCTACTATGGTGCTTTTAGTGTCTCCGCATACCGCAGCACGCGACATAGCTTTGCAGACGATAAATGTAACCGTCTCAGAGAGAAAAGCGGCGAATGTGACGATCTGGCTTTAAGTCGATTCGCTAACAAATGACGAAAACGGACGGATTTCTCAGGTTTTTACTACATATGAACACTTTTCACATTCTCCCGTGCAACGCGGCTGCAAGTCCTTCTTTCATACAAAATCTTAAGGTCCTAGGTCATGTCTAAGCCACCAAAGCCGGCTAAAAAGTGAATAATCGACAACTAAAACTTGAATTGTACTACTTCTTACTGGCTATTGCTTCAACTTAGAAGCTTCTTCTGTGTTCTACTATGGTGCTTTTAGTGTCTCCGCATACCGCAGCACGCGACATAGCTTTGCAGACAATAAATGTAACCGTCTCAGAGATAAAAGCGGCCAATGTGACGATCTGGCTAAGTCGATTCGATAACAAATGACGAAAACGGACGGATTTCTCAGGTTTTTACTACATATGAACACTTTTCACATTTTCCCGTGCAACGCGGCTGCTAGTCCTACTTTCATGCAAAATCTTAAGTTTCTAGGTCATGTCCAAGCCACCAAAGCCGGCAAAAAAGTGAATAATCGACAACTAAAACTTGAATTGTACTACTTCTTACTGGCTATTACTTGAACTTAGAAGCTTCTTCTGTGTTCTACTACGGTGCTTTTAGTGTCTCCGCATAGCGCAGCACGCGACATAGCTTTGCAGACGATAAATGTAACCGTCTCAGAGATAAAAGCGGCCAATGTGTCGATCTGGCTTTAAGTCGATTCGATAACAAATGACGAAAACGGACGGATTTCTCAGGTTTTTACGACATATGAACACTTTTCACATTCTCCCGTGCAACGCGGCTGCTAGTCCCCCTTTCATGCAAAATCGTAAGGTTCCATCTTATTTCCAAGGCACCAAAGGAGGCTAAAAATCAATAATCGATAACCAAAGCTTGAAATGTACTGCTTCTTACTGGCTACTGCTTCAACTTAGAAGCTTCTTCTGTGTTCTACTATGGTGCTTTTAGTGTCTCCGCATACCGCAGCACGCGACATAGCTTTGCAGACGATAAATGTAACCGTCTCAGAGAGAAAAGCGGCGAATGTGACGATCTGGCTTGAAGTCGATTCGATAACAAATGACGAAGACGGACGGATTTCTCAGGTTTTTAATACATATGAACACTTTTCACATTCTCCCGTGCAACGCGGCTGCAAGTCCTTCTTTCATGCAAAATCTTAAGGTCCTAGGTCATGTCCAAGCCACCAAAGCCGGCTAAAAAGTGAATAATCGACAACTACAACTTGAATTGTACTACTTCTTACTGGCTATTGCTTCAACTTAGAAGCTTCTTCTGTGGTCTACTATGGTACTTTTAGTGTCTCCGCATACCGCAGCACGCGACATAGCTTTGCAGACGATAAATGTAACCGTCTCAGAGATAAAAGCGGCCAATGTGTCGATCTGGCTTTAAGTCGATTCGATAACAAATGACGAAAACGGACGTATTTCTCAGGTTTTTATTACATATGAACACTTTTCACATTTTCCCGTGCAACGCGGCTGCTAGTCCTACTTTCATGCAAAATCTTAAGGTCCTAGGTCATGTCCAAGCCACCAAAGCCGGCTAAAAAGTGAATAATCGACAGCTAAAACTTGAATTGTACTACCTCTTACTGGCTATTACTTCAACTTAGAAGCTTCTTCTGTGTTCTACTATGGTGCTTTTAGTGTCTCCGCATACCGCAGCACGCGACATAGCTTTGCAGACGATAAATGTAACCGTCTCAGAGAGAAAAGCGGCGAATGTGACGATCTGGCTTTAAGTCGATTCGCTAACAAATGACGAAAACGGACGGATTTCTCAGGTTTTTACTACATATGAACACTTTTCACATTCTCCCGTGCAACGCGGCTGCAAGTCCTTCTTTCATACAAAATCTTAAGGTCCTAGGTCATGTCTAAGCCACCAAAGCCGGCTAAAAAGTGAATAATCGACAACTAAAACTTGAATTGTACTACTTCTTACTGGCTATTGCTTCAACTTAGAAGCTTCTTCTGTGTTCTACTATGGTGCTTTTAGTGTCTCCGCATACCGCAGCACGCGACATAGCTTTGCAGACAATAAATGTAACCGTCTCAGAGATAAAAGCGGCCAATGTGACGATCTGGCTAAGTCGATTCGATAACAAATGACGAAAACGGACGGATTTCTCAGGTTTTTACTACATATGAACACTTTTCACATTTTCCCGTGCAACGCGGCTGCTAGTCCTACTTTCATGCAAAATCTTAAGTTTCTAGGTCATGTCCAAGCCACCAAAGCCGGCAAAAAAGTGAATAATCGACAACTAAAACTTGAATTGTACTACTTCTTACTGGCTATTGCTTCAACTTAGAAGCTTCTTCTGTGGTCTACTATGGTACTTTTAGTGTCTCCGCATACGGCAGCACGCGACATAGCTTTGCAGACGATAAATGTAACCGTCTCAGAGAGAAAAGCGGCCAATGTGACGATCTGGCTTTAAGTCGATTCGATAACAAATGACGAAAACGGACGGATTTCTCAGGTTTTTACGACATATGAACACTTTTCACATTCTCCCGTGCAACGCGGCTGCTAGTTCCCCTTTCATGCAAAATCGTAAGGTTCCATCTTATTTCCAAGGCACCAAAGCCGGCTAAAAATCAATAATCGATAACCAAAGCTTGAAATGTACTGCTTCTTACTGGCTACTGCTTCAACTTAGAAGCTTCTTCTGTGTTCTACTATGGTGCGTTTAGTGTCTCCGCATACCGCAGCACGCGACATAGCTTTGCAGACGATAAATGTAACCGTCTCAGAGAGAAAAGCGGCGAATGTGACGATCTGGCTTGAAGTCGATTCGATAACAAATGACGAAGACGGACGGATTTCTCAGGTTTTTACTACATATGAACACTTTTCACATTCTCCCGTGCAACGCGGCTGCAAGTCCTTCTTTCATGCAAAATCTTAAGGTCCTAGGTCATGTCCAAGCCACCAAAGCCGGCTAAAAAGTGAATAATCGACAGCTAAAACTTGAATTGTACTACCTCTTACTGGCTATTACTTCAACTTAAAAGCTTCTTCTGTGTTCTACTATGGTGCTTTTAGTGTCTCCGCATACCGCAGCACGCGACATAGCTTTGCAGACGATAAATGTAACCGTCTCAGAGAGAAAAGCGGCGAATGTGACGATCTGGCTTTAAGTCGATTCGCTAACAAATGACGAAAACGGACGGATTTCTCAGGTTTTTACTACATATGAACACTTTTCACATTCTCCCGTGCAACGCGGCTGCAAGTCCTTCTTTCATACAAAATCTTAAGGTCCTAGGTCATGTCTAAGCCACCAAAGCCGGCTAAAAAGTGAATAATCGACAACTAAAACTTGAATTTTACTACTTCTTACTGGATATTGCTTCAACTTAGAAGCTTCTTCTGTGTTCTACTATGGTGCATTTAGTGTCTCCGCATACCGCAGCACGCGACATAGCTTTGCAGACGATAAATGTAACCGTCTCAGAGATAAAAGCGGCCAATGTGACGATCTGGCTTTAAGTCGATTCGATAACAAATGACGAAAACGGACGGATTTCTCAGGTTTTTACTACATATGAACACTTTTCACATTTTCCCGTGCAACGCGGCTGCTAGTCCTACTTTCATGCAAAATCTTAAGTTTCTAGGTCATGTCCAAGCCACCAAAGCCGGCATAAAAGTGAATAATCGACAACTAAAACTTGAATTGTACTACTTCTTACTGGCTATTACTTGAACTTAGAAGCTTCTTCTGTGTTCTACTACGGTGCTTTTAGTGTCTCTGCATACCGCAGCACGCGACATAGCTTTGCAGACGATAAATGTAACCGTCTCAGAGATAAAAGCGGCCAATGTGTCGATCTGGCTTTAAGTCGATTCGATAACAAATGACGAAAACGGACGGATTTCTCAGGTTTTTACGACATATGAACACTTTTCACATTCTCCCGTGCAACGCGGCTGCTAGTCCCCCTTTCATGCAAAATCGTAAGGTTCCATCTTATTTCCAAGGCACCAAAGGAGGCTAAAAATCAATAATCGATAACCAAAGCTTGAAATGTACTGCTTCTTACTGGCTACTGCTTCAACTTAGAAGCTTCTTCTGTGTTCTACTATGGTGCATTTAGTGTCTCCGCATACCGCAGCACGCGACATAGCTTTGCAGACGATAAATGTAACCGTCTCAGAGAGAAAAGCGGCGAATGTGACGATCTGGCTTGAAGTCGATTCGATAACAAATGACGAAGACGGACGGATTTCTCAGGTTTTTACTACATATGAACACTTTTCACATTCTCCCGTGCAACGCGGCTGCAAGTCCTTCTTTCATGCAAAATCTTAAGGTCCTAGGTCATGTCCAAGCCACCAAAGCCGGCTAAAAAGTGAATAATCGACAACTACAACTTGAATTGTACTACTTCTTACTGGCTATTGCTTCAACTTAGAAGCTTCTTCTGTGGTCTACTATGGTACTTTTAGTGTCTCCGCATACCGCAGCACGCGACATAGCTTTGCAGACGATAAATGTAACCGTCTCAGAGATAAAAGCGGCCAATGTGTCGATCTGGCTTTAAGTCGATTCGATAACAAATGACGAAAACGGACGTATTTCTCAGGTTTTTATTACATATGAACACTTTTCACATTTTCCCGTGCAACGCGGCTGCTAGTCCTACTTTCATGCAAAATCTTAAGGTCCTAGGTCATATCCAAGCCACCAAAGCCGGCTAAAAAGTGAATAATCGACAGCTAAAACTTGAATTGTACTACCTCTTACTGGCTATTACTTCAACTTAGAAGCTTCTTCTGTGTTCTACTATGGTGCTTTTAGTGTCTCCGCATACCGCAGCACGCGACATAGCTTTGCAGACGATAAATGTAACCGTCTCAGAGAGAAAAGCGGCGAATGTGACGATCTGGCTTTAAGTCGATTCGCTAACAAATGACGAAAACGGACGGATTTCTCAGGTTTTTACTACATATGAACACTTTTCACATTCTCCCGTGCAACGCGGCTGCAAGTCCTTCTTTCATACAAAATCTTAAGGTCCTAGGTCATGTCTAAGCCACCAAAGCCGGCCAAAAAGTGAATAATCGACAACTAAAACTTGAATTGTACTACTTCTTACTGGCTATTGCTTCAACTTAGAAGCTTCTTCTGTGTTCTACTATGGTGCTTTTAGTGTCTCCGCATACCGCAGCACGCGACATAGCTTTGCAGACAATAAATGTAACCGTCTCAGAGATAAAAGCGGCCAATGTGACGATCTGGCTTTAAGTCGATTCGATAACAAATGACGAAAACGGACGGATTTCTCAGGTTTTTACTACATATGAACACTTTTCACATTTTCCCGTGCAACGCGGCTGCTAGTCCTACTTTCATGCAAAATCTTAAGTTTCTAGGTCATGTCCAAGCCACCAAAGCCGGCAAAAAAGTGAATAATCGACAACTAAAACTTGAATTGTACTACTTCTTACTGGCTATTACTTGAACTTAGAAGCTTCTTCTGTGTTCTACTACGGTGCTTTTAGTGTCTCCGCATACCGCAGCACGCGACATAGCATTGCAGACGGTAAATGTAACCGTTTCAGACAGAAGAGGGGCCAAAGTGACGATCTGGCTTTAAGTCGATTCGATAACAAATGACGAAAACGGACGGATTTCTCAGGTTTTTACGACATATGAACACTTTTCACATTCTCCCGTGCAACGCGGCTGCTAGTCCCCCTTTCATGCGAAATCGTAAGGTTCCATCTTATCTCCAAGGCACCAAAGCCGGCTAAAAATCAATAATCGATAACCAAAGCTTGAAATGTACTGCTTCTTACTGGCTACTGCTTCAACTTAGAAGCTTCTTCTGTGTTCTACTATGGTGCTTTTAGTGTCTCCGCATACCGCAGCACGCGACATAGCTTTGCAGACGATAAATGTAACCGTCTCAGAGAGAAAAGCGGCCAATGTGACGATCTGGCTTGAAGTCGATTCGATAACAAATGACGAAGACGGACGGATTTCTCAGGTTTTTACTACATATGAACACTTTTCACATTCTCCCGTGCAACGCGGCTGCAAGTCCTTCTTTCATGCAAAATCTTAAGGTCCTAGGTCATGTCCAAGCCACCAAAGCCGGCTAAAAAGTGAATAATCGACAACTACAACTTGAATTGTACTACTTCTTACTGGCTATTGCTTCAACTTAGAAGCTTCTTCTGTGGTCTACTATGGTACTTTTAGTGTCTCCGCATACCGCAGCACGCGACATAGCTTTGCAGACGATAAATGTAACCGTCTCAGAGATAAAAGCGGCCAATGTGTCGATCTGGCTTTAAGTCGATTCGATAACAAATGACGAAAACGGACGGATTTCTCAAGTTTTTATTACATATGAACACTTTTCACATTTTCCCGTGCAACGCGGCTGCTAGTCCTACTTTCATGCAAAATCTTAAGGTCCTAGGTCATGTCCAAGCCACCAAAGCCGGCTAAAAAGTGAATAATCGACAGCTAAAACTTGAATTGTACTACCTCTTACTGGCTATTACTTCAACTTAGAAGCTTCTTCTGTGTTCTACTATGGTGCTTTTAGTGTCTCCGCATACCGCAGCACGCGACATAGCTTTGCAGACGATAAATGTAACCGTCTCAGAGAGAAAAGCGGCGAATGTGACGATCTGGCTTGAAGTCGATTCGATAACAAATGACGTAAACGGACGGATTTCTCAGGTTTTTACTACATATGAACACTTTGCACATTCTCCCGTGCAACGCGGCTGCAAGTCCTTCTTTCATGCAAAATCTTAAGGTCCTAGGTCATGTCCAAGCCACCAAAGCCGGCTAAAAAGTGAATAATCGACAACTACAACTTGAATTGTACTACTTCTTACTGGCTATTACTTCAACTTAGAAGCTTCTTCTGTGGTCTACTATGGTACTTTTAGTGTCTCCGCACACCGCAGCACGCGACATAGTTTTGCAGACGATAAATGTAACCGTCTCAGAGATAAAAGCGGCCAATGTGTCGATCTGGCCTTATGTCGATTCGATAACAAATGACGAAAACGGACGGATTTCTCAGGTTTTTATTACATATGAACACTTTTCACATTTTCCCGTGCAACGCGGCTGCTAGTCCTACTTTCATGCAAAATCTTAAGGTCCTAGGTCATGTCCAAGCCACCAAAGCCGGCTAAAAAGTGAATAATCGACAGCTAAAACTTGAATTGTACTACCCCTTACTGGCTATTACTTCAACTTAGAAGCTTCTTCTGTGTTCTACTATGGTGCTTTTAGTGTCTCCGCATACCGCAGCACGCGACATAGCTTTGCAGACGATAAATGTAACCGTCTCAGAGAGAAAAGCGGCGAATGTGACGATCTGGCTTTAAGTCGATTCGCTAACAAATGACGAAGACGGACGGATTTCTCAGGTTTTTACTACATATGGACACTTTTCACATTCTCCCGTGCAACGCGGCTGCAAGTCCTTCTTTCATACAAAATCTTAAGGTCCTAGGTCATGTCCAAGCCACCAAAGCCGGCTAAAAAGTGAATAATCGACAACTACAAGTTGAATTGTACTACTTCTTACTGGCTATTGCTTCAACTTAGAAGCTTCTTCTGTGGTCTACTATGGTACTTTTAGTGTCTCCGCATAGCGCAGCACGCGACATAGCTTTGCAGACGATAAATGTAACCGTCTCAGAGAGAAAAGCGGCCAATGTGACGATCTGGCTTTAAGTCGGTCCGATAACAAATGACGAAAACGGACGGATTTCTCAAGTTTTTACGACATATGAACACTTTTCACATTCTCCCGTGCAACGCGGCTGCTAGTCCTTCTCTCATGCAAAATCTTAAGGTTCTAGGCCATGTGCAAGCCACCAAAGCCGGCTAAATAGTGAATAATCGACAACTAAAACTTGAATTGTACTAATTCTTACTGGCTATTACTTCAACTTAGAAGCTTCTTCTGTGTTCTACTATGCTGCTTTAATGCCTCCGCATACCGCATCACGCGACGTAGCTTTGCAGACGATAATTGTAACCCTTTTAGAGAGAAGAACGGCCAATGTGACGATCATCCTTTAAGTCGATTCGATAACAAATGACGAAAACGGACGGATTTCTTAGGTTTTTACTACATATGAACACTTTTCACATTCTCCAGTGCAACGTGGCTGCAAGTCCTCCTTTCATGCAAAATCTTAAGGTCCTAGGTCATGTCCAAGCCACCAAAGCCGGCTAAAAAGTGAATAATGGACAACTAAAACTTAAATTGTACTACTTCTTACTGGCTATTACTTCAACTTAGAAGCTTCTTCTGTGTTCTACTATGGTGCTTTTAGTGTCTCCGCATACCGCAGTACGCGACATAGCTTTGCAAACGATAAATGTAACCGTCTCAGAGATAAAAGCGGCCAATGTGACGATCTGGCTTTAAGTCGATTCGATAACAAATGACGAAAACGGACGGATTTCTCAGGTTTTTACAACATATGAACACTTTTCACATTTTCCCGTGCAACGCGGCTGCAGGTCCTACTTTCATGCAAAATCTTAAGGTTCTAGGTCATGTCCAAGCCACTAAAGCCGGCAAAAAAGTGAATAATCGACAACTAAAACTTGAATTGTACTACCTCTTACTGGCTATTACTTGAACTTAGAAGCTTCTTCTGTGTTCTACTACGGTGCTTTTAGTGTCTCCGCATACCGCAGCACGCGACATAGCTTTGCAGACGATAAATGTAACCGTCTCAGAGAGAAAAGCGGCCAATGTGACGATCTGGCTTTAAGTCGATTCGCTAACAAATGACGAAAACGGACGGATTTCTCAGGTTTTTACTACATATGAACACTTTTCACATTCTCCCGTGCAACGCGGCTGCAAGTCCTTCTTTCATGCAAAATCTTAAGGTCCTAGGTCATGTCCAAGCCACCAAAGCCGGCTAAAAAGTGAATAATCGACAACTACAACTTGAATTGTACTACTTCTTACTGGCTATTGCTTCAACTTAGAAGCTTCTTCTGTGGTCTACTATGGTACTTTTAGTGTCTCCGCATACCGCAGCACGCGACATAGCTTTGCAGACGATAAATGTAACCGTCTCAGAGATAAAAGCGGCCAATGTGTCGATCTGGCTTTAAGTCGATTCGATAACAAATGACGAAAACGGACGTATTTCTCAGGTTTTTATTACATATGAACACTTTTCACATTTTCCCGTGCAACGCGGCTGCTAGTCCTACTTTCATGCAAAATCTTAAGGTCCTAGGTCATATCCAAGCCACCAAAGCCGGCTAAAAAGTGAATAATCGACAGCTAAAACTTGAATTGTACTACCAATTACTGGCTATTACTTCAACTTAGAAGCTTCTTCTGTGTTCTACTATGGTGCTTTTAGTGTCTCCGCATACCGCAGCACGCGACATAGCTTTGCAGACGATAAATGTAACCGTCTCAGAGAGAAAAGCGGCGAATGTGACGATCTGGCTTTAAGTCGATTCGCTAACAAATGACGAAAACGGACGGATTTCTCAGGTTTTTACTACATATGAACACTTTTCACATTCTCCCGTGCAACGCGGCTGCAAGTCCTTCTTTCATACAAAATCTTAAGGTCCTAGGTCATGTCTAAGCCACCAAAGCCGGCCAAAAAGTGAATAATCGACAACTAAAACTTGAATTGTACTACTTCTTACTGGCTATTGCTTCAACTTAGAAGCTTCTTCTGTGTTCTACTATGGTGCTTTTAGTGTCTCCGCATACCGCAGCACGCGACATAGCTTTGCAGACAATAAATGTAACCGTCTCAGAGATAAAAGCGGCCAATGTGACGATCTGGCTTTAAGTCGATTCGATAACAAATGACGAAAACGGACGGATTTCTCAGGTTTTTACTACATATGAACACTTTTCACATTTTCCCGTGCAACGCGGCTGCTAGTCCTACTTTCATGCAAAATCTTAAGTTTCTAGGTCATGTCCAAGCCACCAAAGCCGGCAAAAAAGTGAATAATCGACAACTAAAACTTGAATTGTACTACTTCTTACTGGCTATTACTTGAACTTAGAAGCTTCTTCTGTGTTCTACTACGGTGCTTTTAGTGTCTCCGCATACCGCAGCACGCGACATAGCATTGCAGACGGTAAATGTAACCGTTTCAGACAGAAGAGGGGCCAAAGTGACGATCTGGCTTTAAGTCGATTCGATAACAAATGACGAAAACGGACGGATTTCTCAGGTTTTTACGACATATGAACACTTTTCACATTCTCCCGTGCAACGCGGCTGCTAGTCCCCCTTTCATGCGAAATCGTAAGGTTCCATCTTATCTCCAAGGCACCAAAGCCGGCTAAAAATCAATAATCGATAACCAAAGCTTGAAATGTACTGCTTCTTACTGGCTACTGCTTCAACTTAGAAGCTTCTTCTGTGTTCTACTATGGTGCTTTTAGTGTCTCCGCATACCGCAGCACGCGACATAGCTTTGCAGACGATAAATGTAACCGTCTCAGAGAGAAAAGCGGCCAATGTGACGATCTGGCTTGAAGTCGATTCGATAACAAATGACGAAGACGGACGGATTTCTCAGGTTTTTACTACATATGAACACTTTTCACATTCTCCCGTGCAACGCGGCTGCAAGTCCTTCTTTCATGCAAAATCTTAAGGTCCTAGGTCATGTCCAAGCCACCAAAGCCGGCTAAAAAGTGAATAATCGACAACTACAACTTGAATTGTACTACTTCTTACTGGCTATTGCTTCAACTTAGAAGCTTCTTCTGTGGTCTACTATGGTACTTTTAGTGTCTCCGCATACCGCAGCACGCGACATAGCTTTGCAGACGATAAATGTAACCGTCTCAGAGATAAAAGCGGCCAATGTGTCGATCTGGCTTTAAGTCGATTCGATAACAAATGACGAAAACGGACGGATTTCTCAGGTTTTTATTACATATGAACACTTTTCACATTTTCCCGTGCAACGCGGCTGCTAGTCCTACTTTCATGCAAAATCTTAAGGTCCTAGGTCATGTCCAAGCCACCAAAGCCGGCTAAAAAGTGAATAATCGACAGCTAAAACTTGAATTGTACTACCTCTTACTGGCTATTACTTCAACTTAGAAGCTTCTTCTGTGTTCTACTATGGTGCTTTTAGTGTCTCCGCATACCGCAGCACGCGACATAGCTTTGCAGACGATAAATGTAACCGTCTCAGAGAGAAAAGCGGCGAATGTGACGATCTGGCTTGAAGTCGATTCGATAACAAATGACGTAAACGGACGGATTTCTCAGGTTTTTACTACATATGAACACTTTGCACATTCTCCCGTGCAACGCGGCTGCAAGTCCTTCTTTCATGCAAAATCTTAAGGTCCTAGGTCATGTCCAAGCCACCAAAGCCGGCTAAAAAGTGAATAATCGACAACTACAACTTGAATTGTACTACTTCTTACTGGCTATTACTTCAACTTAGAAGCTTCTTCTGTGGTCTACTATGGTACTTTTAGTGTCTCCGCACACCGCAGCACGCGACATAGTTTTGCAGACGATAAATGTAACCGTCTCAGAGATAAAAGCGGCCAATGTGTCGATCTGGCCTTATGTCGATTCGATAACAAATGACGAAAACGGACGGATTTCTCAGGTTTTTATTACATATGAACACTTTTCACATTTTCCCGTGCAACGCGGCTGCTAGTCCTACTTTCATGCAAAATCTTAAGGTCCTAGGTCATGTCCAAGCCACCAAAGCCGGCTAAAAAGTGAATAATCGACAGCTAAAACTTGAATTGTACTACCCCTTACTGGCTATTACTTCAACTTAGAAGCTTCTTCTGTGTTCTACTATGGTGCTTTTAGTGTCTCCGCATACCGCAGCACGCGACATAGCTTTGCAGACGATAAATGTAACCGTCTCAGAGAGAAAAGCGGCGAATGTGACGATCTGGCTTTAAGTCGATTCGCTAACAAATGACGAAAACGGACGGATTTCTCAGGTTTTTACTACATATGGACACTTTTCACATTCTCCCGTGCAACGCGGCTGCAAGTCCTTCTTTCATACAAAATCTTAAGGTCCTAGGTCATGTCCAAGCCACCAAAGCCGGCTAAAAAGTGAATAATCGACAACTACAAGTTGAATTGTACTACTTCTTACTGGCTATTGCTTCAACTTAGAAGCTTCTTCTGTGGTCTACTATGGTACTTTTAGTGTCTCCGCATAGCGCAGCACGCGACATAGCTTTGCAGACGATAAATGTAACCGTCTCAGAGAGAAAAGCGGCCAATGTGACGATCTGGCTTTAAGTCGGTCCGATAACAAATGACGAAAACGGACGGATTTCTCAAGTTTTTACGACATATGAACACTTTTCACATTCTCCCGTGCAACGCGGCTGCTAGTCCTTCTCTCATGCAAAATCTTAAGGTTCTAGGCCATGTGCATGCCACCAAAGCCGGCTAAATAGTGAATAATCGACAACTAAAACTTGAATTGTACTAATTCTTACTGGCTATTACTTCAACTTAGAAGCTTCTTCTGTGTTCTACTATGCTGCTTTAATGCCTCCGCATACCGCATCACGCGACGTAGCTTTGCAGACGATAATTGTAACCCTTTTAGAGAGAAGAACGGCCAATGTGACGATCATCCTTTAAGTCGATTCGATAACAAATGACGAAAACGGACGGATTTCTTAGGTTTTTACTACATATGAACACTTTTCACATTCTCCAGTGCAACGTGGCTGCAAGTCCTCCTTTCATGCAAAATCTTAAGGTCCTAGGTCATGTCCAAGCCACCAAAGCCGGCTAAAAAGTGAATAATGGACAACTAAAACTTAAATTGTACTACTTCTTACTGGCTATTACTTCAACTTAGAAGCTTCTTCTGTGTTCTACTATGGTGCTTTTAGTGTCTCCGCATACCGCAGTACGCGACATAGCTTTGCAAACGATAAATGTAACCGTCTCAGAGATAAAAGCGGCCAATGTGACGATCTGGCTTTAAGTCGATTCGATAACAAATGACGAAAACGGACGGATTTCTCAGGTTTTTACAACATATGAACACTTTTCACATTTTCCCGTGCAACGCGGCTGCAGGTCCTACTTTCATGCAAAATCTTAAGGTTCTAGGTCATGTCCAAGCCACTAAAGCCGGCAAAAAAGTGAATAATCGACAACTAAAACTTGAATTGTACTACCTCTTACTGGCTATTACTTGAACTTAGAAGCTTCTTCTGTGTTCTACTACGGTGCTTTTAGTGTCTCCGCATACCGCAGCACGCGACATAGCTTTGCAGACGATAAAAGTAACCGTCTCAGAGAGAAAAGCGGCCAATGTGACGATCTGGCTTTAAGTCGATTCGATAACAAATGACGAGAACGGACGGATTTCTCAGGTTTTTACTACATATGAACACTTTTTACATTCTCCCGTGTAACGCGGCTGCTACTCCTCCTTTCATGCAAAATCTTAAGGTCCTAGGTCATGTCTAAGCCACCAAAGCCGGCTAAAAAGTGTATAATCGACAACTAAAACTTGAATTGTACTACTTGTTACTGGCTATTACTTCAACTTAGAAGCTTCTTCTGTGTTCTACTATGGTGCTTTTAGTGTCTCCGCATACCGCAGCACGCGACATAGCTTTGCAGACGATAAATGTAACCGTTTCAGAGAAAAAGCGGCCAATGTGACGATCTGGCTTGAAGTCGATTCGATAACAAATGTCGAAAACGGACGGATTTCTCAGGTTTTTACTACATATGAACACTTTTCACATTCTGCCGTGCCACGCGGCTGCTAGTCCTCCTTTCATGCAAAATCGTAAGGTTCCATCTCATGTCCAAGGCACCAAAGCCGGCTAAAAATCAATAATCGATAACCAAAGCTTGAAATGTACTGCTTCTTACTGGCTATTGCTTCAACTTAGAAGCTTCTTCTGTGTTCTACTATGGTGCTTTAATGTCTCCGCATACCGCATCAATCGACATAGCTTTGCAGACGATAATTGTAACCGTTTTAGAGAGAAGAACGCCCAATGTGACGATCTGGCTTTAAGACGAATCGATAACAAATGTCGAAAACGGACGGATTTCTCAGGTTTTTACTAAATATGAACACTTTTCACATTCTCCCGTCGCAACACGGCTGCTAGTCCTCCTTTCATGCAAGATCTTAAGGTCCTAGGCCATGTCCAAGCCACCAAAGCCGGCTAAAAAGTGAATAATCGACAACTAAAACTTGAATTGTACTACTTCTTACTGGCTATTACTTCAACTTAGAAGCTTCTTCTGTGTTCTACTATGGTGCTTTAATGTCTCCGCATACCGCAGCACGCGACATAGCTTTGCAGACGATAAATGTAACCGTCTCAGAGAGAAGAACGCCCAATGTGACGATCTGGCTTTAAGACGATTCGATAACAAATGACGAAAACGGACGGATTTCTCAGGTTTTTACTACATATGAACACTTTTCACATTCTCCCGTGCAACGCGGCTGCAAGTCCTCCTTTCATGCAAAATCTTAAGGTACTAGGTCATGTCCAAGCCACCAAAGCCGGCTAAAAAGTGAATAATCGACAACTACAACTTGAATTTTACTACTTCTTACTGGCTATTGCTTCAACTTAGAAGCTTCTTCTGTGGTCTACTATGGTACTTTTAGTGTCTCCGCATACCGCAGCACGCGACATAGCTTTGCAGACGATAAATGTAACCGTCTCAGAGAGAAAAGCGGCCAATGTGACGATCTTCCTTTAAGTCGATTCGATAACAAATGACGAAAACGGACGGATTTCTCAGCTTTTTACTACACATGAACACTTTTCACATTCTCCAGTGCAACGCGGCTGCATGTCCTCATTTCATGCAAAATCTTAAGGTCCTAGGTCATGTCCAAGCCACCGAAGCCGGCTAAAAAGTGAATAATCGACAACTACAACTTGAATTGTACTACTTCTTACTGGCTATTGCTTCAACTTAGAAGCTTCTTCTGTGGTCTACTATGGTACTTTTAGTGTCTCCGCATTCCGCAGCACGCGACATAGCTTTGCAGACGATAAATGTAACCGTCTCAGAGAGAAAAGCGGCCAATGTGACGATCTGGCTTTAAGTCGATTCGATAACAAATGACGAAAACGGACGGATTTCTCAGGTTTTTACGACATATGAACACTTTTCACATTCTCCCGTGCAACGCGGCTGCTAGTCCTCCTTTCATGCAAAATCGTAAGATTCCATCTCATGTCCAAGGCACCAAAGCCGGCTAAAAATCAATAATCGATAAACAAAACTTGAATTGGACTGCTTCTTACTGGCTATTGCTTCAACTTAGAAGCTTCTTCTGTGTTGTACTATGGTGCTTTTAGTGTCTCCGCATACCGCAGCACGCAACATAGCTTTGCACACGATAAATGTAACCGTCTCAGAGAGAAAAGTGGCCAATGTGACGATCTGGCTTTAAGTCGATTCGATAACAAATGACGAAAACGGACGGATTTCTCAGGTTTTTTACTACATATGAACACTTTTCACATTCTCCCGTGCAACGCGGCTGCACGTCCTCCTTTCATGCAAAATCTTAAGGTCCTAGGTCATGTCCAAGTCACCAAAGCCGGGAAAAAGAGAATAATCGACAACTAAAACTGGAATTGTACTACTTCTTACTGGCTATAGATTCAACTTAGAAGCTTCTTCTGTGTTCTACTATGGTGCTTTTAGTGTCTCCGCATACCGCAGGACGCGACATAGGTTTGCAGACGATAAATGTAACCGTCTCAGAGCGAAAAGCGGCCATTGGGACGATCTGGCTTTAAGTCGATTCGATAACAAATGACGAAAAAGGACGGATTTCTCAGGTTTTTACTACATATGAACACTTTTCACATTCTCCCGTGCAACGCGGCTGCTAGTCCTCCTTTCATGCAAAACCTTAAGGTCCTAGGTCATGTCCAAGCCACCAAAGCCGGCTAAAAAGTGAATAATGGACATTTAAAACTTGAATTGTACTACTTCTTACTGGCTATTGTTTCAACTTACAAGCTTCTTCTGTGTACTACTATCGTGCTTATAGTGTCTCCGCACACCGCAGCACGCGACATAGCTTTTAAGACGATAAATGTAACCGTTTCAGAGAGAAGAGAGGCCAATGTGACGATCTTTCTCTAAGTCGACATGATAACAAATGACGAAAACAGACGGATTTCTCAGGTTTTTACTACATATGAACACTTATCACACTCTCCCGTGCAACGCGGCTGCTAGTCCTCCTTTCATGCAAAATCTTAAGGTCCTAGCTCATGTCCAAGCCACCAAACCCGGCTAAAAAATGAATAATCGACAACTAAAACTTGATTTGTACTACTTCTTACTGGCTATTACTTCAACTTAGAAGCTTCTTCTGTTTCCTACTACGGTGCTTTTAGTGTCTCCGCATACCGCAGCACGCAACATAGCTTTGCAGACGATAAATGTAACCGTCTCAGAGAGAAAAGCGGCCAATGTGACGATCTGGCTTTAAGTCGATTCGATAACAAATGACGAAAAGGGACGGATTTCACAGGTTTTTACTTCATATGAACACATTTCACATTCTCCCGTGCACTTCGGCTGCTAGGCCTCCTTTCATGCAAAATCTTAAGGTCCTAGCTCATGTCCAAGCCACCAAACCCGGCTAAAAAATGAATAATCGACAACTAAAACTTGATTTGTACTACTTCTTACTGGCTATTACTTCAACTTAGAAGCTTCTTCTGTTTCCTACTACGGTGCTTTTAGTGTCTCCGCATACCGCAGCACGCAACATAGCTTTGCAGACGATAAATGTAACCGTCTCAGAGAGAAAAGCGGCCAATGTGACGATCTGGCTTTAAGTCGATTCGATAACAAATGACGAAAAGGGACGGATTTCTCAGGATTTTACTACATATGAACAGTTTTCACATTCTCCCGTGCAACGCGCTGCAAGTCCTCCTTTCATGCAAAATCTTAAGGTCCTAGGTCATGTCCAAGTCACCAAAGCCGGGTAAAAACAGAATAATCGACAACTAAAACTGGAATTGTACTACTTCTTACTGGCTATAGATTCAACTTAGAAGCTTCTTCTGTGTTCTACTATGGTGCTTTTAGTGTCTCCGCATACCGCAGCACGCGACATAGCTTTGCAGACGATAAATGTAACCGTCTCAGAGAGAAAAGCGGCCAATGGGACGATCTGGCTTTAAGTCGATTCGATAACAAATGACGAAAACGGACGGATTTCTCAGGTTTTTACTACATATGAACACTTTTCACATTCTCCCGTGCAACGCGGCTGCTAGTCCTCCTTTCATGCAAAACCTTAAGGTCCTAGGTCATGTCCAAGCCACCAAAGCCGGCTAAAAAGTGAATAATGGACATTTAAAACTTGAATTGTACTACTTCTTACTGACTATTGGTTCAACTTAGAAGCTTCTTCTGTGTACTACTATGGTGCTTATAGTGTCTCCGCATACCGCAGCACGCGACATAGCTTTTCAGACGATAAATGTAACCGTTTCAGAGAGAAGAGAGGCCAATGTGACGATCTGGCTCTAAGTCGACATGATAACAAATGACGAAAACAGACGGATTTCTCAGGCTTTTACTACATATGAACACTTTTCACATTCTCCCGGCAACGCGGCTGCTAGTTCTCCTTTCATGCAAAATCTTAAGGTCCTAGGTCATGTCCAAGCCACCAAAGCCGGCTAAAAAGTGAGTAATCGACAAAAAAACTTGAATTGTACTACTTCTTACTGGCTATTGCTTCAACTTAGAAGCTTCTCCTGTGTTCTACTATGGTGCTTTTAGTGTCTCCGCATACCGCAGCACGCGACATAGCTTTGCAGACGATAAATGTAACCGTTTCAGACAGAAGAGCGGCCCATGTGACGATCTGGCTTTAAGTTGATTCAATAACAAATGACGAAAACGGACGGATTTCTCAGGTTTTTACTACGTATGAGCCCTTTTCACATTCTCCCGTGCAACGCGGCTGCTAGTCCTCCTTTCATGCAAAATCTTAAGGTCCTAGGTCATGTCCAAGCCACCAAAGCCGGCTAAAAAGTGAATAATGGACAACTAAAACTTGAATTGTACTACATCTTACTGGCTATTACTTCAACTTAGAAGCTTCTTCTGTGTTCTCCTATGGTGCTTTTAGTGTCTCCGCATACCGCAGTACGCGACATAGCATTGCAGACGATAAATGTAACCGTCTCAGAGAGAAAAGCGGCCATTGTGACGATCTGGCTTTAAGTCGATTCGATAACAAATGACGAAAACGGACGGATTTCTCAGGTTTTTACTAAATATGAACACTTTTCACATTCTCCCGTGCAACGCGGCTGCTAGTCCCCTTTTCATGCAAAATCGTAAGGTTCCACCACATAACCAGGGCACCAAAGCCGGCTAAAAATCAATAATCGATAACCAAAACTTGAATTGGACTGCTTCTTACTGGCTATTGCTTCAACTTAGAAGCTTCTTCTGTGTTCTACTATGGTGCTTTTAGTGTCTCCGCATACCGCAGCACGCGACATAGCTTTGCACACGATAAATGTAACCGTCTCAGAGAGAAAAGTGGCAGATGTGACGATCTGGCTTTAAGTCGATTCGATAACAAATGACGAAAACGGACGGATTTCTCAGGTTTTTACTACATATGAACACTTTTCACACTCTCCCGTGCAACGCGGCTGCTAGTCCTCCTTTCATGCAAAATCTTAAGGTCCTAGCTCATGTCCAAGCCACCAAACCCGGCTAAAAAGTGAATAATCGACAACTAAAACTTGATTTGTACTACTTCTTACTGGCTATTACTTCAACTTAGAAGCTTCTTCTGTTTTCTACTACGGTGCTTTTAGTGTCTCCGCATACCGCAGCACGCAACATAGCTTTGCAGACGATAAATGTAACCGTCTCAGAGAGAAAAGCGGCCAATGTGACGATCTGGCTTTAAGTCGATTCGATAACAAATGACGAAAAGGGACGGATTTCTCAGGTTTTTACTACATATGAACACATTTCACATTCTCCCGTGCACTTCGGCTGCTAGGCCTCCTTTCATGCAAAATGTTAATTTCCTAGCTCATGGCCAAGGCACCAAAGCCAGCTAAAAAGTCAATAATCGATAACTAAAACTTGAATTGTACTACTTCTTACTGGCTATTACATCAACTTATAAGTTTCATCTGTGTTCTACTATGATGCGTTTAGTGTCTCCGCATACCGCAGTACGCGACATAGCTTTGCAGACGATAATTGTAACCGTTTCAGACAGAAGAGCGGCCAATGTGACGATGTGGCTTTAAGCCGATTCCATAACAAATGACGAAAACGGACGGATTTCTCAGGTTCTTACAACATATGAACACTTTTCACATTCTCCCGTGCAACGCGGCTGCAGGTCCTCCTTTCATGCAAAATCTTAAGGACCTAGGTAATGTCCAAGCCACCAAAGCCGGCTAAAAAGTGAATAATCGACAACGTAAACTTGAATTGTACTACTTCTTACTGGCTATTGCTTCAAATTAGAAGCTTCTTCTGTGTTCTACTATGGTGCTTTTAGTGTCACCGCATACCGCAGCACGCGACATTGCTTTGCAGACGATAAATGTAACCGTTTCAGACAGAAGAGCGGCCAATGAGACGATCGGGCTTTAAGTCGATTCAATAACAAATGACGAAAACGGACGGATTTCTCAGGAATTTACTACATATGAACAGTTTTCACATTCTCCCGTGCAACGCGGCTGCAAGTCCTCCTTTCATGCAAAATCTTAAGGTCCTAGGTCATGTCCAAGCCACCAAAGCCGGGTAAAAAGTGAATAATCGACAACTAAAACTGGAATTGTACTACTTCTTACTGGCTATAGATTCAACTTAGAAGCTTCTTCTGTGTTCTACTATGGTGCTTTTAGTGTCTCCGCATACCGCAGCACGCGACATAGCTTTGCAGACGATAAATGTAACCGTCTCAGAGAGAAAAGCGGCCAATGGGACGATCTGGCTTTAAGTCGATTCGATAACAAATGACGAAAACGGACGGATTTCTCAGGATTTTACTACATATGAACAGTTTTCACATTCTCCCGTGCAACGCGGCTGCAAGTCCTCCTTTCATGCAAAATCTTAAGGTCCTAGGTCATGTCCAAGTCACCAAAGCCGGGTAAAAACAGAATAATCGACAACTAAAACTGGAATTGTACTACTTCTTACTGGCTATTGCTTCAACTTAGAAGCTTCTCCTGTGTTCTACTATGGTGCTTTTAGTGTCTCCGCATACCGCAGCACGCGACATAGCTTTGCAGACGATAAATGTAACCGTTTCAGACAGAAGAGCGGCCCATGTGACGATCTGGCTTTAAGTCGATTCAATAACAAATGACGAAAACGGACGGATTTCTCAGGTTTTTACTACGTATGAGCCCTTTTCACATTCTCCCGTGCAACGCGGCTGCTAGTCCTCCTTTCATGCAAAATCTTAAGGTCCTAGGTCATGTCCAAGCCACCAAAGCCGGCTAAAAAGTGAATAATGGACAACTAAAACTTGAATTGTACTACATCTTACTGGCTATTACTTCAACTTAGAAGCTTCTTCTGTGTTCTCCTATGGTGCTTTTAGTGTCTCCGCATACCGCAGTACGCGACATAGCATTGCAGACGATAAATGTAACCGTCTCAGAGAGAAAAGCGGCCATTGTGACGATCTGGCTTTAAGTCGATTCGATAACAAATGACGAAAACGGACGGATTTCTCAGGTTTTTACTAAATATGAACACTTTTCACATTCTCCCGTGCAACGCGGCTGCTAGTCCCCTTTTCATGCAAAATCGTAAGGTTCCACCACATAACCAGGGCACCAAAGCCGGCTAAAAATCAATAATCGATAACCAAAACTTGAATTGGACTGCTTCTTACTGGCTATTGCTTCAACTTAGAAGCTTCTTCTGTGTTCTACTATGGTACTTTTAGTGTCTCCGCATACCGCAGCACGCGACATAGCTTTGCACACGATAAATGTAACCGTCTCAGAGAGAAAAGTGGCCTATGTGACGATCTGGCTTTAAGTCGATTCGATAACAAATGACGAAAACGGACGGATTTCTCAGGTTTTTACTACATATGAACACTTTTCACACTCTCCCGTGCAACGCGGCTGCTAGTCCTCCTTTCATGCAAAATCTTAAGGTCCTAGCTCATGTCCAAGCCACCAAACCCGGCTAAAAAGTGAATAATCGACAACTAAAACTTGATTTGTACTACTTCTTACTGGCTATTACTTCAACTTAGAAGCTTCTTCTGTTTTCTACTACGGTGCTTTTAGTGTCTCCGCATACCGCAGCACGCAACATAGCTTTGCAGACGATAAATGTAACCGTCTCAGAGAGAAAAGCGGCCAATGTGACGATCTGGCTTTAAGTCGATTCGATAACAAATGACGAAAAGGGACGGATTTCTCAGGTTTTTACTACATATGAACACATTTCACATTCTCCCGTGCACTTCGGCTGCTAGGCCTCCTTTCATGCAAAATGTTAATTTCCTAGCTCATGGCCAAGGCACCAAAGCCAGCTAAAAAGTCAATAATCGATAACTAAAACTTGAATTGTACTACTTCTTACTGGCTATTACATCAACTTATAAGTTTCATCTGTGTTCTACTATGATGCGTTTAGTGTCTCCGCATACCGCAGTACGCGACATAGCTTTGCAGACGATAATTGTAACCGTTTCAGACAGAAGAGCGGCCAATGTGACGATGTGGCTTTAAGCCGATTCCATAACAAATGACGAAAACGGACGGATTTCTCAGGTTCTTACAACATATGAACACTTTTCACATTCTCCCGTGCAACGCGGCTGCAGGTCCTCCTTTCATGCAAAATCTTAAGGTCCTAGGTAATGTCCAAGCCACCAAAGCCGGCTAAAAAGTGAATAATCGACAACGTAAACTTGAATTGTACTACTTCTTACTGGCTATTGCTTCAAATTAGAAGCTTCTTCTGTGTTCTACTATGGTGCTTTTAGTGTCACCGCATACCGCAGCACGCGACATTGCTTTGCAGACGATAAATGTAACCGTTTCAGACAGAAGAGCGGCCAATGAGACGATCGGGCTTTAAGTCGATTCAATAACAAATGACGAAAACGGACGGATTTCTCAGGAATTTACTACATATGAACAGTTTTCACATTCTCCCGTGCAACGCGGCTGCAAGTCCTCCTTTCATGCAAAATCTTAAGGTCCTAGGTCATGTCCAAGCCACCAAAGCCGGGTAAAAAGTGAATAATCGACAACTAAAACTGGAATTGTACTACTTCTTACTGGCTATAGATTCAACTTAGAAGCTTCTTCTGTGTTCTACTATGGTGCTTTTAGTGTCTCCGCATACCGCAGCACGCGACATAGCTTTGCAGACGATAAATGTAACCGTCTCAGAGAGAAAAGCGGCCAATGGGACGATCTGGCTTTAAGTCGATTCGATAACAAATGACGAAAACGGACGGATTTCTCAGGATTTTACTACATATGAACAGTTTTCACATTCTCCCGTGCAACGCGGCTGCAAGTCCTCCTTTCATGCAAAATCTTAAGGTCCTAGGTCATGTCCAAGTCACCAAAGCCGGGTAAAAACAGAATAATCGACAACTAAAACTGGAATTGTACTACTTCTTACTGGCTATTGCTTCAACTTAGAAGCTTCTCCTGTGTTCTACTATGGTGCTTTTAGTGTCTCCGCATACCGCAGCACGCGACATAGCTTTGCAGACGATAAATGTAACCGTTTCAGACAGAAGAGCGGCCCATGTGACGATCTGGCTTTAAGTCGATTCAATAACAAATGACGAAAACGGACGGATTTCTCAGGTTTTTACTACGTATGAGCCCTTTTCACATTCTCCCGTGCAACGCGGCTGCTAGTCCTCCTTTCATGCAAAATCTTAAGGTCCTAGGTCATGTCCAAGCCACCAAAGCCGGCTAAAAAGTGAATAATGGACAACTAAAACTTGAATTGTACTACATCTTACTGGCTATTACTTCAACTTAGAAGCTTCTTCTGTGTTCTCCTATGGTGCTTTTAGTGTCTCCGCATACCGCAGTACGCGACATAGCATTGCAGACGATAAATGTAACCGTCTCAGAGAGAAAAGCGGCCATTGTGACGATCTGGCTTTAAGTCGATTCGATAACAAATGACGAAAACGGACGGATTTCTCAGGTTTTTACTAAATATGAACACTTTTCACATTCTCCCGTGCAACGCGGCTGCTAGTCCCCTTTTCATGCAAAATCGTAAGGTTCCACCACATAACCAGGGCACCAAAGCCGGCTAAAAATCAATAATCGATAACCAAAACTTGAATTGGACTGCTTCTTACTGGCTATTGCTTCAACTTAGAAGCTTCTTCTGTGTTCTACTATGGTGCTTTTAGTGTCTCCGCATACCGCAGCACGCGACATAGCTTTGCACACGATAAATGTAACCGTCTCAGAGAGAAAAGTGGCCTATGTGACGATCTGGCTTTAAGTCGATTCGATAACAAATGACGAAAACGGACGGATTTCTCAGGTTTTTACTACATATGAACAGTTTTCACACTCTCCCGTGCAACGCGGCTGCTAGTCCTCCTTTCATGCAAAATCTTAAGGTCCTAGCTCATGTCCAAGCCACCAAACCCGGCTAAAAAGTGAATAATCGACAACTAAAACTTGATTTGTACTACTTCTTACTGGCTATTACTTCAACTTAGAAGCTTCTTCTGTTTTCTACTACGGTGCTTTTAGTGTCTCCGCATACCGCAGCACGCAACATAGCTTTGCAGACGATAAATGTAACCGTCTCAGAGAGAAAAGCGGCCAATGTGACGATCTGGCTTTAAGTCGATTCGATAACAAATGACGAAAAGGGACGGATTTCTCAGGTTTTTACTACATATGAACACATTTCACATTCTCCCGTGCACTTCGGCTGCTAGGCCTCCTTTCATGCAAAATGTTAATTTCCTAGCTCATGGCCAAGGCACCAAAGCCAGCTAAAAAGTCAATAATCGATAACTAAAACTTGAATTGTACTACTTCTTACTGGCTATTACATCAACTTATAAGTTTCATCTGTGTTCTACTATGATGCGTTTAGTGTCTCCGCATACCGCAGTACGCGACATAGCTTTGCAGACGATAATTGTAACCGTTTCAGACAGAAGAGCGGCCAATGTGACGATGTGGCTTTAAGCCGATTCCATAACAAATGACGAAAACGGACGGATTTCTCAGGTTCTTACAACATATGAACACTTTTCACATTCTCCCGTGCAACGCGGCTGCAGGTCCTCCTTTCATGCAAAATCTTAAGGTCCTAGGTAATGTCCAAGCCACCAAAGCCGGCTAAAAATTGAATAATCGACAACGTAAACTTGAATTGTACTACTTCTTACTGGCTATTGCTTCAAATTAGAAGCTTCTTCTGTGTTCTACTATGGTGCTTTTAGTGTCACCGCATACCGCAGCACGCGACATTGCTTTGCAGACGATAAATGTAACCGTTTCAGACAGAAGAGCGGCCAATGAGACGATCGGGCTTTAAGTCGATTCAATAACAAATGACGAAAACGGACGGATTTCTCAGGAATTTACTACATATGAACAGTTTTCACATTCTCCCGTGCAACGCGGCTGCAAGTCCTTCTTTCATGCAAAATCTTAAGGTCCTAGGTCATGTCCAAGCCACCAAAGCCGGGTAAAAAGTGAATAATCGACAACTAAAACTGGAATTGTACTACTTCTTACTGGCTATAGATTCAACTTAGAAGCTTCTTCTGTGTTCTACTATGGTGCTTTTAGTGTCTCCGCATACCGCAGCACGCGACATAGCTTTGCAGACGATAAATGTAACCGTCTCAGAGAGAAAAGCGGCCAATGGGACGATCTGGCTTTAAGTCGATTCGATAACAAATGACGAAAACGGACGGATTTCTCAGGTTTTTACTACATATGAACACTTTTCACATTCTCCCGTGCAACGCGGCTGCTAGTCCTCCTTTCATGCAAAACCTTAAGGTCCTAGGTCATGTCCAAGCCACCAAAGCCGGCTAAAAAGTGAATAATGGACATTTAAAACTTGAATTGTACTACTTCTTACTGACTATTGGTTCAACTTAGAAGCTTCTTCTAAGTACTACTATGGTGCTTATAGTGTCTCCGCATACCGCAGCACGTGACATAGCTTTTCAGACGATAAATGTAACCGTTTCAGAGAGAAGAGAGGCCAATGTGACGATCTGGCTCTAAGTAGACATGATAACAAATGACGAAAACAGACGGATTTCTCAGGTTTTTACTACATATGAACACTTTTTACATTCTCCCGGCAACGCGGCTGCTAGTTCTCCTTTCATGCAAAATCTTAAGGACCTAGGTCATGTCCAAGCCACCAAAGCCGGCTAAAAAGTGAGTAATCGACAAAAAACTTGAGTTGTACTACTTCTTACTGGCTATTGCTTCAACTTAGAAGCTTCTCCTGTGTTCTACTATGGTGCTTTTAGTGTCTCCGCATACCGCAGCACGCGACATAGCTTTGCAGACGATAAATGTAACCGTTTCAGACAGAAGAGCGGCCCATGTGATGATCTGGCTTTAAGTCGATTCAATAACAAATGACGAAAACGGACGGATTTCTCAGGTTTGTACTACATATGAGCCCTTTTCACATTCTCCCGTGCAACGCGGCTGCAAGTCCTCCTTTCATGCAAAATCTTAAGGTCCTAGGTCATGTCCGAGCCACCAAAGCCGGCTAAAAAGTGAATAATGGACAACGAAAACTTGAATTGTACTACTTCTTACTGGCTATTACTTCAACTTAGAAGCTTCTTCTGTGTTCTACTATGGTGCTTTTAGTGTCTCCGCATACCGCAGCACGCGACATAGCTTTGCAGACGATAAATGTAACCGTCTCAGAGAGAAAAGCGGCCAATGTGACGATCTGGCTTTAAATCTATTCGATAACAAATTATGTAAACAGACGGATTTCTCAGGTTTTTACGACATATGAACACTTTTCACATTCTCCCGTGCAACGCGGCTGCTAGTACTCCTTTCATGCAAAATCGTAAGGATCCATCTCATGTCCAAGGCGCCAATGCCGGCTAAAAATCAATAATCGATAACCAAAGCTTGAAAAGAACTCTTTCTTACTGGCTATTGCTTCAAATTAGAAGCTTCTTCTGTAATCAACCATGGTGCTTTTAGTGTCTTAGCATGCCGCAGCACGCGACATAGCTTTGCAGACGATAAATGTAACCGTCTCAGAGAGAAAAGCGGCCAATGTGACCATCTGGCTTTAAGTCGATTCGATAACAAATGACGAAAACGGACGGATTTCTCAGCTTTTTACTACATATGAACCCTTTTCACATTCTCCCGTGCAACGCGGCTGCAAGTCCTCCTTTCATGCAAAATCTTAAGGTTCCATCTCATAACCAGGGCACCAAAGCCGGCTAAAAATCAATAATCGATAACCAAAACTTGAATTGGACTGCTTCTTACTTGCTATTGCTTCAACTTAGAAGCTTCTTCTGTGTTCTACTATGGTGCTTTTAGTGTCTCCGCATACCGCAGCACGCGACATAGCTTTGCAGACGATAAATGTAACCGTCTCAGAGAGAAAAGTGGCCAATGTGACGATCTGGCTTTAAGTCGATTCGATAACAAATGACGAAAACTGACGGATTTCTCAGGTTTTTACTACGTATGAACACTTTTCACATTCTCCCGTGGAACGTGGCTGCTAGTCCTCCTTTCATGCAAAATCTTAAGGTAATAGGTCATGTCCAAGCCACCAAAGCCGGCTAAAAAGTGAATAATCGACAACTAAAACTTGAATTGTACTACTTCTTACTGGCTATTACTTCAACTTAGAAGCTTCTTCTGTGTTCTACTATGGTGCTTTTAGTGTCTCAGCATACCGCAGCACGCGACATAGCTTTGCAGACGATAAATGTAACCGTCTCAGAGAGAAAAGCGGCCAATGTGACGATCGGGCTTTAAGTCGATTCGATAACAAATGACGAAAACGGACGGATTTCTCAGGTTTTTACTACATACGAACACTTTTCACATTCTCCCGTGCAACGCGGCTGTTAGTCCTCCTTTCATGCAAAATTTTAAGGTCCTAGGTCATGTCCAAGCCACCAAAGCCGGCTAAAAAGTGAATAATCGACAACTAAAACTTGAATTGTACTACTTCTTACTGGCTATTACTTCAACTTAGAAGCTTCTTCTGTGTTCTACTACGGTGCTTTTAGTGTCTCCGCATACCCCACCACGCGACATAGCTTTGCAGACGATAAATGTAACCGTCTCAGAGAGAAAAGCGGCCAATGCGACGTTCTGGCTTTAAGTCGATTCGATAACAAATGACGAAAACAGACGGATTTCTCAGGGTTTTACTGTATATGAACACTTTTCACATTCTCCCGTGCAACGCGGCTGCAAGTCCTCCTTTCATGCAAAATCTTAAGGTCCTAGGTCTTGTCAAAGCCACCAAAGCCGGCTAAAAAGTGAATAATGGACAACTAAAACTTGAATTGTACTACTTCTTACTGGCTATTGCTTCAACTTAGAAGCTTCTTCTGTGTTCTACTATGGTGCTTTTAGTGTCTCCGCATACCGCAGCACGCGACATAGCTTTGCAGACGATAAATGTAACCGTCTCAGAGAGAAAAGCGGCCAATGTGACGATCTGGCTTTAAGTCGATTCGATAACAAATGACGAAAACAGACGGATTTCTCAGGTTTTTACTACATATGAACACTTTTCACATTCTCCCGTGCAACGCGGCTGCAAGTCCTCCTTTCATGCAAAATCTTAAGGTCGTAGGTCATGTCCAAGCTACCAAAGCCGGCTAAAAAGTGAATAATGGACAACTAAAACTTGAATTGTACTACGTCTTACTGGCTATTACTTCAACTTAGAAGCTTCTTCTGTGTTCTACTATGGTGCTTTTAGTGTCTCCGCATACCGCAGCACGCGACATAGCTTTGCAGACGATAAATGTAACCATCTCAGAGAGAAAAGCGGCCAATGTGACGATCTGGCTTTAAGTCGATTCGATAACAAATGACGAAAACTGACGGATTTCTCAGGTTTGTACTACATATGAACACTTTTCACATTCTCCCGTGCAACGCGGCTGCAAGTCCTCCTTTCATGCAAACTTTTAAGGTCCTAGGTCATGTCCAAGCCACCAAACCGGGTAAAAAGTGAAAAATCGACAACTAAAACTGGAATTTTACTACTTCTTACTGGCTATAGATTCAACTTAGAAGCTTCTTCTGTGTTCTACTATGGTGCTTTTAGTGTCTCCGCATACCGCAGCGCGCGACATAGTTTTGCAGACGATAAATTTAACCGTTTCAGACAGAAGAGCGGCCAATGTGACGATCGGGCTTTAAGTCGATTCAATAACAAATGACGAAAACGGACGAATTTCTCAGGTTTTTACTACATATGAACACTTTTCACATTCTCCCGTGCAACGCGGCTGCAGGTCCTCCTTTCATGCAAAATCTTAAGGTCCTAGGTCATGTCAAAGCCACGAAAGCCGGCTAAAAAGTGAATAATGGACAACTAAAACTTGAATTGTACTACATCTTACTGGCTATTGCTTCAACTTAGAAGCTGCTTCTGTGTTCTACTATGGTGCTTTTAGTGTCTCCGCATACCGCAGCACGCGACATAGCTTTGCAGACGATAAATGTAACCATCTCAGAGAGAAAAGCGGCCAATGTGACGATCTGGCTTTAAGTCGATTCGATAACAAATGACGAAAACTGACGGATTTCTCAGGTTTGTACTACATATGAACACTTTTCACATTCTCCCGTGCAACGCGGCTGCAGGTCCTCCTTTCATGCAAAATCTTAAGGTGCGAGGTAATGTCCAAGCCACCAAAGCCGGCTAAAAAGTGAATAATCGACAACGAAAACTTGAATTGTACTACTTCTTACTGGCTATTGCTTCAACTTAGATGCTTCGTCTGTGTTCTACTATGGTGCTTTTAGTGTCTCCGCATACCGCAGCACGCGACATAGCTTTGCAGACGATAAATGTAACCGTCTCAGAGAGGAAAGCGGCCAATTTGACGATCTGGCTTTAAGTCGATTCGATAACAAATGACGAAAAGGGACGGATTTCTCAGGTTTTTACTACATATGAACACATTTCACATTCTCCCGTGCACTTCGGCTGCTAGGCCTCCTTTCATGCAAAATGTTAAGGTCCTAGCTCATGTCCAAGACACCAAAGCCAGCTAAAAAGTCAATAATCGATAACTAAAACTTGAATTGTACTACTTCTTACTGGCTATTACATCAACTTATAAGTTTCATCTGTGTTCTACTATGATGCTTTTAGTGTCTCCGCATACCGCAGCACGCGACATAGCTTTGCAGACGATAAATGTAACCGTTTCAGACAGAGGAGCGGCCAATGTGACGATGTGGCTTTAAGCCGATTCGATAACAAATGACGAAAACGGACGGATTTCTCAGGTTTTTATAACATATGAAAACTTTTCACATTCTCCCGTGCAACGCGGCTGCAGGTCCTCCTTTCATGCAAAATCGTAAGGATCCATCTCATGTCCAAGGCGCCAAAGCCGGCTAAAAATCAATAATCAATAACCAAAGCTTGAAATGAACACTTTCTTACTGGCTATTGCTTCAACTTAGAAGCTTCTTCTGTAATCTACTATGGTGCTTTTAGTGTCTTAGCATACCGCAGCACGCGACATAGCTTTGCAGACGATAAATGTAACCGTCTCAGAGAGAAAAGCGGCCAATGTGACGATCTGGCTTTAAGTCGATTCGATAACAAATGACGAAAAGGGACGGATTTCTCAGGTTTTTACTACATATGAACACATTTCACATTCTCCCTTGCACTTCGGCTTCTAGGCCTCCTTTCATGCAAAATGTTAAGGTCCTAGCTCATGTCCAAGGCACCAAAGCCAGCTAAAAAGTCAATAATCGATAACTAAAACTTGAATTGTACTACGTCTTACTGGCTATTACATCAACTTATAAGTTTCATCTGTGTTCTACTATGATGCTTTTAGTGTCTCCGCATACCGCAGCACGCGACATAGCTTTGCAGACGATAAATGTAACCGTTTCAGACAAAAGAGCGGCCAATGTGACGATCTGGCTTTAAGTCGATTCGATAACAAATGACGAAAACAGACGGATTTCTCAGGTTTGTACTACATATGAACACTTTTCACATTCTCCCGTGCAACGCGGCTGCAGGTCCTCCTTTCATGCAAAATCTTAAGGTCCTAGGTAATGTCCAAGCCACCAAAGCCGGCTAAAAAGTGAATAATCGACAACTAAAACTTGAATTGTACTACTTCTTACTGGCTATTGCTTCAACTTAGAAGCTTCTTCTGTGTTCTACTATGGTGCTTTTAGTGTCTCCGCATACCGCAGCACGCGACATAGCTTTTCAGACGATAAATGTAACCGTTTCAGAGAGAAGAGCCTCCAATGTGACGATCTGGCTCTAAGTCGACATGATAACAAATGACGAAAACAGACGGATTTCTCCGGATTTTACTACATATGAACACTTTTCACATTCTCCCGTGCAACGCGGCTGCAAGTCCTCCTTTCATGCAAAATCTTAAGGTCCTAGGCCATGTCAAAGCCACCAAAGCCGGCTCAAAAGTTAATAATCGACAACTAAAACTTGAATTGTACTACTTCTTACTGGCTATTACTTCAACTTAGAAGCTTCTTCTGTGTTCTACTATGGTGCTTTTAGTGTCTCCGCATACCGCAGCACGCGACATAGCTTTGCAGACGATAAATGTAACCGTCTCAGAGAGAAAAGCGGCCAATGTGACGATCGGGCTTTAAGTCGATTCGATAACAAATGACGAAAACGGACGGATTTCTCAGGTTTTTAGTACATATGAACACTTTTCACATTCTCCCGTGCAACGCGGCTGTTAGTCCTCCTTTCATGCAAAATTTTAAGGTCCTAGGTCATGTCCAAGCCACCAAAGCCGGCGAAAAAGTGAATAATCGACAACTAAAACTTGAATTGTACTACTTCTTACTGGCTATTACTTCAACTTAGAAGCTTCTTCTGTGTTCTACTACGGTGCTTTTAGTGTCTCCGCATACCCCAGCACGCGACACAGCTTTGCAGACGATAAATGTAACCGTCTCAGAGAGAAAAGCGGCCAATGTGACGATCTGGCTTTAAGTCGATTCGATAACAAATGACGAAAACGGACGGATTTCTCAGGTTTTTACTACATATGAACACTTTTCACATTCTCCCGTGCAACGCGGCTGCAAGTCGTCCTTTCATGCAAAATCTTAAGGTCCTAGGTAATGTCCAAGCCACCAAAGCCGGCTAAAAAGTGAATAATCGACAACTAAATTTTGAATTGTACTACTTCTTACTGGCTATTACTTCAACTTAGAAGCTTCCTCTGTGTTCTACTATGGTGCGGCCGCGGTGGTCTCGCGGTTCTAGGCGCGCAGTCCGGAGCCGTGCGACTGCTACGGTCGCAGGTTCGAATCCTGCCTCGGGCATGGATGTGTGTGATGTCCTTAGGTTAGTTAGGTTTAAGTAGTTCTAAGTTCTAGGGGACTGATGACCACAGCAGTTGAGTCCCATAGTGCTCAGAGCCATTAGAACCATTTTACTATGGTGCTTTTAGTGTCTCCGCATACCGCAGCGCGCGACATAGTTTTGCAGACGATAAATTTAACCGTTTCAGACAGAAAAGCGGCCAATGTGACGATCTGGCTTTAAGTCGATTCGATAACAAATGACGAAAACGGACGAATTTCTCAGGTTTTTACTACATATGAACACTTTTCACATTCTCCCGTGGAACGTGGCTGCTAGTCCTCCTTTCATGCAAAATCTTAAGGTCCTAGGTCATGTCCAAGCCACCAAAGCCGGCTGAAAAGTGAATAATGGACAATTAAAACTTGAATTGTACTACTTCTTGCTGGCTATTACTTCAACTTAGAAGCTTCTTCTGTGTTCTGCTATGGTGCTTTTAGTGTCTCCGCATACCGCAGCACGCGACATAGCTTTGCAGACGATAAATGTAACCGTCTCAGAGAGAAACGCGGCCAATGTGACGACCTGGCTTTTAGTCGATTCGATAACAAATGACGAAAACAGACGGATTTCTCAGGATTTTACTACATATGAACACTTTTCACATTCTCCCGTGCAACGCGGCTGCAGGTCCTCCTTTCATGCAAAATCTTAAGGTCCTAGGTCATGTCCAAGCCACCAAAGCCGGCTAAAAAGTGAACAATGGACAACTAAAACTTGAATTGTACTACTTCTTACTGGATATTGCTTCAACTTAGAAGCTTCTTCTGTGTTCTACTATGGTGCTTTTAGTGTCTCCGCATACCGCAGCACGCGACATAGCTTTGCAGACGAAAAGTGTAACCATCTCAGAGAAAAGCGGCCAATGTGACGATCTGGCTTTAAGTCGATTCGATAACAAATGACGAAAACTGACGGATTTCTCAGGTTTGTACTACATATGAACACTTTTCACATTCTCCCGTGGAACGCGGCTGCAGGTCCTCCTTTGATGAAAAATCTTAAGGTCCTAGGTAATGTCCAAGCCACCAAAGCCGGCTAAAAAGTGAATAATCGACAACGAAAACTTGAATTCTACTACTTCTTACTGGCTATTGCTTCAACTTAGATGCTTCGTCTGTGTTCTACTATGGTGCTTTTAGTGTCTCCGAATACCGCAGCACGCGACATTGCTTTGCAGACGATAAATGTAACCGTCTCAGAGAGAAAAGCGGCCAATGTGACGATCTTGCTTTAAGTCGATTCGATAACAAATGACGAAAACAGACGGATTTCTCAGGTTTTTACTACATATGAACACTTTTCACATTCTACCGTGCAACGCGGCTGCAAGTCCTCCTTTCATGCAAAATCTTAAGGTCCTAGGTCATGTCAAAGCCACCAAAGCCGGTTAAAAAGTGAATAATGGACAACTAAAACTTGAATTGTACTACTTCTTACTGGCTATTGCTTCAACTTAGAAGCTTCTTCTGTGTTCTACTAAGGTGCTTTTAGTGTCTCCGCATACCGCAGCACGCGACATAGCTTTGCAGACGATAAATGTAACCATCTCAGAGAGAAAAGCGGCCAATGTGACGATCTGGCTTTAAGTCGATTCAATAGCAAATGACGAAAACTGACGGATTTCTCAGGTTTGTACTACATATGAACACTTTTCACATTCTCCCGTGCATCGCGGCTGCTAGGCCAACTTTCATGCAAAATGTTAAGGTCCTAGCTCATGTCCAAGGCACCAAAGCCAGCTAAAAAGTCAATAATCGATAACTAAATCTTGAATTGTACTACTTCTTACTGGCTATTACATCAACTTATAAGTTTCATCTGTGTTCTACTATGATGCTTTTAGTGTCTCCGCATACCGCAGCACGCGACATAGCTTTGCAGACGATAAATGTAACCGTTTCAGACAGAAGAGCGGCCAATGTGACGATGTGGCTTCAAACCGATTCGATAACAAATGACGAAAACGGACGGATTTCTCAGGTTTTTACTACATATGAACACTTTTCACATTCTACCGTGCAACGCGGCTGCAAGTCCTCCTTTCATGCAAAATCTTAAGGTCCTAGGTCATGTCAAAGCCAACAAAGCCGGTTAAAAAGTGAATAATGGACAACTAAAACTTGAATCGTACTACTTCTTACTGGCTATTGCTTCAACTTAGAAGCTTCTTCTGTGTTCTACTATGGTGCTTTTAGTGTCTCCGCATACCGCAGCACGCGACATAGCTTTGCAGACGATAAATGTAACCGTTTCAGACAGAAGAGCGGCCAATGAGACGATCTGGCTTTAAGTCGATTCAATAACAAATGACGAAAACGGACGGATTTCTCAGGATTTTACTACATATGAACAGTTTTCACATTCTCCCGTGCAACGCGGCTGCAAGTCCTCCTTTCATGCAAAATCTTAAGGTCGTAGGTCATGTCAAAGCCACCAAAGCCGGCTCAAAAGTGAATAATCGACAACTAAAACTTGAAATGTACTACTTCTTACTGGCTATTACTTCAACGTAGAAGCTTCTTCTGTGTTCTACTACGGTGCTTTTAGTGTCTCCGCATACCGCAGCACGCAACATAGCTTTGCAGACGATAAATGTAACCGTCTCAGAGAGAAAAGCGGCCAATGTGACGATCTGGCTTTAAGTCGATTCGATAACAAATGACGAAAAGGGACGGATTTCTCAGGTTTTTACTACATATGAACACATTTCACATTCTCCCGTGCACTTCGGCTGCTAGGCCTCCTTTCATGGAAAATGTTAAGGTCCTAGCTCATGTCCAAGGCACCAAAGCCAGCTAAAAAGTCAATAATCGATAACTAAAACTTGAATTGTACTACTTCTTACTGGCTATTACATCAACTTATAAGTTTCATCTGTGTTCTACTATGATGCTTTTAGTGTCTCCGCATACCGCAGCACGCGACATAGCTTTGCAGACGATAAATGTAACCGTTTCAGACAGAAGAGCGGCCAATGTGACGATGTGGCTTTAAGCCGATTCGATAACAAATGACGAAAACGGACGGATTTCTCAGGTTTTTACAACATATGAAAACTTTTCACATTCTCCCGTGCAACGCGGCTGCAGGTCCTCCTTTCATGCAAAATCTTAAGGTCCTAAGTAATGTCCAAGCCACCAAAGCCGGCTAAAAAGTGAATAATCGACAACGAAAACTTGAATTGTACTACTCCTTACTGGCTATTGCTTCAACTTAGAAGCTTCTTCTGTGTTCTACTATGGTGCTTTTAGTGTCTCCGCATACCGCAGCACCCGACATAGCTTTGCAGACGATAAATGTAACAGTCTCAGAGAGAAAAGCGGCCAATGGGACGATCTGGCTTTAAGTCGATTCGATAACAAATGACAAAAACGGACGGATTTCTCAGGTTTTTACTACATATGAACACTTTTCACATTCTCCCGTGCAACGCGGCTGCAAGTGCTCCTTTCATGCAAAATCTTAAGGTCCTAGGTCATGTCCAAGCCACCAAAGCCGGCTAAAAAGTGAATAATCGACAACTAAATTTTGAATTGTACTACTTGTTACTGGCTATTACTTCAACTTAGAAGCTTCCTCTGTGTTCTACTATGGTGCTTTTAGTGTCTCCGCATACCGCAGCGCGCGACATAGTTTTGCAGACGATAAATTTAACCGTTTCAGACAGAAGAGCGGCCAATGTGACGATCTGGCATTAAGTCGATTCGATAACAATTGACGAAAACGGACGAATTTCTCAGGTTTTTACTACATATGAACACTTTTCACATTCTCCCGTGGAACGTGGCTGCTAGTCCTCCTTTCATGCAAAATCTTAAGGTCCTAGGTCATGTCCAAGCCACGAAAGCCGGCTAAAAAGTGAATAATGGACAACTAAAACTTGAATTGTACCACTTCTTACTGGCTATTACTTCAACTTAGAAGCTTCTTCTGTGTTCTACTATGGTGCTTTTAGTGTCTCCGCATACCGCAGCACGCGACATAGCTTTGCAGACGATAAATGTAACCGTCTCAGAGAGAAAAGCGGCCAATGTGACGATCGGGCTTCAAGTCGATTCGATAACAAATGACGAAAACGGACGGATTTCTCAGGTTTTTACTACATATGAACACTTTTCACATTCTCCCGTGCAACGCGGCTGTTAGTCCTCCTTTCATGCATAATTTTAAGGTCCTAGGTCATGTCCAAGCCACCAAAGCCGGCTAAAAAGTGAATAATCGACAACTAAAACTTGAATTGTACTACTTCTTACTGGCTATTACTTCAACTTAGAAGCTTCTTCTGTGTTCTACTACGGTGCTTTTAGTGTCTCCGCATACCCCAGCAGGCGACATAGCTTTGCAGACGATAAATGTAACCGTCTCAGAGAGAAAAGCGGCCAATGTGACGATCTGGCTTTAAGTCGATTCGATAACAAATGACGAAAACAGACGGATTTCTCAGGTTTTTACTACATATGAAAACTTTTCACATTCTCCCGTGCAACGCGGCTGCAAGTCCTCCTTTCATGCAAAATCTTAAGGTCCTAGGTCATGTCAAAGCCACCAAAGCCGGTTAAAAAGTGAATAATGGACAACTAAAACTTGAATTGTAATACTTCTTACTGGCTATTGCTTCAACTTAGAAGCTTCTTCTGTGTTCTACTATGGTGCTTTTAGTGTCTCCGCATACCGCAGCACGCGACATAGCTTTGCAGACGATAAATGTAACCATCTCAGAGAGAAAAGCGGCCAATGTGACGATCTGGCTTTAAGTCGATTCGATAACAAATGACGAAAACGGACGGATTTCTCAGGTTTTTACAACATATGAAAACTTTTCACATTCTCCCGTGCAACGCGGCTGCAGGTCCTCCTTTCATGCAAAATCTTAAGGTCCTAAGTAATGTCCAAGCCACCAAAGCCGGCTAAAAAGTGAATAATCGACAACGAAAACTTGAATTGTACTACTTCTTACTGGCTATTGCTTCAACTTAGAAGCTTCTTCTGTGTTCTACTATGGTGCTTTTAGTGTCTCCGCATACCGCAGCACCCGACATAGCTTTGCAGACGATAAATGTAACAGTCTCAGAGAGAAAAGCGGCCAATGGGACGATCTGGCTTTAAGTCGATTCGATAACAAATGACGAAAACAGACGGATTTCTCAGGTTTTTACTACATATGAACACTTTTCACATTCTCCCGTGCAACGCGGCTGCAAGTGCTCCTTTCATGCAAAATCTTAAGGTCCTAGGTCATGTCCAAGCCACCAAAGCCGGCTAAAAAGTGAATAATCGACAACTAAATTTTGAATTGTACTACTTGTTACTGGCTATTACTTCAACTTAGAAGCTTCCTCTGTGTTCTACTATGGTGCTTTTAGTGTCTCCGCATACCGCAGCGCGCGACATAGTTTTGCAGACGATAAATTTAACCGTTTCAGACAGAAGAGCGGCCAATGTGACGATCTGGCATTAAGTCGATTCGATTGACGAAAACGGACGAATTTCTCAGGTTTTTACTACATATGAACACTTTTCACATTCTCCCGTGGAACGTGGCTGCTAGTCCTCCTTTCATGCAAAATCTTAAGGTCCTAGGTCATGTCCAAGCCACGAAAGCCGGCTAAAAAGTGAATAATGGACAACTAAAACTTGAATTGTACTACTTCTTACTGGCTATTACTTCAACTTAGAAGCTTCTTCTGTGTTCTACTATGGTGCTTTTAGTGTCTCCGCATACCGCAGCACGCGACATAGCTTTGCAGACGATAAATGTAACCGTCTCAGAGAGAAAAGCGGCCAATGTGACGATCGGGCTTCAAGTCGATTCGATAACAAATGACGAAAACGGACGGATTTCTCAGGTTTTTACTACATATGAACACTTTTCACATTCTCCCGTGCAACGCGGCTGTTAGTCCTCCTTTCATGCAAAATTTTAAGGTCCTAGGTCATGTCCAAGCCACCAAAGCCGGCTAAAAAGTGAATAATCGACAACTAAAACTTGAATTGTACTACTTCTTACTGGCTATAACTTCAACTTAGAAGCTTCTTCTGTGTTCTACTACGGTGCTTTTAGTGTCTCCGCATACCCCAGCACGCGACATAGCTTTGCAGACGATAAATGTAACCGTCTCAGAGAGAAAAGCGGCCAATGTGACGATCTGGCTTTAAGTCGATTCGATAACAAATGACGAAAACAGACGGATTTCTCAGGTTTTTACTACATATGAACACTTTTCACATTCTCCCGTGCAACGCGGCTGCAAGTCCTCCTTTCATGCAAAATCTTAAGGTCCTAGGTCATGTCAAAGCCACCAAAGCCGGTTAAAAAGTGAATAATGGACAACTAAAACTTGAATTGTACTACTTCTTACTGGCTATTGCTTCAACTTAGAAGCTTCTTCTGTGTTCTACTATGGTGCTTTTAGTGTCTCCGCATACCGCAGCACGCGACATAGCTTTGCAGACGATAAATGTAACCATCTCAGAGAGAAAAGCGGCCAATGTGACGATCTGGCTTTAAGTCGATTCGATAACAAATGACGAAAACTGACGGATTTCTCAGGTTTGTACTACATATGAACACTTTTCACATTCTCCCGTGGAACGTGGCTGCTAGTCCTCCTTTCATGCAAAATCTTAAGGTTCCATCTCATGTCAAAGCCACCAAAGCCGGCTAAAAAGTGAAAAATCGACAACTAAAACTTGAATTGTACTACTTCTTACTGGCTATTACTTCAAATTAGAAGCTTCTTCTGTGTTCTACTATGGTGCTTTTAGTGTTTCCGCATACCGCAGCACGCGACATAGCTTTGCAGACGATAAATGTAACCGTCTCAGAGAGAAAAGCGGCCAATGTGACGATCTGGCTTTAAGTCGATTCGATAACAAATGACGAAAACAGACGGATTTCTCAGGTTTTTACTACATATGAACACATTTCACATTCTCCCATGCACTTCGGCTGCTAGGCCTAATTTCATGCAAAATGTTAAGGTCCTAGCTCATGTCCAAGGCACCAAAGCCAGCTAAAAAGTCAATAATCGGTAACTAAATCTTGAATTGTACTACTTCTTACTGGCTATTACATCAACTTATAAGTTTCATCTGTGTTCTACTATGATCCTTTTAGTGTCTCCGCATACCGCAGCACGCGACATAGCTTTGCAGACGATAAATGTAACCGTCTCAGAGAGAAAAGCGGCCAATGGGACGATCTGGCTTTAAGTCGATTCGATAACAAATGACGAAAACGGACGGATTTCTCAGGTTTTTACTACATATGAACGCTTTTCACATTCTCCCGTGCAACGCGGCTGCTAGTCCTTTTTTCATGCAAAATCTTAAGGTCCTAAGTCATGTCCAAGCCACCAAAGCCGGCTAAAATGTGAATAATCGACAACTAAATCTTGAATTGTACTACTTCTTACTAGCTATTACTTCAACTTAGAAGCTTCCTCTGTGTTCTACTATGGTGCTTTTAGTGTCTCCGCATACCGCAGCGCGCGACATAGTTTTGCAGACGATAAATTTAACCGTTTCAGACAGAAGAGCGGCCAATGTGACGATCTGGCTTTAAGTCGATTCGATAACAAACGACGAAAACAGACGAATTTCTCAGGTTTTTACTACATATGAACACTTTTCACATTCTCCCGTGCAACTCTGCTGCTAGTCCTCCATTCATGCAAAATGTTAAGGTCCTAGTTCATGTCCACGGCACCAAAGCCAGCTAAAAAGTCAATAATCGGTAACTAAAACTTGAATTGTACTACTTCTTACTGGCTTTTACATCAACTTAGAAGCTTCATCTGTGTTCTAATATGGTGCTTTTAATGTCACCGCATACTGCAGCACGCGACATAGCTTTGCAGACGATAAGTACAACCGATTCAGAGAGATGAGATGCAAATGTGACGATCTGGCTTTAAGTCGATTCGATAACAAATGACGAAAACTGACGGATTTCTCAGGTTTGTACTACATATGAACACTTTTCACATTCTCCCGTGGAACGTGGCTGCTAGTCCGCCTTTCATGCAAAATCTTAAGGTCCTAGGTCATGTCCAAGCCACCAAAGCCGGCTAAAAAGTGAATAATGGACAACTAAAACTTGAATTGTACTACTTCTTACTGGCTATTACTTCAACTTAGAAGCTTCTTCTGTGTTCTACTATGGTGCTTTTAGTGTCTCCGCATACCGCAGCACGCGACATAGCTTTGCAGACGATAAATGTAACCGTCTCAGAGAGAGAAGCGGCCAATGTGACGATCGGGCTTTAAGTCGATTCGATAACAAATGACGAAAACGGACGGATTTCTCAGGTTTTTACTACATATGAACACTTTTCACATTCTCCCGTCTAACGCGGCTGCAAGTCCTCCTTTCATGCAAAATCTTAAGGTCCTAGGTCATGTCAAAGCCACCAAAGCCGGTTAAAAAGTGAATAATGGACAACTAAAACTTGAATTGTACTACTTCTTACTGGCTATTGCTTCAACTTAGAAGCTTCTTCTGTGTTCTACTATGGTGCTTTTAGTGTCTCCGCATACCGCAGCACGCGACATAGCTTTGTAGACGATAAATGTAACCATCTCAGAGAGAAAAGCGGCCAATGTGACGATCTGGCTTTAAGTCGATTCGATAACAAATGACGGAAAGGGACGGATTTCTCAGGTTTTTACTACATATGAACACATTTCACATTCTCCCGTGCACTTCGGCTGCTAGGCCTCCTTTCATGCAAAATGTTAAGGTCCTAGCTCATGTCCAAGGCACCAAAGCCGGGTAAAAAGTGAATAATCGACAACTAAAACTGGAATTGTACTACTTCTTACTGGCTATAGATTCAACTTAGAAGCTTCTTCTGTGTTCTACTATGGTGCTTTTAGTGTCTCCGCATACCGCAGCACGCGACATAGCTTTGCAGACGATAAATGTAACCGTCTCAGAGAGAAAAGCGGCCAATGGGACGATCTGGCTTTAAGTCGATTCGATAACAAATGACGAAAACGGACGGATTTCTCAGGTTTTTACTACATATGAACACTTTCCACATTCTCCCGTGCAACGCGGCTGCTAGTCCTCCTTTCATGCAAAACCTTAAGGTCCTAGGTCATGTCCAAGCCACCAAAGCAAGCTAAAAAGTGAATAATGGACATTTAAAACTTGAATTGTACTACTTCTTACTGGCTATTGGTTCAACTTAGATGCTTCTCCTGTGTACTACTATAGTGCTTATAGTGTCTCCGCATACCGCAGCACGCGACATAGCTTTTCAGACGATAAATGTAACCGTTTCAGAGAGAAGAGAGGCCAATGTGACGATCTGGCTCTAAGTCGATTCGATAACAAATGACGAAAACAGACGGATTTCTCAGGTTTTTACTACATATGAACACTTTTCACTTTCTCCCGGCAACGCTGGTGCTAGTCCTCCTTTCATGCAAAATCTTAAGGTCCTATGTCATGTCCAAGCCACCAAAGCCGGCTAAAAAGTGAGTAATCGACAAAAAAACTTGAATTGTATTACTTCTTACTGGCTATTGCTTCAACTTAGAAGCTTCTCCTGTGTTCTACTATGGTGCTTTTAGTGTCTCCGCATACCGCAGCACGCGACATAGCTTTGCAGACGATAAATGTAACCGTTTCAGACAGAAGAGCGGCCAATGTGACGAACTGGCTTTAAGTCGATTCAATAACAAATGACGAAAACGGACGGATTTCTCAGATTTTTACTACATATGAACACTTTTCACATTCTCCAGTGCAACGCGGCTGCAAGTGCTCCTTTCATGCAAAATCTTAAGGTCCTAGGTCATGTCCAAGCCACCAAAGCCGGCTAAAAAGTGAATAATCGACAACTAAATTTTGAATTGTACTACTTGTTACTGGCTATTACTTCAACTTAAAAGCTTCTTCTGTGTTCTACTATGGTGCTTTTAGTGTCTCCGCATACCGCAGCGCGGGACATAGTTTTGCAGACGATGAATTTAACCGTTTCAGACAGAAGAGAGGCCAATGTGACGATCTGGCTTTAAGTCGATTCGATAACAAATGACGAAAACGGACGAATTTCTCAGGTTTTTACTACATATGAACACTTTTCACATTCTCCCGTGCAACGCGGCTGCAAGTGCTCCTTTCATGCAAAATCTTAAGGTCCTAGGTCATGTCCAAGCCACCAAAGCCGGCTAAAAAGTGAATAATCGACAACTAAATTTTGAATTGTACTACTTGTTACTGGCTATTACTTCAACTTAAAGGTTCTTCTGTGTTCTACTATGGTGCTTTTAGTGTCTCCGCATACCGCAGCGCGCGACATAGTTTTGCAGACGATAAATTTAACCGTTTCAGACAGAAGAGAGGCCAATGTGACGATCTGGCTTTAAGTCGATTCGATAACAAATGACGAAAACGGACGAATTTCTCAGGTTTTTACTACATATGAACACTTTTCACATTCTCCCGTGGAACGTGGCTGCTAGTCCTCCTTTCATGCAAAATCGTAAGGTCCTAGGTCATGTCCAAGCCACCAAAGCCGGCTAAAAAGTGAATAATGGACAACTAAAACTTGAATTGTACTACTTCTTACTGGCTATTACTTCAACTTAGAAGATTCTTCTGTGTTCTACTATGGTGCTTTTAGTGTCTCCGCATACCGCAGCACGCGACATAGCTTTGCAGACGATAAATGTAACCGTCTCAGAGAGAAAAGCGGCCAATGTGACGATCGGGCTTTAAGTCGATTCGATAACAAAAGAAGAAAATGGACGGATTTCTCAGGTTTTTACTACATATGAACACTTTTCACATTCTCCCGTGCAACGCGGCTGTTAGTCCTCCTTTCATGCAAAATTTTAAGGTCCTAGGTCATGTCCAAGCCACCAAAGCCGGCTAAAAAGTGAATAATCGACAACTAAAACTTGAATTGTACTACTTCTTACTGGCTATTACTTCAACTTAGAAGCTTCTTCTGTGTTCTACTACGGTGCTTTTAGTGTCTCCGCATACCCCAGCACGCGACATAGCTTTGCAGACGATAAATGTAACCGTCTCAGAGAGAAAAGCGGCCAATGTGACGATCTGGCTTTAAGTCGATTCGATAACAAATGACGAAAACAGACGGATTTCTCAGGTTTTTACTACATATGAACACTTTTCACATTCTCCCGTGCAACGCGGCTGCAAGTCCTCCTTTCATGCAAAATCTTAAGGTCCTAGGTCATGTCAAAGCCACCAAAGCCGGTTAAAAAGTGAATAATGGACAACTAAAACTTGAATTGTACTACTTCTTACTGGCTATTGCTTCAACTTAGAAGCTTCTTCTGTGTTCTACTATGGTGCTTTTAGTGTCTCCGCATACCGCAGCACGCGACATAGCTTTGCAGACGATAAATGTAACCATCTCAGAGAGAAAAGCGGCCAATGTGACGATCTGGCTTTAAGTCGATTCGATAACAAATGACGAAAACTGACGGATTTCTCAGGTTTGTACTACATATGAACACTTTTCACATTCTCCCGTGCAACGCGGCTGCAGGTCCTCTTTTCATGCAAAATCTTAAGGTCCTAGGTAATGTCCAAGCCACCAAAGCCGGCTAAAAAGTGAATAATCGACAACTAAATTTTGAATTGTACTACTTCTTACTGGCTATTACTTCAACTTAGAAGCTTCCTCTGTGTTCTACTATGGTGCTTTTAGTGTCTCCGCATACCGCAGCGCGCGACATAGTTTTGCAGACGATAAATTTAACCGTTTCAGACAGAAGAGCGGCCAATGTGACGATCTTGCTTTAAGTCGATTCGATAACAAATGACGAAAACGGACGAATTTCTCAGGTTTTTACTACATATGAACACTTTTCACATTCTCCCGTGGAACGTGGCTGCTAGTCCTCCTTTCATGCAAAATCTTAAGGTCCTAGGTCATGTCCAAGCCACCAAAGCCGGCTAAAAAGTGAATAATCGACAACTAAAACTTGAATTGTACTACTTCTTACTGGCTATTACTTCAACTTAGAAGCTTCTTCTGTGTTCTACTATGGTGCTTTTAGTGTCTCCGCATACCGCAGCACGCGACATAGCTTTGCAGACGATAAATGTAACCGTCTCAGAGAGAAAAGCGGCCAATGGGACGATTTGGCTTTAAGTCGATTCGATAACAAATGACGAAAACGGACGGATTTCTCAGGTTTTTACTACATATGAACACTTTTCACATTCTCCCGTGCAACGCGGCTGTTAGTCCTCCTTTCATGCAAAATTTTAAGGTCCTAGGTCATGTCCAAGATACCAAAGCCAGCTAAAAAGTGAATAATCGACAACTAAAACTTGAATTGTACTACTTCTTACTGGCTATTACTTCAACTTAGAAGCTTCTTCTGTGTTCTACTACGGTGCTTTTAGTGTCTCCGCATACCCCAGCACGCGACATAGCTTTGCAGACGATAAATGTAACCGTTTCAGAGAGAAGAGCGGCCAATGTGACGATCTGGCTTTAAGTCGATTCGATAACAAATGACGAAAACGGACGGATTTCTCAGGTTTTTACTACATATGAACACTTTTCACATTCTCCCGTGCAACGCGGCTGCAGGTCCTCCTTTCATGCAAAATCTTAAGGTCCTAGGTAATGTCCAAGCCACCAAAGCCGGCTAAAAAGTGAATAATCGACAACTAAATTTTGAATTGTACTACTTCTTACTGGCTATTACTTCAACTTAGAAGCTTCCTCTGTGTTCTACTATGGTGCTTTTAGTGTCTCCGCATACCGCAGCGCGCGACATAGTTTTGCAGACGATAAATTTAACCGTTTCAGACAGAAGAGCGGCCAATGTGACGATCTGGCTTTAAGTCGATTCGACAACAAATGACGAAAACGGACGGATTTCTCAGGTTTTTACTACATATGAACACTTTTCACATTCCCCCGTGGAACGTGGCTGCTAGTCCTCCTATCATGCAAACTCTTAAGGTCCTAGGTCATGTCCAAGCCACCAAAGCCGGTTAAAAAGTGAATAATCGACAACTAAAACTTGAATTGTACTACTTCTTACTGGCTATTACTTCAACTTAGAAGCTTCTTCTGTGTTCTACTATGGTGCTTTTAGTATCTCCGCATACCGCAGCACGCGACATAGCTTTGCAGACGTTAAATGTAACCGTCTCAGAGAGAAAAGCGGCCAATGTGACGATCGGGCTTTAAGTCGATTCGATAACAAATGACGAAAACGGACGGATTTCTCAGGTTTTTACTACATATGAACACTTTTCACATTCTCCCGTGCAACGCGGCTATTAGTCCTCCTTTCATGCAAAATTTTAAGGTCCTAGGTCATGTCCAAGCCACCAAAGCCGGCTAAAAAGTGAATAATCGGCAACTAAAACTTGAATTGTACTACTTCTTACTGGCTATTACTTCAACTTAGAAGCTTCTTCTGTGTTCTACTTCGGTGCTTTTAGTGTCTCCGCATACCCCAGCACGCGACATAGCTTTGCAGACGATAAATGTAACCGTCTCAGAGAGAAAAGCGGCCAATGTGACGATCTGGCTTTAAGTCGATTCGATAACAAATGACGAAAACAGACGGATTTCTCAGGTTTTTACTACATATGAACACTTTTCACATTCTCCCGTGCAACGCGGCTGCAAGTCCTCCGTTCATGCAAAATCTTAAGGTCCTAGGTCATGTCAAAGCTACCAAAGCCGGCTAAAAAGTGAATAATGGACAACTAAAACTTGAATTGTACTACTTCTTACTGGCTATTGCTTCAACTTAGAAGCTTCTTCTGTGTTCTACTATGGTGCTTTAAGTGTCTCCGCATACCGCAGCACGCGACATAGCTTTGCAGACGATAAATGTAACCATCTCAGAGAGAAAAGCGGCCAATGGGACGATTTGGCTTTAAGTCGATTCGATAACAAATGACGGAAAGGGACGGATTTCTCAGGTTTTTACTACATATGAACACATTTCACATTCTCCCGTGCACTTCGGCTGCTAGGCCTCCTTTCATGCAAAATCTTAAGGTCCTAGCTCATGTCCAAGGCACCAAAGCCGGGTAAAAAGTGAATAATCGACAACTAAAACTGGAATTGTACTACTTCTTACTGGCTATAGATTCAACTTAGAAGCTTCTTCTGTGTTCTACTATGGTGCTTTTAGTGTCTCCGCATACCGCAGCACGCGACATAGCTTTGCAGACGATAAATGTAACCGTCTCAGAGAGAAAAGCGGCCAATGGGACGATTTGGCTTTAAGTCGATTCGATAACAAATGACGAAAACGGACGGATTTCTCAGGTTTTTACTACATATGAACACTTTTCACATTCTCCCGTGCAACGCGGCTGCTAGTCCTCGTTTCATGCAAAACCTTAAGGTCCTAGGTCATGTCCAAGCCACCAAAGCCAGCTAAAAAGTGAATAATGGACATTTAAAACTTGAATTGTACTACTTCTTACTGGCTATTGGTTCAACTTAGAAGCTTCTTCTGTGTACTACTATGGTGCTTATAGTGTCTCCGCATACCGCAGCACGCGACATAGCTTTTCAGACGATAAATGTAACCGTTTCAGAGAGAAGAGAGGCCAATGTGACGATCTGGCTCTAAGTCGATTCGATAACAAATGACGAAAACAGACGGATTTCTCAGGTTTTTACTACATATGAACACTTTTCACTTTCTCCCGGCAACGCGGCTGCTAGTCCTCCTTTCATGCAAAATCTTAAGGTCCTATGTCATGTCCAAGCCACCAAAGCCGGCTAAAAAGTGAGTAATCGACAAAAAAACTTGAATTGTATTACTTCTTACTGGCTATTGCTTCAACTTAGAAGCTTCTCCTGTGTTCTACTATGGTGCTTTTAGTGTCTCCGCATACCGCAGCACGCGACATAGCTTTGCAGACGATAAATGTAACCGTTTCAGACAGAAGAGCGGCCAATGTGACGAACTGGCTTTAAGTCGATTCAATAACAAATGACGAAAACGGACGGATTTCTCAGGTTTTTACTACATATGAACACTTTTCACATTCTCCCGTGCAACGCGGCTGCAAGTGCTCATTTCATGCAAAATCTTAAGGTCCTAGGTCATGTCCAAGCCACCAAAGCCGGCTAAAAAGTGAATAATCGACAACTAAAACTTGAATTGTACTACTTCTTACTGGCTATTACTTCAACTTAGAAGCTTCTTCTGTGTTCTACTACGGTGCTTTTAGTGTCTCCGCATACCCCAGCACGCGACATAGCTTTGCAGACGATAAATGTAACCGTCTCAGAGAGAAAAGCGGCCAATGTGACGATCTGGCTTTAAGTCGATTCGATAACAAATGACGAAAACAGACGGATTTCTCAGGTTTTTACTACATATGAACACTTTTCACATTCTCCCGTGCAACGCGGCTGCAAGTCCTCCTTTCATGCAAAATCTTAAGGTCCTAGGTCATGTCAAAGCCACCAAAGCCGGTTAAAAAGTGAATAATGGACAACTAAAACTTGAATTGTACTACTTCTTACTGGCTATTGCTTCAACTTAGAAGCTTCTTCTGTGTTCTACTATGGTGCTTTTAGTGTCTCCGCATACCGCAGCACGCGACATAGCTTTGCAGACGATAAATGTAACCATCTCAGAGAGAAAAGCGGCCAATGTGACGATCTGGCTTTAAGTCGATTCGATAACAAATGACGAAAACTGACGGATTTCTCAGGTTTGTACTACATATGAACACTTTTCACATTCTCCCGTGCAACGCGGCTGCAGGTCCTCTTTTCATGCAAAATCTTAAGGTCCTAGGTAATGTCCAAGCCACCAAAGCCGGCTAAAAAGTGAATAATCGACAACTAAATTTTGAATTGTACTACTTCTTACTGGCTATTACTTCAACTTAGAAGCTTCCTCTGTGTTCTACTATGGTGCTTTTAGTGTCTCCGCATACCGCAGCGCGCGACATAGTTTTGCAGACGATAAATTTAACCGTTTCAGACAGAAGAGCGGCCAATGTGACGATCTTGCTTTAAGTCGATTCGATAACAAATGACGAAAACGGACGAATTTCTCAGGTTTTTACTACATATGAACACTTTTCACATTCTCCCGTGGAACTTGGCTGCTAGTCCTCCTTTCATGCAAAATCTTAAGGTCCTAGGTCATGTCCAAGCCACCAAAGCCGGCTAAAAAGTGAATAATCGACAACTAAAACTTGAATTGCACTACTTCTTACTGGCTATTACTTCAACTTAGAAGCTTCTTCTGTGTTCTACTATGGTGCTTTTAGTGTCTCCGCATACCGCAGCACGCGACATAGCTTTGCAGACGATAAATGTAACCGTCTCAGAGAGAAAAGCGGCCAATGTGACGATCGGGCTTTAAGTCGATTCGATAACAAATGACGAAAACGGACGGATTTCTCAGGTTTTTACTACATATGAACATTTTCACATTCTCCCGTGCAACGCGGCTGTTAGTCCTCCTTTCATGCAAAATTTTAAGGTCCTAGGTCATGTCCAAGCCACCAAAGCCGGCTAAAAAGTGAATAATCGACAACTAAAACTTGAATTGTACTACTTCTTACTGGCTATTACTTCAACTTAGAAGCTTCTTCTGTGTTCTACTACGGTGCTTTTAGTGTCTCCGCATACCCCAGCACGCGACATAGCTTTGCAGACGATAAATGTAACCGTCTCAGAGAGAAAAGCGGCCAATGTGACGATCTGGCTTTAATTCGATTCGATAACAAATGACGAAAACGGACGGATTTCTCAGGTTTTTACTACATATGAACACTTTTCACATTCTCCCGTGCAACGCGGCTGCAAGTCCTCCTTTCATGCAAAATCTTAAGGTCCTAGGTAATGTCCATGCCACCAAAGCCGGCTAAAAAGTGAATAATCGACAACTAAATTTTGAATTGTACTACTTCTTACTGGCTATTACTTCAACTTAGAAGCTTCCTCTGTGTTCTACTATGGTGCTTTTAGTGTCTCCGCATACCGCAGCGCGCGACATAGTTTTGCAGACGATAAATTTAACCGTTTCAGACAGAAGAGCGGCCAATGTGACGATCTGGCTTTAAGTCGATTCGACAACAAATGACGAAAACGGACGGATTTCTCAGGTTTTTACAACATATGAACACTTTTCACATTCCCCCGTGGAACGTGGCTGCTAGTCCTCCTATCATGCAAAATCTTAAGGTCCTAGGTCATGTCCAAGCCACCAAAGCCGGTTAAAAAGTGAATAATCGGCAACTAAAACTTGAATTGTACTACTTCTTACTGGCTATTACTTCAACTTAGAAGCTTCTTCTGTGTTCTACTACGGTGCTTTTAGTGTCTCCGCATACCCCAGCACGCGACATAGCTTTGCAGACGAGAAATGTAACCGTCTCAGAGAGAAAAGCGGCCAATGTGACGATCTGGCTTTAAGTCGATTCGATAACAAATGACGAAAACAGACGGATTTCTCAGGTTTTTACTACATATGAACACTTTTCACATTCTCCCGTGCAACGCGGCTGCAAGTCCTCCGTTCATGCAAAATCTTAAGGTCCTAGGTCATGTCAAAGCTACCGAAGCCGGCTAAAAAGTGAATAATGGACAACTAAAACTTGAATTGTACTACTTCTTACTGGCTATTGCTTCAACTTAGAAGCTTCTTCTGTGTTCTACTATGGTGCTTTAAGTGTCTCCGCATACCGCAGCACGCGACATAGCTTTGCAGACGATAAATGTAACCATCTCAGAGAGAAAAGCGGCCAATGTGACGATCTGGCTTTAAGACGATTCGATAACAAAATTCGAAAAAGGACGGATTTCTCAGGTTTTTACTAAATATGAACACTTTTCACATTCTCCCGTGCAACGCGGCTGCTAGTCCTCCTTTCATGCAAAATCTTAAGGTCCTAGGCAATGTCCAAGCCACCAAAGTCGGCTAAAAAGTGAATATTCGACAACTAAAACTTGAATTGTACTACTTCTTACTGGCTATTACTTCAACTTAGAAGCTTCTTCTGTGTTCTACTATGGTGCTTTAATGTCTCCGCATACCGCAGCACGCGACATAGCTTTGCAGACGATAAATGTAACCGTCTCAGAGAGAAAAGCGGCCAATGTGACGATCTAGCTTGAAGTCGATTGGATAACAAATGACGAAAACGGACAGATTTCTCAGGTTTTTACTACATATGAACACTTTTCACATTCTCCCGTGCAACGCGGCTGCAAGTCCTCCTTTCATGCAAAATCTTAAGGTCCTAGGTCATGTCCAAGCCAACAAAGCCGGCTAAAAAGTGAATAATCGACAACTACAACTTGAATTGTACTACTTCTTACTGGCTATTGCTTCAACTTAGAAGCTTCTTCTGTGGTCTACTATGGTACTTTTAGTGTCTCCGCATACCGCAGCACGCGACATAGCTTTGCAGACGATAAATGTAACCGTTTCAGACAGAAGAGCGGCCAATGTGACGATGTGGCTTTAAGTCGATTCGATAACAAATGACGAAAACGGATGGATTTCTCAAGTTTTTACTACATATGAACACTTTTCACATTCTCCCGTGCAACGCGGCTGCTAGTCCTCCTTTCATGCAAAATCGTAGGGATCCATCTCATGTCCAAGGCACCAAAGCCGGCTAAAAATCAATAATCGATAACCAAAGCTTGAAATGTACTGTTTCTTACTGGCTATTGCATCAATTTAGAAGCTTCTTCTGTAATCTACTATGGTGCTTTTAGTGTCTATGCATACCGCAGCACGCGACATAGCTGTGCAGACGATAAATATAACCGTCTCAGAGAGAAAAGCGGCCAATGTGACGATCTGGCTTTAAGTCGATTCGATAACAAATGTCGAAAACGGACGGATTTCTCAGGTTTTTACTACATATGAACACTTTTCACATTCTCCCGTCCAACGCGGCTGCTAGTCCTCCTCTCATGCAAAATCTTAAGGTCCTAGGCCATGTCCAAGCCACCAAAGCCGGCTAAAAAGTGAATAATCGACAACTAAGACTTGAATTTTATTACTTCTTACTGGCTATTACTTCAACTTAGAAGCTTCTTCTGTGTACTACTATGGTGCTTATAGTGTCTCCGCATACCGCAGCACGCGACATAGCTTTTCAGACAATAAATGTAACCGTTTCAGAGAGAAGAGCGTCCAATGTGACGATCTGGCTCTAAGTCGACATGATAACAAATGACGAAAACAGACGGATTTCTCAGGTTTTTACTATATATGAACACTTTTCACATTCTCCCGGCAACGCGGCTGCTAGTCCTCCTTTCATGCAAAATCTTACGGTCCTAGGTCATGTCCAAGCCACCTAAGCCGGCTAAAAAGTGAATAATCGACAATTAAAACTTGAATTGTACTACTTCTTACTGGCTATTGCTTCAACTTAGAAGCTTCTTCTGTGGTCTACTATGGTGCCTTTAGTGTCTCCCCATACCGCAGCATGCGACATAGCCTTGCAGACGATAAATGTAACCGTTTTAGAGAGAAGAACGGCCAATGTGTTGATCTGTCTTTAAGTCAATTCGATAACAAATGACGAAAATGGACCTATATCTCAGGTTTTTACTAAATATGAACACTTTTCACATTCTCCCGTGCAACGCGGCTGCTAGTCCTCCTTTCATGCAAAATCTTAAGGTCCTAGGTCATGTCCAAGCCACCAAAGCCGTCTAAAAAGTGAATAATCGACAAGTAAAACTTGAATTGTACTACTTCTTACTGGCTTTGCTTCAACTTAGAAGCTTCTTCTGTGGTCTACTATGATGCTTTTAGTGTCTCCGCATACCGCAGCACGCGACATAGCTTTGCAGACGATAAATGTAACTGTTTCAGAGAGAAGATCGGCCAATGTGACGATCTGGCTTTAAGTCGATTCGATAACAAATGACGAATACGGACGGATTTCTCAGGTTTTTACTACATATGAACACTTTGCACAGTCTCCCGTGCAACGCGGCTGCAAGACCTCCTTTCATGCAAAATCTTAAGGTCCTAGGTCATGCCCAAGCCACCGAAGCCGGCTAAAAAGTGAATAATCGACATTAAAACTTGAATTCTACTACGTCTTACTGGCTATTACTTCAACTTAGAAGCTTCTTCTGTGGTCTACTATGATGCTTTTAGTGTCTCCGCATACCGCAGCACGCGACATAGCTTTGAAGACGATAAATGTAACCGTTTCAGAGAGAAAAGCGGCCAATGTGACGATCTGGCTTTAAGACGATTCGATAACAAAATTCGAAAAAGGACGGATTTCTCAGGTTTTTACTAAATATGAACACTTTTCACATTCTCCCGTGCAACGCGGCTGCTAGTCCTCCTTTCATGCAAAATCTTAAGGTCCTAGGCAATGTCCAAGCCACCAAAGTCGGCTAAAAAGTGAATATTCGACAACTAAAACTTGAATTGTACTACTTCTTAATGGCTATTACTTCAACTTAGAAGCTTCTTCTGTGTTCTACTATGGTGCTTTAATGTCTCCGCATACCGCAGCACGCGACATAGCTTTGCAGACGATAAATGTAACCGTCTCAGAGAGAAAAGCGGCCAATGTGACGATCTAGCTTGAAGTCGATTGGATAACAAATGACGAAAACGGACAGATTTCTCAGGTTTTTACTACATATGAACACTTTTCACATTCTCCCGTGCAACGCGGCTGCAAGTCCTCCTTTCATGCAAAATCTTAAGGTCCTAGGTCATGTCCAAGCCAACAAAGCCGGCTAAAAAGTGAATAATCGACAACTACAACTTGAATTGTACTACTTCTTACTGGCTATTGCTTCAACTTAGAAGCTTCTTCTGTGGTCTACTATGGTACTTTTAGTGTCTCCGCATACCGCAGCACGCGACATAGCTTTGCAGACGATAAATGTAACCGTTTCAGACAGAAGAGCGGCCAATGTGACGATGTGGCTTTAAGTCGATTCGATAACAAATGACGAAAACGGACGGATTTCTCAGGTTTTTACTACATATGAACACTTTTCACATTCTCCCGTGCAACGCGGCTGCTAGTCCTCCTTTCATGCAAAATCGTAAGGATCCATCTCATGTCCAAGGCACCAAAGCCGGCTAAAAATCAATAATCGATAACCAAAGCTTGAAATGTACTGTTTCTTACTGGCTATTGCATCAATTTAGAAGCTTCTTCTGTAATCTACTATGGTGCTTTTAGTGTCTATGCATACCGCAGCACGCGACATAGCTGTGCAGACGATAAATATAACCGTCTCAGAGAGAAAAGCAGCCAATGTGACGATCTGGCTTTAAGTCGATTCGATAACAAATGTCGAAAACGGACGGATTTCTCAGGTTTTTACTACATATGAACACTTTTCACATTCTCCCGTCCAACGCGGCTGCTAGTCCTCCTCTCATGCAAAATTTTAAGGTCCTAGGCCATGTCCAAGCCACCAAAGCCGGCTAAAAAGTGAATAATCGACAACTAAGACTTGAATTTTATTACTTCTTACTGGCTATTACTTCAACTTAGAAGCTTCTTCTGTGTACTACTATGGTGCTTATAGTGTCTCCGCATACCGCAGCACGCGACATAGCTTTTCAGACAATAAATGTAACCGTTTCAGAGAGAAGAGCGGCCAATGTGACGATCTGGCTCTAAGTCGACATGATAACAAATGACGAAAACAGACGGATTTCTCAGGTTTTTACTATATATGAACACTTTTCACATTCTCCCGGCAACGCGGCTGCTAGTCCTCCTTTCATGCAAAATCTTACGGTCCTAGGTCATGTCCAAGCCACCAAAGCCGGCTAAAAAGTGAATAATGGACAACTAAAACTTGAATTGTAATACTTCTTACTGGCTATTGCTTCAACTTAGAAGCTTCTCCTGTGTTCTACTATGGTGCTTTTAGTGTCTCCGCATACCGTAGCACGCGACATAGCTTTGCAGACGATAAACGTAACCGTTTCAGACAGAAGAGCGGCCAATGTGACGATCTGGCCTTAAGTCGATTCGATAACAAATGACGAAAACGGACGGATTTCTCAGGTTTTTACTACATATGAACACTTTTCACATTCTCCCGTGCAACGCGGCTGCTAGTGCTCCTTTCCTGCAAAATCTTAAGGTCTTAGGTCATGTCCAAGCCACCAAAGCCGGCTAAAATTGAATAATCGACAACTAAATTTTGAATTGTACTACTTCTTACTGGCTATTACTTCAACTTAGACGCTTCCTCGGTGTTCTACTATGGTGCTTTTAGTGTCTCCGCATACCGCAGCACGCGACATAGTTTTGCAGACGATAAATTTAACCGTTTCAGACAGAAGAGCGGCCAATGTGACGATCTGGCTTTAAGTCGATTCGATAACAAATGACGAAAACGGACGGATTTCTCAGGTTTTTACTACATATGAACACTTTTCACATTCTCCCGTGGAACGCGGCTGCTAGTCCTCCTTTCATGCAAAATCTTAAGGTCCTAGGTCATGTCCAAGCCACCAAAGCCGGCTAAAAAGTGAATAATGGACAACTAAAACTTGAATTGTACTACTTCTTACTGGCTATTACTTCAACTTAGAAGCTTCTTCTGTGTTCTACTATGGTGCTTTAAGTGTCTCCGCAAACCGCAGCACGCGACATAGCTTTGCAGACGATAAATGTAACCGTCTCAGAGAGAAAAGCGGCCAATGTGACGATGTGGCTTTAAGTCGATTCGATAACAAATGACGAAAACGGACGGATTTCTCAGGTTTTTACTACATTTGAACACTTTTCACATTCTCCCGTGCAACGCGGCTGTTAGTCCTCCTTTCATGCATAATTTTAAGGTCCTAGTTCATGTCCAAGCCACCAAAGCCGGCTAAAAAATGAATAATCGACAACTAAAACTTGAATTGTACTACTTCTTACTGGCTATTGCTTCAACTTAGAAGCTTCTTCTGTGTTCTACTATGGTGCTTTTAGTGTCTCCGCATACCGCAGCACGCGACATAACTTTGCAGACGATAAATGTAACCATCTCAGAAAGAAAAGCGGCCAATGTGACGATCTGGCTCTAAGTCGACATGATAACAAATGATGAAAACAGACGGATTTCTCAGGTTTTTACTACATATGAACACTTTTCACATTCTCCCGGCAACGCGGCTGCTAGTCCTCCTTTCATGCAAAATCTTAAGGTCCTACGTCATGTCCAAGCCACCAAAGCCGGCTAAAAAGTGAAAAATCGACAACTAAAACTTGAATTGTACTACTTATTACTGGCTATTGCTTCAACTTAGAAGCTTCTCCGGAGTTCTACTATGGTGCTTTTAGTGTCTCCGTATACCGCAGCATGCGACATTGCTTTGCAGACGATAAATGTAACCGTCTCAGAGAGAAAAGCGACCAATGTGACGATCTGGCTTTAAGTCGATTCGATAACAAATGACGAAAACGGACGGCTTTCTCAGGTTTTTACTACATATGAAAAGTTTTCACAATCTCCCGTGCAACGCGGCTGCTAGTCCTCCTTTCATGCAAAATCATAAGGTAATAGGTCATGTCAAAGCCACCAAAGCCGGCTAAAAAGTGAATAATGGACAACTAAAACTTGAATTGTACTACTTCTTACTGGCTATTGCTTCAACTTAGAAGCTTCTTATGTGTTCTACTATGATGCTTTTAGTGTCTGCGCATACCGCAGCACGCGACATAGCTTTGCAGACGATAAATGTAACCATCTCAGAGAGAAAAGCGGCCAATGTGACGATCTGGCTTTAAGTCGATTCGATAACAAATGACGAAAACTGACGGATTTCTCAGGTTTGTACTACATATGAACACTTTTCACAATCTCCCGTGCAACGCGGCTGCTAGTCCTCCTTTCATGCAAAATCTTAAGGTAATAGGTCATGTCAAAGCCACCAAAGCCGGCTAAAAAGTGAATAATGGACAACTAAAACTTGAATTGTACTACTTCTTACTGGCTATTGCTTCAACTTAGAAGCTTCTTCTGTGTTCTACTATGATGCTTTTAGTGTCTGCGCATACCGCAGCACGCGACATAGCTTTGCAGACGATAAATGTAACCATCTCAGAGAGAAAAGCGGCCAATGTGACGATCTGTCTTTAAGTCGATTCGATAACAAATGACGAAAACTGACGGATTTCTCAGTTTTGTACTACATATGAACACTTTTCACATTCTCCCGTGGAACGCGGCTGCTAGTCCTCCTTTCATGCAAAATCTTAAGGTCCTAGGTCATGTCAAAGCCACCAAAGCCGGCTAAAAAGTGAATAATCGACAACTAAAACTTGAATTGTACTACTTCTTACTGGCTATTACTTCAACTTAGAAGCTTCTTCTGTGTTCTACTACGGTGCTTTTAGTGCCTCCGTATACCCCAGCACGCGACATAGCTTTGCAGACGATAAATGTAACCGTCTCAGAGAGAAAAGCGGCCAATGTGACGATCTGGCTTTCAGTCGATTCGATAACAAATGACGAAAACGGACGGATTTCTCAGGTTTTTACTACATATGAACACTTTGCACATTCTCCCGTGCAACGCGGCTGCAAGTCCTCCTTTCATGCAAAATCTTAAGGTCCTAGGTCATGTCAAAGCCACCAAAGCCGGCTAAAAAGTGAATAATCGACAACTAAAACTTGAATTGTACTACTACTTACTGGCTATTGCTTCAACTTAGAAGCTTCTTCTGTGTTCTACTATGATGCTTTTAGTGTCTGCGCATACCGCAGCACGCGACATAGCTTTGCAGACGATAAATGTAACCATCTCAGAGAGAAAAGCGGCCAATGTGACGATCTGGCTTTAGGTCGATTCGATAACAAATGACGAAAACTGACGGATTTCTCAGGTTTGTACTACATATTAACACTTTTCACATTCTCCCGTGCAACGCGGCAGCTAGTCCTCCTTTCATGCAAAATCTTAAGGTCCTAGGTCATGTCCAAGCCACCAAAGCCGGCTAAGAAGTGAATAATGGACAACTAAAACTTGAATTGTACTACTTCTTACTGGCTTTTGCTTCAACTTAGAAGCTTCTTCTGTGTTCTACTATGATGTTTTTAGTGTCTGCGCATACCGCAGCACGCGACATAGCTTTGCAGACGATAAATGTAACCATCTCAGAGAGAAAAGCGGCCAATGTGACGATCTGGCTTTAAGTCGATTCGATAACAAATGACGAAAACTGACGGATTTCTCAGGTTTGTACTACATATGAACACTTTTCACAATCTCCCGTGCAACGCGGCTGCTAGTCCTCCTTTCATGCAAAATCTTAAGGTAATAGGTCATGTCAAAGCCACCAAAGCCGGCTAAAAAGTGAATAATGGACAACTAAAACTTGAATTGTACTACTTCTTACTGGCTATTGCTTCAACTTAGAAGCTTCTTCTGTGTTCTACTATGATGCTTTTAGTGTCTGCGCATACCGCAGCACGCGACATAGCTTTGCAGACGATAAATGTAACCATCTCAGAGAGAAAAGCGGCCAATGTGACGATCTGTCTTTAAGTCGATTCGATAACAAATGACGAAAACTGACGGATTTCTCAGTTTTGTACTACATATGAACACTTTTCACATTCTCCCGTGGAACGCGGCTGCTAGTCCTCCTTTCATGCAAAATCTTAAGGTCCTAGGTCATGTCAAAGACACCAAAGCCGGCTAAAAAGTGAATAATCGACAACTAAAACTTGAATTGTACTACTTTTTACTGGCTATTACTTCAACTTAGAAGCTTCTTCTGTGTTCTACTACGGTGCTCTTAGTGTCTCCGTATACCCCAGCACGCGACATAGCTTTGCAGACGATAAATGTAACCGTCTCAGAGAGAAAAGCGGCCAATGTGACGATCTGGCTTTCAGTCGATTCGATAACAAATGACGAAAACGGACGGATTTCTCAGGTTTTTACTACATATGAACACTTTTCACATTCTCCCGTGCAACGCGGCTGCAAGTCCTCCTTTCATGCAAAATCTTAAGGTCCTAGGTCATGTCAAAGCCACCAAAGCCGGCTAAAAAGTGAATAATCGACAACTAAAACTTGAATTGTACTACTACTTACTGGCTATTGCTTCAACTTAGAAGCTTCTTCTGTGTTCTACTATGATGCTTTTAGTGTCTGCGCATACCGCAGCACACGACATAGCTTTGCAGACGATAAATGTAACCATCTCAGAGAGAAAAGCGGCCAATGTGACGATCTGGCTTTACGTCGATTCGATAACAAATGACGAAAACTGACGGATTTCTCAGGTTTGTACTACATATTAACACTTTTCACATTCTCCCGTGCAACGCGGCAGCTAGTCCTCCTTTCATGCAAAATCTTAAGGTCCTAGGTCATGTCCAAGCCACCAAAGCCGGCTAAGAAGTGAATAATCGACAACTAAAACTTGAATTGTACTACTTCGTACTGGCTATTACTTCAACTTAGAAGCTTCTTCTGTGTTCTACTACGGTGCTTTTAATGTCTCCGCATACCGCAGCACGCGACATAGCTTTTCAGACGATAAATGTAACCGTCTCAGAGAGAAAAGCGGCCAATGTGACGATCCGGCTTTAAGTCGAATCGATAACAAATGACGAAAACGGACGGATTTCTCAGGTTTTTACTACATATGAACACATTTCACATTCTCCCTTGCACTTCGGCTGCTAGTCCTCCTTTCATACAAAATGTTAAGGTCCTAGCTCATGTCCAAGGTACCAAAGCCAGGTAAAAAGTCAATAATCGATAACAAAAACTTGAATTGTACTACTTCTTACTGGCTATTACATCAACTTAGAAGCTACTTCTGTGTTCTACTATGGTGCTTTTAGTGTCTCCGTATACCGCAGCACGCGACATAGCTTTGCAGACGATACATGTAACCGTTTCAGACAGAAGAGCGGCCAATGTGACGATCTGGCTTTAAGTCGATTCGATATCAAATGACGAAAACGGACGGATTTCTCAGGTTTGTACTACATATGCACACTTTCCGCATTCTCCCGTGCAACGCGGCTGCAGGTCCTCCTTTCATGCAAAATCTTACGGTCCTAAGTAATGTTTAAGCCACCAAAGCCGGCTAAAAATTGAATAATCGACAACTAAAACTTGAATTGTACTACTTCTTACTGGCTATTGCTTCAACTTAGAAGCTTCTTCTGTGTTCTACTATGGTGCTTTTAGTGTCTCTGCATACCGCAGCACGCGACATAGCTTTGCAGACGATAAATGTAACCATCTCAGAGAGAAAAGCGGCCAATGTGACGATCTGGCTTTAAGTCGATTCGATAACAAATGACGAAAACTGACGGATTTCTCAGGTTTGTACTACATATGAACACTTTTCACATTCTCCCGTGCAACGCGGCTTCTAGTCCTCTTTTCATGCAAAATCTTAAGGTCCTAGGTCAAGTCCAAGCCACCAAAGCCGGCTAAAAAGTGAATAATCGACAACTTAAACTTGAATTGTACTACTTCTTTCTGGCTATTACTTCAACTTAGAAGCTTCTTCTGTGTTCTACTACGGTGCTTTTAATGTCTCCGCATACCGCAGCACGCGCCATAGCTTTGCAGACGATAAATGTAACCGTCTCAGAGAGAAAAGCGGCGAATGTAAGATCTGGCTTTAAGTCGATTCGATAACAAATGACGAAAACGGACGGATTTCTCAGGTTTTTACTACATATGAACACTTTTCACATTCTCCCGTGCAACGCGGCTGCAAGTCCTCCTTTCATGCAAAATCGTAAAGTCCTAGGTCATGTCCAAGCCACCAAAGCCGGCTAAAAAGTGAATAATGGACAACTAAAACTTGAATTGTACTACTTCTTACTGGCTATTGCTTCAACTTAGAAGCTTCTTCTGTGTTCTACTATGGTACTTTTAGTGTCTCTGCATACCGCAGCACGCGACATAGCTTTGCAGACGATAAATGTAACCATCTCAGAGAGAAAAGCGGCCAATGTGACGATCTGGCTTTAAGTCGATTCGATAACAAATGACGAAAACTGACGGATTTCTCAGGTTTGTACAACATATGAACACTTTTCACATTCTCCCGTGCAACGCGGCTGCTAGTCCTCCTTTCATGCAAAATCTTAAGGTCCTAGGTCATGTCCAAGCCACCAAAGCCGGCTAAAAAGTGAATAATCGACAACTAAAACTTGAATTGTACTACTTCTTACTGGCTATTACTTCAACTTAGAAGCTTCTTCTGTGTTCTACTACGGTGCTTTTAATGTCTCCGCATACCGCAGCACGCGACATAGCTTTGCAGACGATAAATGTAACCGTCTCAGAGAGAAAAGCGACCAATGTGACGATCTGGCTTTAAGTCGATTCGATAACAAATGACGAAAACGGACGGATTTCTCAGGTTTTTACTACATATGAAAACTTTTCACAACCTCCCGTGCAACGCGGCTGCTAGTCCTTCTTTCATGCAAAATCTTATGGTCCTAGGTCATGTCCAAGCCACCAAAGCCGGCTAAAAAGTGAATATGCGACAACTAAAACTTGAATTGTACTACTTCTTACTGGCTATTACTTCAACTTAGAAGCTTCTTCTGTGTTCTACTACGGTGCTTTTAATGTCTCCGCATACCGCAGCACGCGACATGGCTTTGCAGACGATAAATGTAACCGTCTCAGAGAGAAAAGCGACCAATGTGACGATCTGGCTTTAAGTCGATTCGATAACAAATGACGAAAAAGGACGGATTTCTCAGGTTTTTACTACATATGAACACATTTCACATTCTCCCGTGCACTTTGGCTGCTAGTCCTCCTTTCATGCAAAATGTTAAGGTCCTAGCTCATGTGCAAGGCACCAAAGCCAGCTAAGAAGTCAATAATCGATAACCAAAACTTGAATTGTACTACTTCTTACTGGCTATTACATCAACTTAGAAGCTTCTTCTGTGTTCTACTATGCTGCTTTTAGTGTCTCCCCATACCGCAGCACGCGACATAGCTTTGCAGACGATAAATGTAACCGTTTCAGAGAGAAGAGCCTCCAATGTGACGATTTGGCTCTAAGTCGACATGATAAAAAATGACGAAAACAGACGGAATTCTCAGGTTTTTACTACATATGAACACTTTTCACATTCTCCCGTGCAACGCGGCTGCTAGTAATCCTTTCATGCAAAATCTTAAGGTCCTAGGTCATGTCCAAGCCACCAAAGCCGGCTAAAAAGTGAATAATCGACAACTAAAACTTGAATAGTACTACTTCTTACTGGCTATTGCTTCAACTTAGAAGCTTCTTCTGTGTTCTACTATGGTGCTTTTAGTGTCTCCATATACCGCAGCACGCGACATAGCTTTGCAGACGATAAGTGTAACCGTCTCAGAGAGAAAAGCGACCAATGTGACGATCTGGCTTTAAGTCGATTCGATAACAAATTACGAAAACGGACGGATTTCTCAGGTTTTTACTAGATATGACCACTTTTCACAATCTCCCGTGCAACGCGGCTGCTAGTCCTCCTTTCATGCAAAATCTTAAGGTCCTAGGTCATGTCCAAGCCACCAAAGCCGCGAAAAAGTGAATAATCGACAACTAAAACTTGAATTGTACTACTTCTTACTGGCTATTGCTTCAACTTAGAAGCTTCTTCTGTGTTCTACTATGGTGCTTTTAGTGTCTCTGCATACCGCAGCACGCGACATAGCTTTGCAGACGATAAATGTAACTGTCTCAGACAGAAGAGCGGCCAATGTGACGATCTGGCTTTAAGTCGATTCGATAACAAATGACGTAAACGGACGGATTTCTCAGGTTTTTACTACATATGAACACTTTGCACATTCTCCCGTGCAACGCGGCTGCAAGTCGTCCTTTCATGCAAAATCTTAGGGTCCTAGGTCATGTCCAAGCCACCAAAGCCGGCTAAATAGTGAATAATCGTCAACTAAAACTTGAATTGTACTACTTCTTACTGGCTATTGCTTCAACTTAGAAGCTTCTTCTGTGTTCTACTGTGGTGCTTTTAGTGTCTCCGCATACCGCAGCACGCGACATAGCTTTTCAGACGATAAATGTAACCGTTTCAGGCAGAAGAGCGGCCAATGTGACAATCTGGCTTTAAGTCGATTCGATAACAAATGACGTAAACGGACGGATTCCTCAGGTTTTAACTACATATGAACACTTTTCACATTCTCCCGTGCAACGCGGCTGTAAGTCCTCCTTTCATGCAAAATCTTAAGGTCCTAGGTCATGTCCTAGCCACCAAAGCCGGCTAAATAGTGAATAATCGACAACTAAAACTTGAATTGTACTACATCTTACTGGATATAGCTTCAACTTAGAAGCTTCTTCTGTGTACTACTATGGTGCTTTTAGTGTCTCCGCATACCGCAGCACGCGACATAGCTTTGCAGACGATAAATGTAACCGTTTCAGAGAGAAGAGCCTCCAATGTGACGATCTGGCTCTAAGTCGACATGATAACAAATGACGAAAACAGACGGAATTCTCAGATTTTTACTACATATGAACACTTTTCACATTCTCCCGTGCAACGCGGCAGCTAGTCCTCCTTTCATGCAAAATCTTAAGGTCCTAGGTCATGTCCAAGCAACCAAAGCCGGCTCAAAAGTGAATAATCGACAACTAACACTTGAATTATACTACTTCTTACTGGCTATTGTTTCAACTTAGAAGCTTCTCCTGTATTCTACTATGGTGCTTTTAGCGTCTCCGCATACCGCAGCACGCGACATAGCTTTGCAGACGATAAATGTAACCGTTTCAGACAGAAGAGCGGCCAAAGTGACGATCTGGCTTTAAGTCGATTCAATAACTAATGACAAAAACGGCCGGATTTCTCAGGTTTTTACTACATATGAACACTTTTCACATTCTCCCGTGCAACGCGGCTGCAAGTCCTCCTTTCATGCAAAATCTTAAGGTCCTAGGTTATGTCCAAGCCACCAAAGCCGGCTAACTAGTGAATAATCGACAACTAAAACTTGAATTGTACTACTTCTTACTGGCTATTGCTTCAACTTAGAAGCTTCTTCTGTGTTCTACTATGGTGCTTTTAGTGTCTCCGCATACCGCAGCACGCGACATAGCTTTGCAGACGATAAATGTAACCGTTTCAGACAGAAGAGCGGCCAATGTGACGATCTGGCTTTAAGTCGATTCGATAACAAATGACGTAAATGGACGGATTTCTCAGGTTTTTACTACATATGAACACTTTGCACATTCTCCCGTGCAACGCGGCTGCAAGCCCTCCTTTCATGCAAAATCTTATGGTCCTAGGTCATGTCCAAGCCACCAAAGCCGGCTAAATAGTGAATAATCGACAACTAAAACTTGAATTGTACTACTTCTTACTGGCTATTGCTTCAACTTAGAAGCTTCTTCTGTGTTCTACTATGGTGCTTTTAGTGTCTCCGCATACCGCAGCACGCGACATAGCTTTGCAGACAATAAATGTAAATGTCTCAGCCAGAAGAGCGGCCAATGTGACGATCTGGCTTTAAGTCGATTCGATAACAAATGACGTAAACGGACGGATTTCTCAGGTTTTTACTACATATGAACACTTTGCACATTCTCCCGTGCAACGCGGCTGCAAGTCCTCCTTTCATGCAAAATCTTAAGGTCCTAGGTCATGTCCAAGCCACCAAAGCCGGCTAAATAGTGAATAATCGACAACTAAAACTTGAATTGTACTACTTCTTACTGGCTATTGCTTCAACTTAGAAGCTTCTTCTGTGTTCTACTATGGTGCTTTTAGTGTCTCCGCATACCGCAGCACGCGACATAGCTTTGCAGACGATAAATGTAACCGTTTCAGACAGAAGAGCGGCCAATGTGACGATCTGGCTTTAAGTCGATTCGATAACAAATGACGTAAACGGACGGATTTCTCAGGTTTTTACTACATATGAACACTTTTCACATTCTCCCGTGCAACGCGGCTGCTAGTCCTCCTTTCATGCAAAATCTTAAGGTCGTAGGTAATGTCTAAGCCACCAAAGCCGGCTAAAAAGTGAATAATCGACAACTAAAACTTGAATTGTACTGCTTCTTACTGGCTATCGCTTGAACGTAGAAGCTTCTTCTGTGTTCTACTATGGTGCTTTTAGCGTCTCCGCATACCGCAGCACGCGAAATAGCTTTGCAGACAATAAATGTAACCGTCTCAGAGAGAAAAGCGGCCAATGTGACGATCTGGCTTTAAGTCGATTCGATAACAAATGACGAAAACGGACGGATTTCTCAGTTTTTACTACATATGAACACTTTTCACATTCTCCCGTGCAACGAGGCTGCTAGTCCTCCTTTCATGCAAAATATTTAGATCCTACGTCATGTCCAAGCCACCAAAGCCGGCTAAAAAGTAAATAATCGACAACTACAACTTGTATTGTAGTCCTTCTTACTGGCTATTGCTTCAACTTAGAAGCTTCTTCTGTGTTCTACCATGTTGCTTTTAGTGTCTCCGCATACCGCAGCACGCGACATAGCTATTCAGACGATAAATGTAACCGTGTCAGACAGAAGAGCGGCCAAAGTGACGATCTGGCTTTAAGTCGATTCAATAACAAATGACGAAAACGGACGGATTTCTCATGTTTTTACTACATATGAACACTTTTCACATTCTCCCGTGCAATGCGGCTGCAAGTCCTCCTTTCATGCAAAATCTTAAGGTCCTAGGTCATGTCCAAGCCCCAAAGCCGGCTAAATAGTGAATAATCGACAACTAAAACTTGAATTGTACTACTTCTTACTGGCTATTGCTTCAACTTAGAAGCTTCTTCTGTGTTCTACTATGGTGCTTTAAGTGTCTCCGCATACCGCAGCACGCGACATAGCTTTGCAGACGATAAAAGTAACCGTTTCAGACAGAAGAGCGGCCAATGTGACGATGTGGCTTTAAGTCGATTCGATAACAAATGACAAAAACGGACGGATTTCTCAGGTTTTTACTACATATGAACACTTTGCACATTCTCCCGTGCAACGCGGCTGCAAGTCCTCCTTTCATGCAAAATCTTAAGGTCCTAGGTCATGTCCAAGCCACCAAAGCCGGCTAAATAGTGAATAATCGACAACTAAAACTTGAATTGTACTACTTCTTACTGGCTATTGCTTCAACTTAGAAGCTTCTTCTGTGTTCTACTATGATGCTTTTAGTGTCTCCGCATACCGCAGCACGCGACATAGCTTTGCAGACGATAAATGTAACCGTCTCAGAGAGAAAAACGGCCAATGTGACGATCTGGCTTTAAGTCGATTTGATAACAAATGACGAAAACGGACGGATCTCTCAGGTTTTTACTACATATGAACACATTTCACATTCTCCCGTGCAACGCGGCTGCTAGTCCTCCTTTCATGCAAAATCTTAAGGTCCTAGGTCATGTCCAAGCCACCAAAGCCGGCTAAAAAGTGAATAATCGACAACTAAAACTTGAATTATACTACTTCTTACTGGCTATTGCTTCAACTTAGAAGCTTCTTCTGTGTTCTACTATGGTGCTTTTAGTGTCTCCGCATACCGCAGCACGCGACATAGCTTTGCAGACGATAAATGTAACCGTTCCAGACAGAAGAGCGGCCAATGTGACGATCTGTCTTTAAGTCGATTCGATAACAAATGACGTAAACGGACGGATTTCTCAGGTTTTTACTACATATGAACACTTTGCACATTCTCCCGTGCAACGCGGCTACAAGTCCTCCTTTCATGCAAAATCTTAAGGTCCTAGGTCATGTCCAAGCCACCAAAGCCGGCTAAATAGTGAATAATCGACAACTAAAACTTGAATTGTTCTACTTCTTACTGGCTATTGCTTCAACTTAGAAGCTTCTTCTGTGTTCTACTATGGTGCTTTTAGTGTCTCCGCATACCGCAGCACGCGACATAGCTTTGCAGACGATAAATGTAAGCGTTCCAGAAAGAAGAGCGGCCAATGGGACGATCTGGCTTTAAGTCGATTCGATAACAAATGACGTAAACGGACGGATTTCTCAGGTTTTTACTACATATGAACACTTTTCACATTCTCCCGTGCAACGCGGCTGCTAGTCCTCTTTTCATGCAAAATCTTTAGGTCCTAGGTCATGTCCAAGCCACCAAAGCAGGAAAACAGTGAATAATCGACAACTAATACTTGAATTGTAGTACTTCTTACTGGCTATTGCTTCAACTTAGCTTATTCTGTGTACTACTATTGTGCTTTTAGTGTCTCCGCATACCGCAGCACGCGTCATAGCTTTGCAGACGATAAATCTAAATGTCTCAGACAGAAGAGCGGCCAATGTGACGATCTGGCTTTAAGTCGATTCGATAACAAATGACGTAAACGGACGGATTTCTCAGGTTTTTACTACATATGAACACTTTGCACCTTCTCCCGTGTAACGCGGCTGCAAGTCCTCCTTTCATGCAAAATCTTAAGGTCCTAGGTCATGTCCAAGCCACCAAAGCCGGCTAAATAGTGAATAATCGACAACTAAAACTTGAATTGTACTACTTCTTACTGGCTATTGCTTCAACTTAGAAGCTTCTTCTGTGTTCTACTATGGTGCTTTTAGTGTCTCCGCATACCGCAGCACGCGACATAGCTTTGCAGACGATAAATGTAACTGTTTCAGGCAGAAGAGCGGCCAATGTGACAATCTGGCTTTAAGTCGATGCCATAACAAATGACGTAAACGGACGGATTCCTCAGGTTTTTGCTACATATGAACACTTTCCACAATCTCCCGTGCAACGCGGCTGCAGGTCCTCCCTTCATGCAAGATCTTAAGGTCGTAGGTAATGTCCAAGCCACCAAAGCCGGCTAAAAAGTGAATAATCGACAACTAAAACTTGAATTGTACTGCTTCTTACTGGCTATCGCTTGAACGTAGAAGCTTCTTCTGTGTTCTACTATGGTGCTTTTAGTGTCTCCGCATACCGCAGCACGCGACATAGCTTTGCAGACGATAAATGTAACCGTTCCAGACAGAAGAGCGGCCAATGTGATGATCTGGCTTTAAGTCGATTCGATAACAAATGACGTAAACGGACGGATTTCTCAGGTTTTTACTACATATGAACACTTTTCACATTCTCCCGTGCAACGCGGCAGCTAGTCCTCCTTTCATGCAAAATCTTATGGTCCTAGGTCATCTCCAAGCCACCAAATCCGGCTAAAAAGTGAATAATCGACAACTAAAACTTGAATTGTACTACTTTTTACTGGCTATTGCTTCAAATTAGAAGCTTCTCCTGTGTTCTACTATGGTGCTTTTAGTGTCTCCGCATACCGCAGCACGCGACATAGCTTTGCACACGGTAAATGTAACCGTTTCAGACAGAAGAGCGGCAAATGTGACGATCTGGCTTTAAGTCGATTCGATAACAAATGACGAAAACGGACGGAATTCTCAGGTTTGTACTACATATGAACACTTTTCACATTCTCCCGTGCAACGCGTCTGCTAGTCCTCTTTTCATGCAAAATCTTAAGGTCCTAGGTCATGTCCAAGCCACCAAAGCCGGAAAATAGTGAATAATCGACAACTAAAACTTGAATTGTACTACTTCTTACTGGCTATTGCTTCAACTTAGGAGCTTCTTCTGTGTACTACTATGGTGCTTTTAGTGTCTCCCCATACCGCAGCACGCAACATAGCTTTGCACACGGTAAATGTAACCGTTTCAGAGAGAAAAGCGACCAATGTGACGATCTGGCTTTAAGTCGATTCGATAACAAGTTACGAAAACGGACGGATTTCTCAGGTTTTTACTACATATGAACACTTTTCACAATCTCCCGTGCAACGCGGCTGCTAGTCCTCCTTTCATGCAAAATCTTAAGGTCCTAGGTCATGTCCAAGCCACCAAAGCCGGCTAATAAGTGAATTTTCGACAACAAAAACTTGAATTGTACTACTTCTTACTGGCTATTGCTTCAACTTAGAAACTTCTTCTGTGTTCTACTATGGTGCTTTTAGTGTCTCCGCATACCGCAGCACGCGACATAGCTTTGCAGACGATAAATGTAAATGTCTCAGACAGAAGAGCGGCCAATGTGACGATCTGGCTTTAAGTCGATTCGATAACAAATGACGTAAACGGACGGATTTCTCAGGTTTTTACTACATATGAACACTTTGCACATTCTCCCGTGCAACGCGGCTGCAAGTCCTCCTTTCATGCAAAATCTTAAGGTCCTAGGTCATGTCCAAGCCACCAAAGCCGGCTAAAGAGTGAATAATCGACAACTAAAACTTGAATTGTACTACGTCTTACTGGCTATTGCTTCAACTTAGAAGCTTCTTCTGTGTTCTACTATGGTGCTTTTAGTGTCTCCGCATACCGCAGCCCGCGACATAGCTTTGCAGACGATAAATGTAACCGTTTCAGGCAGAAAAGCGGCCAATGTGACAATCTGGCTTTAAGTCGATTCGATAACAAATGACGTAAACGGACGGATTCCTCAGGTTTTTACTACATATGAACACTTTTCACATTCTCCCGTGCAACGCGGCTGTAAGTCCTCCTTTCATGCAAAATCTTAAGGTCCTAGGTCATGTCCTAGCCACCAAAGCCGGCTAAATAGTGAATAATCGACAACTAAAACTTGAATTGTAATACTTCTTACTGGATATTGCTTCAACTTAGAAGCTTCTTCTGTGTACTACTATGGTGCTTTTAGTGTCTCCGCATACCGCAGCACGCGACATAGCTTTTCAGACGATAAATGTAACCGTTTCAGAGAGAAGAGCCTCCAATGTGACGATCTGGCTCTAAGTCGACATGATAACAAATGACGAAAACAGACGGAATTCTCAGGTTTTTACTACATATGAACACTTTTCACATTCTCCCGTGCAACGCGGCAGCTAGTCCTCCTTTCATGCAGAATCTTAAGGTCCTAGGTCATGTCCAAGCCACCAAATCCGGCTAAAAAGTGAATAATCGACAACTAAAACTTGAATTGTACTACTTCTTACTGGCTATTGCTTCAACTTAGAAGCTTCTCTTGTGTTCTACTATGGTGCTTTTAGTGTCTCCGCATACCGCAGCACGCGACATAGCTTTGCAGACGATAAATGTAACCGTTTCAGACAGAAGAGCGGCCAATGTGACAATCTGGCTTTAAGTCGATTCGATAACAAATGACGAAAACGGACGGATTTCTCAGGTTTGTACTACATATGAACACTTTTCACATTCTCGCGTGCAACGCGGCTGCTAGTCCTCTTTTCATGCAAAATCTTAAGGTCCTAGGTCATGTCCAAGCCACCAAAGCCGGAAAAAAGTGAATAATCGACAACTAAAACTTGAATTATACTACTTCTTACTGGCTATTGCTTCAACTTAGGAGCTTCTTCTGTGTACTACTATGGTGCTTTTAGTGTCTCCGCATACCGCAGCACGCGACATAGCTTTGCAGACGATAAATGTAACCGTTTCAGACAGAAGAGCGGGCAAAGTGACGATCTGGCTTTAAGTCGATTCAATAACAAATGACGAAAACGGACGGATTTCTCATGTTTGTACTACATATGAACACTTTTCACATTCTCCCGTGCAATGCGGCTGCAAGTCCTCCTTTCATGCAAAATCTTAAGGTCCTAGGTCATGTCAAAAGCCACCAAAGCCGGCTAAATAGTGAATAATCGACAACTAAAACTTGAATTGTACTACTTCTTACTGGCTATTGCTTCAACTTAGAAGCTTCTTCTGTGTTCTACTATGGTGCTTTTAGTGTCTCCGCATACCGCAGCACGCGACATAGCTTTGCAGACGATAAATGTAACCGTTTCAGACAGAAGAGCGGCGAATGTGACGATCTGGCTTTAAGTCGATTCGATAACAAATGACGAAAACGGACGGATTTCTCAGGTTTTTACTACTCATGAACACATTTCACATTCTCCCGTGCAACGCGGCTGCTAGTCCTCCTTTCATGCAAAATCTTAAGGTCCTAGGTCATGTCCAACCCACCAAAGCCGGCTAAATAGTGAATAATCGACAACTAAAACTTGAATTGTACTACTTCTTACTGGCTATTGCTTCAACTTAGAAGCTTCTTCTGTGTTCTACTATGGTGCTATTAGTGTCTCCGCATACCGCAGCACGCGACATAGCTTTGCAGACGATAAATGTAACCGTTTCAGACAGAAGAGCTGCCAATGTGGCGATCTGGCTTTAAGTCGATTCGATAACAAATGACGTAAACGGACGGATTTCTCAGGTTTTTACTACATATGAACACTTTGCACATTCTCCCGTGCAACGCGGCTGCAAGTCCTCCTTTCATGCAAAATCTTAAGGTCCTAGGTCATGTCCAAGCCACCAAAGCCGGCTAAATAGTGAATAACCGACAACTAAAACTTGAATTGTACTACTTCTTACTGGCTATTACTTCAACTTAGAAGCTTCTTCTGTGTTCTACTATGGTGCTTTTACTGTCTCCGCATACCGCAGCACGCGACATTGCTTTGCAGACGATAAATGTAACCGACTCAGACAGAAGAGCGGCCAATGTGACGATCTGGCTTTAAGTCGATTCGATAACAAATGACGTAAACGGACGGATTTCTCAGGTTTTTACTACATATGAACACTTTGCACATTCTCCCGTGCAACGCGGCTGCAAGTCCTCCTTTCATGCAAAATCTTAAGGTCCTAGGTCATGTCCAAGCCATCAAAGCCGGCTAAAAAGTGAATAATCGACAACTAAAACTTGAATTGTACTACTTCTTACTGGCTATTGCTTCAACTTAGAAGCTTCTCCTGTGTTCTACTATGGTGCTTTTAGTGTCTCCGCATACCGCAGCACGCGACATAGCTTTGCAGACGATAAATGTAACCGTCTCAGAGAGAAAAGCGACCAATGTGACGATCTGGCTTTAAGTCGATTCGATAACAAATTACGAAAACGGACGGATTTCTCAGGTTTTTACTACATATGAACACTTTGCACATTCTCCCGTGCAACGCGGCTGCAAGTCCTCCTTTCATGCAAAATCTTAAGGTCCTAGGTCATGTCCAAGCCACCAAAGCCGGCTAAAAAGTGAATAATCGACAACTAAAACTTGAATTGTACTACTTCTTACTGGCTATTGCTTCAACTTAGAAGCTTCTTCTGTGTTCTACTATGGTGCTTTTAGTATCTCCGCATACTGCAGCACGCGACATAGCTTTGCAGACGATAAATGTAACCGTTTCAGAGAGAAGAGCCTCCAATGTGACGATCTGGCTCTAAGTCGACATGATAACAAATGACGAAAACAGACGGAATTCTCAGGTTTTTACTACATATGAACACTTTTCACATTCTCCCGTGCAACGCGGCAGCTAGTCCTCCTTTCATGCAAAATCTTAAGGTCCTAGGTCATGTCCAAGCCACCAAAGCTGGAAAAAAGTGAATAATCGACAACTAAAACTTGAATTGTACTACTTCTTACTGGCTATTGCTTCAACTTAGGAGCTTCTTCTGTGTACTACTATGGTGCTTTTAGTGTCTCCGCATACCGCAGGGCGCGACATAGCTTTGCAGACGGTAAATGTAACCGTTTCAGAGAGAAGAGCGGCCAATGTGACGATCTGGCTCTAAGTCGACATGATAACAAATGTTGAAAACAGACGGATTTCTCAGGTTTTTACGACATATGAACACTTTTCACATTCTCCCGTGCAACGCGGCTGTTAGTCCTCCTTTCATGCAAATTCTTGAGGTCCTAGGTCATGTCCAAGCCACCAAAGCCTGCTAAAATGTGAATAACCGACAACTAAAACTTGAATTGTACTACTTCTTACTGGCTATTGCTTCAACTTAGAAGCTTCTCCTGTGTTCTACTATGGTGCTTTTAGTGTCTCGGCATACCGCAGCACACGACATAGCTTTGCAGACGATAAATGTAACCGTTTCAGACAGAAGAGCGGCGAATGTGACGATCTGGCTTTAAGTCGATTCGATAACAAATGACGAAAACGGACGGATTTCTCAGGTTTTTACTACACATGAACACATTTCACATTCTCCCGTGCAACGCGGCTGCTAGTCCTCCTTTCATGCAAAATCTTAAGGTCCTAGGTCATGTCCAAGCCACCAAAGCCGGCTAAAAAGTGAATAATCGGCAACTAAAACTTGAATTATACTACTTCTTACTAGCTATTGCTTCAACTTAGAAGCTTCTCCTGTATTCTACTATGGTGCAGCACGCGACATAGCTTTGCAGACGATAAATGTAACCGTTTCAGACAGAAGAGCGGCCAAAGTGACGATCTGGCTTTAAGCCGATTCAATAACTAATGACGAAAACGGACGGATTTCTCATGTTTGTACTACATATGAACACTTTTCACATTCTCCCGTGCAATGCGGCTGCAAGTCCTCCTTTCATGCAAAATCTTAAGGTCCTAGGTCATGTCCAAGCCACCAAAGCCGGCTAAATAGTGAATAATCGACAACTAAAACTTGAATTGTACTACTTCTTACTGGCTATTGCTTCAACTTAGAAGCTTCTTCTGTGTTCTACTATGGTGCTTTTAGTGTCTCCGCATACCGCAGCACGCGACATAGCTTTGCAGACGATAAATGTAACCGTTTCAGACAGAAGAGCGGCGAATGTGACGATCTGGCTTTAAGTCGATTCGATAACAAATGACGAAAACGGACGGATTTCTCAGGTTTTTACTACTCATGAACACATTTCACATTCTCCCGTGCAA